>NC_134593.1:12829605-13135772 GCF_037038515.1 Microtus pennsylvanicus | reverse complement strand
AAATTTCTAGACTCTACTGTGAATTCAGGAATTCACAATGAAAATTGGATAGAGCAACATTTTAGTATTCGGTCTTTGCTTTTCCACTCCACACTGAAGCTACTTTAGGATTTCATTGCCAAAGTGATGTGTCTTTTTGGGTTACTACCGTCACCCCCTTATCATCCCCTCTTATTCCCCAAAGTCATTTACTCATTTCTTTAAACCTTTGGATTGCCCGGGTCTGGAGAAGTGCTCCAGTTTTTTAAGGTCACTGTCTGTAAAGACGTTCCCATGAGTTCAGGTATCTGTGAGATAAACCGGTGTCATTTTGTACACCTTTATTTCTTGGGGTTTTCCTAACTGCATTGACCACGTGCCTTCTTATGTTTGGGGTGGATTCATTCCACTGCATTTCCGTGGCTGGATTTATGCTATGGTTATGATTCTGTTTGAATTCCCAAGGGGAACTGGCTTAAGTGTCCTGTCATTCATACTGAAGCATGATGGCCACGCCATTTCATGTCAATTTCAGGTGCATCTCTTTGTCTTATAAAGTTAAGGTTTTCTTTGAAAAATACTGCAAATGATATTTTGCTTTATTTTCTATGTGAATAATGTAGAGAAGAGTGGCTTGGGTTTTCTGATTTGTTTGGCTTTTATTGACTTGAAATTCAGCTCTGTTTACCTGATGAAACCAAGGGAAAATATTCTTAAGCCACAGGAATCCAGGACTCACAATCTTTGTGCTTAGTTTTCCTTTCCTGGGTGGGTGTGGTGAGGGAAAGGAGGTTGGCAGGAGTTGGAAGTTATTAGGGAGTCACATAATACAAACATAATTGCCTACAAAATCAGGTGACCAGAACTCCAGTTGCTTTCCTTCCCTGGACTGTGACAACACATAAGTTTGTGTCAGGATTTCTTAGAATTTAACTTGCTTTACTAAATGGAGACAGTATGTAGTGTAAATGGTCTTTCCTGGTCTTTTTCCTCCTTAAGGACTCTTATGGGCTGTATTTTGCTATGTACTGTCTTTACTAGAAAAGTCTCTACACACAGTTGGTATTGAGCATTCGTTTGATTTGGGTGAAGTGACTTTTACCAGCTACTGATAGCGTACACGGGAGAGACTTAGTAACTCTTGGGCCTTGAATGGGATGGTAATTAACTTGCACATCTGTGGTGAAATTTAGATTAGGAAAATTTGCTAAGGCTTCTCTCTGTTTTGAGATAGGATCTCACTATGTAACCCAGGCTGGTCTTGAACTCACAGATTTCTACCTGCCTTCTGAGTGCTGGAATTAAAGGCTTAGCTTCCCTCTTTCTCTTTGTTTTAGTGTTTGTCTTGTAGTGTAGGCTGGCTTTGAACTCAGGACTTTCTTGCCTCAGTTTCTTTAGGGCTACATAGAAGGTTTGTATCACTTTCCTTAGATTTCAAAACTCTTTATTTGTTGATTAATTTATTGATTTGTTCTAGAAGATGAGTGGGGTTTGGACAGTACTTCCAAGAAAAGATTAGTTTAGAAATCTGTCCCTCACTCCTCCTCCTTGAGACTATTAAACCGCTAAACAAATTCATTCATAGCTCTTCCTGCTCCTCTATTGTGAAACTGGAAGAGAGCTCAATTTAGAAGAAATTCAGTTTTTCTATTTATGTAAATTTGGTTTTAGATCCTTATCTTCTCTTCATCTGTGTTTGAAGCCTTGAGCGTCTCACTTAAGTGCTGAGCTTGTTTTTTTTCCTTGTAGGGTGTAGTAGCGTTACACGTTCTTAGGAATGCATGAAACAGTAAAAGGGACTTAGTACACTGTCCGATATTGTGTTGTGGCTGCTTCCTGGTGGTTCAAATGATAATTTTGATACATTTTACATGACTTTAGAAAGTGTTTATTTCTTATTTTTTTTTATTGAGAAAAGGAGAAAAAAAAAAACAAGTTTCCACCTCCTCCCAGCCTCCCATTTCCCTCCCCTCCTCCCACCCTTCTCCCCCTCCCCCCACTCCTTTCCCCCTCCCTCTCCAGTCCAAAGAGCAGTCAGGGTTCCCTGCCCTGTGGTAAGTCCTAGGTCCTCCCCACTCCGTCCATATCTAGGAAGGTGAACATCCAAACTGGCTAGGCTCCCACAAAGCCAGCACATTATGTAGGATCAAAACCCTGTGCCATTGTCCTTGGCTTCTCATCAGCTCTCATTGTTCGCCATGTTCAGAGAGTCCAGTTTTATCCCATGCTTTTTCAGTCACAGTCCAGCTGGCCTTGGTGAGCTCCCAATAGATCAGCTCCATTGTCTCAGTGGGTGGGTGCACCCCTCGTGGTCCCGACTTTTTTGCTCATGTTCTCCCTCCTTCTGCTCCTCATTGGGACCTTGGGAGCTCAGTCCAGTGCTCCAGTGTGGGTCTCTGTCTTGGGCAGCTGAGGATAGGGAACCTGAAGTGACCCTATCCTATAGCAATACTGATGAATATCTTGCATATCATCATAGAACCTTCATCTGGTGATGGATGGAGATAGAAAGTGTTTTTAAATGATGTTTCTGGACAGATGATAGCTCAGTCGGTAAAGACACTTGTCACCAAACCTGATGACCTGAGTTCAGCCTCCAGAACTCCACATAATAGAAGAAGAGAACCAACTTCTGAAAGTTGTTCTCTGACCTCCACATTCACACTGTGACACTTATCCCGACTCTAAACTCACAGCTGGAAAATCACAAAACGTCCTTTGACCAGGAGGATGATAGACACTATACTGTTTCATCGCCTCTTAGCCTTCTTCTCAGTGAGATTCCAGGTGGTGTGGAAGGAAAGAATTCTGTACAGCTGTGTGGTTTGGGAAATGACGAGATGATTGTTTCCAATACTAGCAATAGTGTGTCCGTCTCAGTGTTCTGTTGCTGTGAAGAGACACCATGACCATGGCTACTCTTAAAAAGGAAAGCATTTGATTGGAGATTGCTTACAGTTGCAAAGTTTTAGGTTTGTCATCTTGTTGGGAAGCATGGCAGCATGCGGGTACACATGGTGCTAGAGAAGTAGCCGAGAGTTCTACATCTGGATCCACAAGCAACATGAAAAGAGAGACTCTGGGTCTGGCTTTGGCTTCTGAAACCTCAAAGCCCACTCCCAGTTACATATTCCTCCAGCAAGGCCACACCTCCTACCCTGTTAACTAATGTCCCTGCCTGGTGACCAAACATTCAAATCTAAGATCCTGTGGGGGCCGTTCTTATTCAAAGCACCACGGTGTCTAAGTTACAGACAGTTTAACTTTTCCATTTTCCATTGGCCTTGAAAACAATATGGCTTTCTGACATCTCAAGTTTGCACAAGATAGAACTGGACTGGGTGTTAGCATAATACACAGTTAAGAGACTTAAGCACACCACTCACTTGCCTTTCCAAATGCCACCATTTACAGAAGAAAGTTTTTATTAAAGTGGGTTGTACCAACTTAGTTTAGAATTTTTAAGATACCAAATGGAGTAGATATGTTTTAGAACAGTTTACCTGATGGAACCTAAAGACTGTGGATATATATATATCTTTGACCAAATTACCTGGGAAAGCTTGGACTATGATCCTTGCTTTCCTTAAATTTAACTTTTAAGTTCACTGAAAGAGTCTTGAACTATAGTTATTACTGACAAGGATGAACATCCTTATGGAAGTGATTGTCATTGTGCTGTGTGTTCTGCCTAGCTTACTACATTGGGGGAGAGGAAGATGTTTATTTTATGCACATGTCTTCAGTGTATAGTTTCTAGTTCATCTTTGTGTTGATCAGGTCATTGTAAGTAGATCAGACATTATTTTTATCAGTCTTTGCTGGGAGGTTGGACTGGTAGATCAGTACTGAAACACTGTGATTGAATTCTACATTGGGCAATGGGGTGCTTTGTTTTACCTCTTCAGAGCTGAGTCTTGGTACATTTGTATGATACGGATGGTAAGTGAAAGAAAGGGGAAGGTGTGAGGCATTTACTCTTTATGCCATGATGTAGGCTTCTTGTAGGAATTTTTATTTGCTGATCATAAGCCTGCTCTTGATCTTAGAATCAGTTCCTGTCACCACAAATAATGAATTATTTATGAAAGGTATAGAATTTTTTAGGTTGGTACACTACAATCAACTGCCCTTTTTAATTTGAGGTGTCAACATAGGGGAAAGCCTTTCCTAGAAGTTAAGCATCAAGTTTTGTAGAACCCCAAGTTGGTACTCTCCTGTGATCTCTACTAAAGGACATTGCTATTTTCCGCTCTCTGATCTTGAGCAAGCCACTTTATCTTTCTCAGACTTTGTATCTTTGCTTATTATTCCCACCTCCACCTCCACCCCCACGCCCCACTATTATCCTGTCAGCTAAATGCTACTGTTGTGGGAAACAGGCCAGAAAGCCCCATACTGTGTACTGGTGCAGTTTCATTGATCAGCTCCTGGTATGGAGAAAATGGAAACCCTAGCCCTCAAGGAAATACGTGTCACTCACTTCGCTGTTATTTTCCCCCATGGAAAGCCACGAAACTAGTATAAGACATCTGTCCTTCCTCTTGCTTGGGAACGCTGGCCTGTTGTCATTTTCTGTTTGGGTCTTCTCACATTTTCTCTCCATGAATAATTATCAGGGAGTATTTTTAAACTAACATTTGGTTCAGAATGCTTGTTAGTTGCAAATCACAGTGGATAAAGCAGCTGACTTTGATGCTGGGGTCTGATGTCGGGTGAAGCAGCAGTTAACAGTGAGCAGTGTCTGGATATTTAAAGCAGACTATGGAGGAGGTCAGTGTAGCTGCTGTTCTTTACTGTCATTTTCATACTTATCATTTAAAATTAGTTCACTCAGTTTTCTTCTGTGATAGGTGCCCTTTATTTTACCTACTTTCATCATTTCATTCTCAACCCCTCCCTTCTGTGGTGGGGACCAAGAAAGAATCCTGAGAATGAAATTATTAACCAATTTTTAGGATAAGGAAAAATTACCTAGTAGGCCTTAATGTGTCATTGAGTTGATGCCTCAGAGGTCAGGCCTTTCCATATCATTGATGTTGTCACATGAAAATTTCAAGTTCATTTTAAAAACAAATCAAGTTTGTTGAGGTATTACAGAATGCAATAAATACACCCATATTGAGAACATGAGGTTTAGTATGTTATGATAAAGCATACTTGCCTGTAACTCAACAGGGTCAAACCAACATTTTTACCATTTTCAGGACTGATACATCTGCCACCTTCTAGGCTAGTCTCTTCAATGTGCATCTGTTGCCTACTCTACCATAGGCATCCCCTAGGGTACTCTGCATTTTGATAGTGTAGTGCTATCTTCTTTGACCTGCTGCCTGTTTTTGTAAATAAGGTTTTAGTGAGATTCAGCCACACCCATATTGCCTATGGCTGCTTTGGAGCTCAACACTTCTACACAGGTAATGTGTTGAGCCTTAATCATACCTAACACGACCCAGTTATTCACATCTAATGTGAACAATACTGTATTTTTCAGCATATATTTGATGTTCTTTTAACATTCATTTAAAAGCTATGGAGGGGCTGGGTAATGGGTCAGTGGGTAAAATGCTAATGTGGTTACCTTGAGGACCAGGCATGACACCATGTGTCTGTAATCTGAGGGCTGGAAGGTGGAGACAGGAGGATCTCCGAGGCTCCTAGCCAGCTAGTCTAGCCAGTCTGTGAGCTCCATGTTCTCTGAGTGACTGTCTCAAGGACTAAGGTGGAGAGTGATAGGAGGAAGACAGCTGACACCCACCTGTCCTCCCTAGGTACACGCACTAGCACGCGGCCTGCATCATAATGCACACACCACACACGGATGTGATCCAGGGAAAGTCAAGCTTCACTCAGTACATTGTCACTATGTCTTCTTAGTCTCCCACTTCTTTTATTCTCTAAAATTATATCCTTTACATTTATTCAAATTTGCTGACTTCAGTGTATAATGTCCTACAGATTTTGACAAATGTGTATATTCATCTAACCACTGCTTAAATTAGAATAATTCCTTTGTCCTTCCAGATTGGGCTGTATCCTTTTGTCGTCATCTAGTTTTTAATTCCTAATGCTCAGAAACCATTCATATGTTTTCTGTCTTCATCTGGTTTTTGTTAGTTTGTTGATTGTTTGTTTTTGTTGTTGTTGGCCCTTTTTAGGAACATTTAGGTTTAGGGATGTATGGAAATTTGTGTTTCTCTAGTATGTACAAAAGCCTATGTTCAATCCCTAGTAGCAGATAACCCTGTATATGGTGGTAGATGTCTATAATCCCTGCACTTGAGGTCGGGTAGAAGGGGTAGAGGATAGAAGATCACACATTTGAGATTATCTATTTTTACACAGAGTTCAATCCTACCCTGAATTATGTAAGTCCTGTCTCAAAATTTATGTGTGTTTGGGGGGGGTGTCATTAAAAATGGAATTATATAGAATGTAACTTTTTGTATGTTAACTGATGCTATCTTTACATGTGATTATTTTCCATCTCTTGGTGATATATCTGTTCAAAACTGTCTACTCTAAAACTTCAGCTAATTGAACCATAACCCTAATCCTAACCCTAACCTCTTACCGTAACCCTGTATATGTGCAGTTATTATTTTAAAATCCTATCTTCTAATATGTTGCTTATGTTTTTATCCCTTTCTTCCACCTTCCTCCAAGGGTCTTGTATATAGTAGGTTGGCCTGAAAGTCTGTAGTTGAGGATGGATTTGAACTTCTGATCCTCCTGTCTTTACTTCCTGAGTGCCAGGAGAACAGGGGTATGTCAGTGCATTGGGTTCATATAGTGCTGCGATTGAACTCAGTGTCTTAGTATTCTACCAACCAAACTGTATTTCATCAATTTTTATTATTATTCAAGTGTGCTAAAGAACACAACTTCTACTAGAATACATAGGTAATACCTTACTTAGCACTGAGCTATATGCTTCCTGATTTTTGTTTAGGTTTTGAAGCACTGGGATCATTCCTAGAGCCTCTTACATATTAGACAAGGGTTCTGCCATTGAGCTAAATATATAAATCTAGTCAGCAACTATTTTGATTAACACTGGATTGAATCTGAAAATACTTAGGGGTTACTGTTGACTTTGTGTTATTGAGTCATGAAATGGATGATCTGCTAATCTAGGTCTTTGGTTCATTATTGGTGTTGTGCTTTTCAGCTGTTGAATCATGCATTTTTATAAAGCTTTATTTATACAGCCCTTGGTTTCGTATATGTGGTTTCAGGATCCATGGTTTCAGTGTCAGTAAGCCGGATGATATGGTACAGTAGGATATTTTGAGGGAGAAGAGACCAGGAGTGCTGGGTAGTGTTTTTGTTTGTTTGTTTCTTTCTTTTTTTGTCATCTTGACACAAGCTAGAAGAGGTGAAATCAATGTGAAGATTTCTTCAGGGTCAGAATGCAGAACCTGTGGTCCAGAGTGACCAAGCTTGGTAATAGCAAGAGTCTCCCAAGTAGGACTGCTTTTAGCAGCATGTAAGCTGCAGTATTGAGAGGCCCATGGTGAGAAGCTGAGACTTGGAACCATGTAGCCGAATCAAAATTCCCTCAAGAGACCAGGAGAGGCTATTGATAAAGATATAGCCTTGGTTCTAGTGGATACCCCCGAAGACAGTGACAGATGTGGAGCTGGCCTGAGCTTCTGAGACAAAATGTGTGTCAGATGGCAGAGCCAGAGAAGTAAGCTGCCTGAGCCTCTGGAGCCCAAATCAGTGCTTCTAGGAGTTAGACATGGCTGTTTTACACTGTTGTAATTTGGTTTTGCTTAAGCATGGTTGCAAGTGTGCCCTTGTTCTTCCCTCTTGTAATAAGAAATTATATAACTTATTTTTTTATTTTACAAGATCCCTCAGTTGCATTTTGAATTTTAAGGAGGAATGAATGTGGGACTTAAAACACGTACTGTTCTATGTTGTGAAATTAATTGAAATTAAGATGAACTTTTTGGTTATTAGAATCTGAAATATATCACTTCGATGTCTTATTTTTTCCAGCTGATGGCTGTGCTAAAGGTGGTGCCTATTTGAGAGACTCTTTTTAAATTTTAAAATTTCTGTATCCACGGTTCGCTTAGAGAACTCAGAATGATTTGAGTGCTGCCTCTGTAGAAGCACATCTCCTCGCCTGGCATTGAATTTTGTCTGGTCTATAGTAGGTGCTATTCTGAAGTGGACTGTGGCATTGAATGAAATAATTTGTTACTTTTGACAAGCTAAAGCTGATTTTTTAAAATTTCCCCTTAGGTTCCCTCAACAGAATGGCTAGATTCTGAGCACAAAAGAACTGTCCTGTGCTAGAGACTTTGTCTTTGCT
Organism: Microtus pennsylvanicus; assembly: GCF_037038515.1. Classification (NCBI taxonomy): domain Eukaryota; kingdom Metazoa; phylum Chordata; class Mammalia; order Rodentia; family Cricetidae; genus Microtus; species Microtus pennsylvanicus. Next base: position 13,127,467 of record NC_134593.1, on the reverse strand, counting down.
GACTTACTTAGGAAAATGCTGTGTCAACAAGAGGTGAGAAATTGAACACTATTAGATGTCAAAGCTCTGCTTTAGTATGATGGTCATCTGGAAAAGAGAAATATGGCAGGTTTATACTAACACAAGATAAAGCTTTATTAGAAATGAATAGAAACTAAAAGTTCTGTCTGGTGTCATCACGTTATGACTTCAGCTGCCATGGCAGGTCAGGATCTTATTCTGTAGTGGGGAAAATGGTGGAGAAACGGCCTTGAAAATTGTCTTCTAGACAATGGCTTCCTTTGGCGAGCACACTTCTTACTTTGGTGACTCACCTTTTGTTTACTCTTAAAGGAGTGGCCAGAGGAGTTTCCTAGACAAGAAGTAGGACAGAGACTGATTCATATTATTGAGGATTACTTTAAGATTTGATGACTTCCTACCTTGTATGGAATAGATGACTTTAACTGTTATTAAAACATGCTGCATTTGTAATAAGTACTATGTCTAATGCTTTCCTAGGACAAGGGCATCCTTTTTGTCATTGTTTATAGCCTCAACATCCAGAGGGAGCCAAATCTTAGTCTGCATAATCTCTCCAGGGAAACTTTAGTACCTGATGGCAGGAAGAAGAAAAATTCTGAGAGCTTCCTTGTATATTTAATTAAAACTTTATCATAAATATGGGTCACTTCTTCACAGTGCTAGATAAGTTTTGGCCATAGGGCCAGGAAGATAAGCTCACCTGTTATAAAAGTGCATGATGTGCAGGATTCTTTTGGGGTCAGACTCTGGAACCCATGTGATAGCTCAGGGTAGCTGTAGGTGTCTGTAAGCTTAGTGCCTGACTCGATAGCTAGAAGGGAGAGCCTCCTGCCCACTGCCTGCCTGACGCTTGATCTGGAATAGGTGATGCAGTTTGAGATCCTTCATAAAACAGTTGTCTTTAGATATTATCTTTAAGTTTATGATTTTTTGTGTATGTGTGTACGAGTGAGCACACATGCATGTATGTGTGCCACACTGTGCATGTGAAGGTCGGAGGACAATTAGTGGAAGTCTGTTTTCTTATCATATGGGTTGCAGGGATTAAGGTTTGATGGTAAACACCTTAAACTGCTGAGCCATACGGCTAGTCCTACTTTTAATACTTGTTTTTATTTTTTACTTAATCTTATTTATTTATTGTATTTATTTATTTATTTATTGCCCTCCGTGGTGCTCATGTGGAGCTCGGGGACTGAATCCTGGTTCTCTGCAAGAGCAACAAGTGCTATTTGCTCTTAACCCTTGAGCCAATCTCTGTAGTTCCCAAATAACAAAGTAGAGTACATTTGGTTCTTTGTGTTTTTAAAGTAACACAAACACACACACATACACACACATACAAACACACACATAGATATGCTTGTGCATTTATATAAACATTTATATATATATAATTTTTTATTCAGTGTCTGTGTCCTCCAGAATATTGTTAGCTGTCCTGGGACTCACTGTGGAGACCAGGTTGACCTTAAACTCAAGAGATTTGAGCAGGTCTGTTTCCCAGGTGCTGGAGTTGAAAACATATATTTTTTTAGTTTCTTTATTTGCTAATTAATTATGAGACAGACTCTCCCTATGTAGCCTTTCCTTGTCTTAACTCAGATTTGTAGAGATCTTCTTCCTTCTGCCTCTAGAGTGCTAGAATTAAAAATGTGTGGTACCACATTTGACTTCACATTTTATTTTTGATTTATTATTTTGTGTTTGCGCTTTGTGTCTGTGCACTACTTGCTTACAGTGTCCCCAGATCATAAAAGGCCATCAGATCCCCAGGAACTGGAGTTACAGATTTGTGAGCCACCACGTATGGTTTGGTCATTGAACCCAGGTCCTTTGGAAGAACAGCCAATGCTCTTAACCACTGAGCCATTACTCCAGTCCCAATTTTATTGATTTTCAATATTGTTTTTTTTAAATTTATTTATTTATTAAGGATTTCTGCCTCCTCCCCGCCACCGCCTCCCATTTCCCTCCCCTCCCCCGATCAAGTCCCCCTCCCTCATCTGCTCGAAGAGCAATCAGGGTTCCCTGACCTGTGGGAAGCCCAAGGACCGGCCACCTCTATCCAGGTCTAGTAAGGTGAGCATACAAACTGCCTAGGCTCCCCCAAGCCAGTACGTGCAGTAGGATCAAAAACCCACTGCGATTGTTCTTGAGTTCTCAGTATTCCTCATTGTCTGCTATGTTCAGCTAGTCTAGATTTATCCCATGCTTTTTCAGACCCAGGCCAGCTGGCCTTGGTGAGTTCCCGATAGAACATCCCCATTGTCTCAGTGTGTGGGTGCACCCCTCGCGGTCCTGATTTCCTTGCTCATGCTCCCTCTCCTTCTGCTCCTGATTTGGACCTTGAGATTTCTGTCCGGTGCTCCAATGTGGGTCTCTGTCTTTGTCTCCTTTCATCGCCTGATGAAGGTTAATATTCAGGAGGATGCCTATGTGTTTGTCTTTGGATTCACCTTCTTATTGAGTTTTAAATAGCATCTCACACTAATACATAGTACTATACAAACTGAAACATCTTTTACAAAACATGACATGATCTCTTTCCAGGACATTAATCAGACAGATATTTTATCAAAGCAGATCTCCCTATGTTAGACTATTTTCTCCTTCAGTAGACTGTTTCTTTTAAATACAATTACAAGACTGCTGTGATTTATGTAAAATTATCTTTGGTATTATGATGTTTTTTCATATTTCCACATAAGATTTAGTTATCTTTTTCCCTTTGGGGATAACTTTTCTTCATGCAGTGCATCCCCACTTTGTTTTTTGTGAAGAACATACTTTTGTTAAGGTTAATGTATACCTTAAGTTTTATGCTTTATAATTTGGGTAGTGTGTGTAAAAATGTTGATTTTTTTCATGTTTTTGATTTACACCATCATCTTCAAAGCTTTCACTTGAAGCCATAAGAAGAACAATAGACTGTTTCTCATGGCCCCTGTTGTACACCAGTGCATGCTAGACCGTGAATTCTGTGAAATTCCAAAGTTCTCTGCCCTGACCATGATAAAGTATTATTTGACTGCTTTGCCCAAAGTTCTGTACCAGTGTAATGCTCACCACTTGAGTAGTTAGCTCCCGATGATATGCACCCTTCAGTGGAGACAGTTCCTCCTTGATGATTCCTCTAGGAGATGCCTCAGGACCCAAATACGAGTCCAGAAGAAAAATGGTTTATTCGTTCCCTTGATGCCTGTAGAAATGGCGAGGGGCAAGTTCACTAAAATAACAGCAGTATGATTTTGATTTTTTTATAACTTTGTGATGAAAATGTTAAGCCCAGTACAGGTGTTCTGCAAGATGAGTTTGAATGCTCACAACTGTAAGAGGTTGGGATTGCATAGACGAGTTTAAATGTTCACAACTGTAAGAGGATGTGACTGCGTAGACGAGTTTGAATGCTCACAATTACACTCTTATAATAACAATAGAGACTGCTTACCATATTTTCTGGCTGTGGAGTATGAGGCTCAGAGAGGCTAGATCATTTGCTCAACATTAGGACTTAAAACTAATGAGGATCTGGCTTTCAAACCCAAACACTTCAGTATGCTTCAGTCTAAGAGACATGGAAATACTTAACTGAAAAGGATATCCATTGTGAGCTATGACTCCGGCAGAGCCTTATATTACCTTGAATTTGCCAGTTGACTTATTGTTATGCATCATTTTCTGTTTTATGATCTATTAAGCTAGGGTGACCAGATCTTATGCATCATGAAAGATACTGGGTTTCCATCACTCCCATAATGAGAAGTCCATCTAGAAATTCAGGAGTGGATATAATGCAAATGAGTAATTAGAAATACTTGACATTATTAAGAGAAAAATTTTATTGAAATCTGTTGCTTCTCTTTCCAAACTTGAAAATTTGAAGAGGGTCTTACATGTATTCTTATGTTCCTGTATGTAAATTATATGTGGCATTATATACTTGGAGAAAACAAGATTATAAAATATTTCATAAACTTGGGTTTATATACAATTAACTACGTGGTATAATTAATTTAATGGCTATATGCCATTTTGTTAGTTGACTTAGATTTATCCGTAGGTCACTAATTATTTGTTTTGAATATTTATGTTGCATTTCTCTGTCCTCTCTTGCTCCCTGTTGCCCCCTTCTTCCTTTCTGCTACTTACTGACATTGTTGTCTTATAACACATATCTGTGTATCCTTGATTACGTGCCCACACAGAAACAGAATTGCGAGCACAAACGGGTTTGTATCAGCAGCTGTTGGTAGATAGTGCTGAGTTGTCTGTGGAAAGCATCTGTCGTTCACAATTTCACCTGTAGTCATGAGTACCTGCTTCCCATTTCACAGTTTTATTTTTTCCTTTCTTTAGAGTCTTGGTGTTTATCTCAGGCTGAACTTGAACTCAGTGATGCTCTTTCTTTTTCCTCCCCAGTGCTTGGTTTACAGGTGTGTGCCACTATGCCCATCTCTCAGTAGAAAACTTTTAATGTTTTTTTTTTGGTTTTATTTTTTTTGTTTTTTTTTTTAATTAAAAATTTCCACCTCCTCCAACTTCCCCCCCCCTCCCCCCACTCCTCTCCTCCTCCCTCTCCAGTCCTAAAGGCAGTCAGGGTTCCCTGCCCTGTGGGAAGTCCAAGGTCCTCCCCCCTCCATCCAGGTCTAGGAAGGTGAGCATCCAAACAGGCTAGGCTATGCTGCCAGTACATGCAGTAGGATCAAAACCCAGTGCCATTGTCCTTGGCTTCTCATCAGCCCTCATTGTCCGCCATGTTCAGAGAGTCCGGTTTTATCCCATGCTTTTTCAGTCACAGTCCAGCTGGCCTTGGTGAGCTCCCAATAGATCAGCCCCACTGTCTCAGTGGGTGGGTGCACTCCTCACGGTCCTGACTTTGTTGCTCATGTTCTCCCTCCTTCTGCTCCTCATTTGGACCTTAGGAGCTCAGTCCAGTGCTCCAGTGTGGGTCTCTGTCTCTATCTCCATCCATCACCAGATGAAGGTTCTATGGTGATATGCAAGATATTCATCAGTGTGGCTATAAGATAGGGCCATTTCAGGCACCCTCTCCTCAGCTGCCCAAGGAATTAGCTGGGGACATCTCCCTGGACACCTAGGAACCCCTCTAGTGTCAAGTCTCCTGCCAACCCTAAAATGGCTCCCTTAATTAAGATATATACTTCCCTGCTCCCATATCCACCCTTCCTTTATCCCAACCACCCCATTCCCCAAGCTCTCCCCATCCTCCCCTTCTCTCTTTTCTCTCCCCATTTCCCCTTACCCCCATCCCACTCCACCCCAAAGTTCCCAACTTTTGCCTGGCAATCTTGTCTACTTCCAATATCCAGGAGGATAACTGTATGTTTTTCTTTGGGTTCACCTTCTTATTTAGCTTCTCTAGACTCATGAATTATAGGCTCAATGTCCTTTATTTATGGCTAGAAACCAATAATGAGTGAGTACATCCCATGTTCATCTTTTTGGGTTCGGGTTACCTCAATCAGGATAGTGTTTTCTATTTCCATCTATTTGCATGCAAAATTCAAGATGTCATTGTTTTTTACCGCTGAGTAGTACTCTGTTGTGTATATATTCCACACTTTCTTCATCCATTCTTCCATTGAAGGGTATCTAGGTTGTTTCCAGGTTCTGGCTATTACAAATAATGCTGCTATGAACATAGTTGAACAAATGCTTTTGTAATATGATAGGGCATCTCTTAGGTATATTCCCAAGAATGGTATTGCTGGGTCCTGGGGTAGGTTGATCCTGAATTTCCTGAGAAAGCGCTACACTGATTTCCGAAGTGGTTACACAAGTTTGCATTCCCACCAGCAGTGGATGAGTGTACCAATTATTAATGTTTTTAATGCCATAAAAATTATCAGATTATTAGTAATCAGTAATAAATTAAAGAATCCTGTGCTTTTGTTTGTCCTTTCTTTTTAAATTAATATTGTTCATTTTTGTTTCAACAGAATAAGTTGATTTTAGATTTAATCTATAAATTTTTATGTATATGTTTAAAGTTGAAAACTACAAAACCTGTGAAATACATGTAGTCTGATAACAGAATTGTTAAAGTTCTGTGACCAAGAATGCTCATGGCTCTTGCAGAGAACCTGGGTTTGGTTCCTCAGAATCCATGTGATGGCTCACAACCATCTGTAACTCCAGCTCTATTGGATCAATAGTCTCTGCAGGTTCTAGGTATACACATGGTATACATATAGTTTTGTAGGCAGAACTTTCACATCCAAATCTTAAATATTTTTAAAATTATTTATTTTGAATGTGTTTGTAAGCACATTCTGCGTGCCTCTGCCTGAATACTGTGATTAAAGCTGTATTCTGCAGTGCCTGGCTATCTTTGCTTCTATAAATGTATATCATATTCTTAGTGAGGGACTATGGCTGAATTTATCTTGGTATTATGTATTTTTATGATTGTGTCTTATTCTTTCCCCTCCCATTGTGGCCTCAGATTGGTATTCACTTTTGAGTTCTAGCTTCCTTGTGTGTAAAGTGGGAAAAGTGACCCTTACTATGTACACAGAGCTGGTTGAAATACATGTGCACTTAGTGAGTGTTGCACACATACTTTCTTGGGAAGATTTAGTGTAGATGCTGGTGTAAGGGATTGGAAGGTAGAAAAGATGGTACTGTGCCACAGGCATGACCACTACTCATGTGGGATGTCCTTCTGTATTTGTGTTGCTTTTATTGGTTGATGAATAAAGCTGTTTTGGCCAATGGCTTAGCAGAGTAAAGCCAGGTGAGAAATACAAACAGATATATAGACAGAGGGTAGGCAGACTCGAGGAGATGATATGTAGCTGCTGAAGAAAGATGCCAGAATCTTACCAGTTGGCCACTGCCTCGTGGTGATACAAAGATTAATAGAAATGGGTTGATTTAAGATATAAAACCTAGCTAAGAATATGCCTAAGACATTGGCCAAACGTTGTAATTAATATATAATTAATATAGTTTGTGTGATTAATAAAGTCTGGGTGGCCAGGAAACTAAATTTCAGTCACCATTTGCATATGGTGTCCACCGTCTGTGGCATGGATCCATGTAAAACCTAAAATAGCTTAAAATAGAGGCTTCTAGATCCACAAAAACAGAAGCCAAGTGCAGCTTATTGGTAGCCACATTTTTTAGATAGATTATTTGCTGGTGGCAAACAGAGGTGAGTCTCCTGTAAGAGAAGCTTCCTGACTCAGCATTAGCAGCAAAACCTGTAAAACTCCTTTAAGAGTCAGCTTTCTGGTTCATGCTGGTGGTACAAATGGTCTGACTTGTAGGGCCTGGGTCTGACTTGTAGGGCCCGGATCTGCCCTTGTTCCTGGGGTGCATCTGGAGGACAGTTTCTGGTCAGCTGACATAGCATTCTGTTTGTTCCTGTACTTCCCCTGCCCCACCTGGTGATTAGCTGTAGGGCATTGACTCCATTGTTGATATGGGATATGGTAATTTCCCACCTGCCTGGGTGGAGGTCCTTGCGCAGCAGTTAGGTAGTTAAGGACTTCCCCAAGTCTGAATAAACGGGCTTTTTTCTGATCTCCTTTCGAATGACCCAGATCTCTTTGTGTGTTCTTTTAATCTCCAGGTCCTTGCCCGACTTGCACGTGGTACAGTGGCGCAGGAACTGTACTGAGGGTGTAACACAGAATCGGGTGTTACACTGACTCTAGTGGGAGGTCCTGTATGGAGCACTTATAGGGTTTGAGAGCTGCATGCAGCAAATTGCTTAATGAAAGCAACATAGACTGCTGCATCCCTGGAGCTGGGGCAGTGAACATGGCTCCCAGAGCTGGCAGAGCCAGCTGCCATATTGAAAGGACAAGACAGGCAGAGCCAGCATCCAGGGCTGCCTTGACCACACTGCTTATCATTATAAAATTCTCCTTGTCAGAAAAGTTTTTTAGATACACAATAGGAAAATTAAGACATAAAAGACCTCTGAACAAGACACAGTGTATTTAAAACTATATGTAAGCTTATAAGAAGACAGACAATATTATATATGATATATTAAAGAAGACAGATAATATTATATATTATTATATGTTAAAGAAGACAGACTATATATTAAAGGAATAAGGATAATAAATATTAAAAATAATAGAAAGAAAAAAACTATATAAATATGGAAAATACACAGGGAGTCTGGTTTATGTATATTACTGTGTTTTCTTTGAATTTCTTGACTATAGAGAGACATTTGATTCTGGGGACTACTAGATTAAAGCAACATATATTTTAAAGGTATCTTGACTTCAAAATTTGAGTCTAAGGATATTTTACTTTGGAAAAGAGGTTCTGCATTTGTTTCCACAGAAGATGAAAACCTGTGGATTCTTTCCAGGCTAATGTGCTTTGATAGAACAAGACCCCTTGATAGTTCTCCATGGACCATAAAAATACTTCACCCAGCAAATAACAAGAAGCAGTTTGGAGAAAACTATACTCAAATTCCCAAAATGATTGTTTATAAATGTTTGTTTTCATTTACAGGGGATTGATCATAAATGATTAAATGCTCACAGTCAATCTTTTTCTAAAAATAAGGGTTTTGGGCTGCTCGCTCAGCTGTGGTGGTGAAGGGCTTCCACTGCGTTTTGTCACCCTAGCAGAAGCCAGGACTCTGGAACCCTTTCTGCTGCCTGTGGATCTTCTGTACTAACAGTTTACCAGAAAGCTCCAGCTGCTGCAGATTTGCTTCCAACCTACCACTGTTAGACACTTCCTGCTGCCCATCCTTTCCTCTTGGAGAGGAAAAGTCAGTAACATCAGCAACGTCAGTAAGGAGTCTCTCACCTCGACTGTTGTGGTTGCCCTTACCATCATGCTGAAGAATAAAGGCAAAGGAGGCAAAAACAAGCACAGAGGTAAAAATGAAAATGAATCTGGAAAAAGAGAGTCGGTGTTTCAAGAAGATGGCAAGAGTATGCACAGGTGATCAAAATGCTGGGAAATGGACAGTTGGAAGCAGCGTGTTTTGACGGTGTAAGGAGGCTGTGCCACATCAGAGGAAAGTTGAGAAAAAAGGTTTGGATAAATACCTCAGACATTATATTGATTGGTCTATGAGACTATCAAGATAACAAAGCTGATGTAATCTTAAAGTATAATGCAAATGAAGCAAGAAGTCTGAAGGCATATGGAGAACTTCCAGAACATGCAAAAATCAATGAAACAGACACATTTGGTCCTGGGGATGATGATGAAATCCAGTTTGATGATATTGGAGATGATGATGAAGACATTGATGATATCTAAGTAACCTAAGCATGCTACATCCCAAGTTTTCTGAAGATAGTTTTGCATACTTGGGATCTTGACCTTCAGCTGTTTAGTAAAACTTCTTTTAGCATGAGTATGACTTGTTAAACCAGATTGATGTATTTTTATTTTTTTAAGTATTACTTTGAAAACCAAAGATGTTATCGTAAGTGACATGTTTACCCTTTGTTCTTATAGATGTAACTGAACTTAGGGGTAGAGCAGTGTGCACTGTTGAGACTGCCTTTCCATTTGTGATGCTTCATTTCTGGCACGTGAGTGCTTTGTGTCAGCAGTTCCACCTGTCGAGCATCCTGGACTGAATATGCCCCAATTCCAGCACATCTGCTTCAGGCCCTTATGCCTTGAGACTTGAGTCAGATTTCCACATTTGTAGTCAGAATGCAGCTGTTTTTGTACTTATGGAGCCATGCCATTTTATACTTTTCATATTCTGTACATTTTATCCTTTATGTTGTTGCCACCCATAAATAGGCATTTCGCAGTGCCATTTTTAAATTACATCAGTAGCAATTTTGAGTTTTAAAAATTAGTCATTGCAGAAATTAAACACTTAGGTGATAATCATCTTGACTTTAGAAATACAGTAGTTGACAATGTTTATATGTAATTTTTACTTTCCTAAGGCATTCACAAGAATTGAAAATAAAAAGTGAAATAAATATGTTCTGATACTTGCATAGAGAAGGTGGTTGTTAATAGCACATAAAACATTCTTTTACTTTGCAAAGTAGGTTTTGTAAAAAGTCATTTCCAAAAGTTAGCTACTGTATTGAGGCTTTGAATAATTTAATTGCTGTATATGGTTTAAACTTAATTACATAATTGTATAAACACAGTCTTCCTTAACCTAAGCATAGGTTAAAGGGAGAAGAGCCACAGCTTACTGCAAAGGCAGTCCCTGTTTCCTGAACGGCAGAGTCCAGAAGAGAAGCCCAGTGAAATATGTTGGCATAAAAACACTTTTTCCTTTTAATATGTTCATTGTCTCTCTGGTATGTAACAAAAATAAATGACTGGGTGATTTTTAGTTCAAAAATATAAGTGTTTTGATATAAAGATGAATACTTTGCATTGTTACGGATCTTGGTCTATTGATACAAATTTAAGGCTGATTTTATACACTGTGTATATGTATTTCTGCTCTTCTTTAAGGTATTATGTTTATATGGTTTATTTAAAAATACAATGTAAAATTAAAAATTTATGGATTGTTAGTCATCTATAGTTGTCAAACTTGTAGTCATGCTAGTTAGGTTTTCTAGATTACAGAGATATTGCAGATGGATAGGTAGTCTTCAATCTTTTCCAAGACCTACAGAATATGGCATTTAAATGGTTTTAAGAATTTAGACATTTCTCAACAGTGAGAGATTTCTGCTTCTGGCAGCTCTGATTACTTCAAAGAGGTTGATGGGCATCAAAGAAACTTGCTATGGAATTTGCCTTCAATGTGACAAAATTAGCCATTTGGGCAAGAAACTGCTCTTATCTGGACTGCTTGATAGTATACTGTATGAACTACATATGCAGGAGCCACAGAAAAGTGACTGACTTCTGAACTTTCCAAAAGGCAGAATGGTCCTTCAGGATTCCTACTTCACAGAGGGACCTGGCAGACATTCTGCAGGATACAGAAGAAAGTAACCGAAAAACTGCCAATATAGGCAAACCAGTCTCTCAGATTTCCTGCTTCACAGAAAAGTCTGCTAGATCTTATGGGCCTGCATACTGAAATGGATGCCCCAATAGTACAAAAGAACTGTGGGTGGCTGTCCAGGCAGCAAGATGTCTCTGTCATTTCTAGATCTTTAAAAGTTGCTTACAATGCATTTCTTGTTTGCTTAGGTAATATTATATCCTTTTAGGGTCTTTGATAGTGTTGAAGACAGACAGTTATAGTTTTCCTTAGTTATAATAAAAGATAAATTAGATATAAAACTTTTGATTCACAAAGATAAGATAGATGATAGAATATTTTCTTTAATTTTTGCCTGGTACAAATAGACTAAATATTGTAACTGTAATTCTTAATTGATGCCTGTTTTGCTATCTGTAACTTTACTATGTTTAAGTTAAACCCTTCCATTTTATTTAGACAGAATAGGGGAGATGATATGGGATGTCCTTCTGTATATGTATTGCTTTTATTGGTTGATAAATAAAGCTGTTTTGGCCAATGGCTTAGCAGAGTAAAACTAGGCAGCTAAATATGAACAGAGATATAGAGAAAGAGTAGGCAGAGTCAAGGAGACACCACGTAGCTGAAGGAGAAAGACACCAGGACCATACCTGTAGACCACGTCCTCATGATGATAGATAGGTTAATTGAGATGAGTTAATTTACGATATAAAAGCTAGCTTAAGAATGTGCCTAAGACATTGGTTAAATGGTGTTGTAATTAGTATAGGTTTTTGTGTGAATATTCATGTCTGGGCAGATAAGAAACTAAAATACAGTCTCCATTTACACACTACAGTTGCCATTTACTAACTTGTGGTGGTGAAAGTCGCTTAGGTTGTCCTAGATACTGAAATGAATGGCAGAATATTTTATAAGAAAGTAGTTATAAGGAGTTAGGAAAGTATTTTAGAGTATCACAGAACCAGGAATAAATGGTAGAATATTTGATAATTTCTAATGCCAAAACAAATAGAGTTAAAAAAAATTGAAAGTGGTTGCAAATGTTTTGATGGCGGTATGCTAGTATGCTCATGCATTCTTATGTAATTTTTGTCCTTTGCCTCTCTCCTCAGTGTGGTTTTAACACTCACCTAAACTTCTGTAAGGTAATGGAGGGACAGTGGCCTTTTACCATTTTGAAATTCAGGTCCCAAAAGGATAGGAAAGAGGAATTTTACTTTATAAACTTATTCCTATTTTCAGTTTCTTTCTTTGTAAATTTTCTGTCTGTCTACCCATCCATCCATCCATCCATCCATCCATCCATCCATCCATCCATCCATCTGTCATATCTATCTCTGTGTTTGTTTATCTGTGGGGTATGTTGTATGTTCTGGAGCATATGTGGACTCTAAAGGATACCTGCAAGAACTGGTCATCTCTTTCCACCATGCGGGGCCTGATTGAACTCAAGTGGTAGGCTTGGTGGAAAGAACCCAAAAAATTCTCCGAGTAAAAATTTGTCTTCCAGTTTTTATGTGTTGCTAAACATTTGACATCGCAATGTCACCTTCCCTGTGTTCCATGAGGGAGCTCTCTGCATACCTCACATATTTCCAAGTTCTGAAAGAACTGAACTAATAGGTCCTCTACTACAGGTCTTTTTAACCTTTTCTCACTTGTAACTCATATTTACCTGAGAAGTTTTATATTATACTGAGTATATAGATATGTGAAATAGGTATACAAATTAAAGATTTAATGGTAAAACATATTAAAGAAATTTATTTTAAAACAAAAGCATTTATTTTATCATCTTTTAAAGATGAGATGGATGGAGAATTTATTTGATAATGAACAACTTAGAATCTTGAGTATTTTTTTAAAGTTGGTGATTAACTTGATTTTATAATCAGTGCTGAGAATACTACTTAGCATAAATATGTAATGCAGAAATATCAGAGGTATGTGTAAATTGATAAGAAAATATTTAAAATTTTGGTTCTCCATTATTAAGCAGTTATGTTCTTTTTTAAAATTTGTTATTGTGTCTACATGGTGTGTGTGTGTGTGCATGTATGTTGTGCATTGTGCACGTGATGGAGTGCATGTGGAGGTCAGAGTAAAATTTCTTGTAGTCTTTTCTGTCCTTCCATCTTGATGTGTAGTTCAGTCACTGAACTTAAATCACTGTGCTTTTCTGACTGTAAGCGGAGACTGTTTCACAGCCACTCAGAACCAAATAGTCACACAGAACCTATATTAATTATAAAACTGTTCAGCCAATGACTCTGACATATTTCTAGATAGCTCTTACATTTTGATATAACCAATTTCTACTAATCTGTAAATTACCACAAGGCTGTGGTTTACTGGAAAGATTCCTGGTCCTTCTCCTTCGGCAGCTATATGGTGTCCCTTTGATTCTGCCTTCTCTTTCTATCTCTGTTCTGATTTCCTGCCTGGCTTTACTCTGCTAAGCCATTGGCCTAAACAGCTTTATTCATCAACCAATAAAAGCCACACATAAACAGAATAACATCCCACATCGTCTCCCTTTTTCTGTCTAAATAAAAAAGAAAGTTTTAACATTGTAAAACTGCATATACAAAACAGTTATCAAGCAAGAATTATAGTTATAATATTTAGTCCTTTTACATTTGTCAAATTAAGTAAAATACTCTATCATCTATCCTATCCTTGTGAATCTGAAGTTTTATATCTAATTTATCTTTTATGATAACTAAGGAAAACTGTTACTATAACTATATGTCTTCAGCTCTTTAAAAACCTCAGAAGGATATAATATTACCTAAGTAAACAGGAAGTGCATTATAAACAACTGCCAAAGTTCTAGATTTGACAGAGAAATCTTGCTGCATGGACAGTCACCCAAAGTTCTTCTGTACTATTGGGATATCCATCTTCAGCTTACAGACCCATAATATCTTTGTTGTTCTACAAATATCTGGCAGACTCTTTCATGAATGAGGAGTCCTGAAGGACTGTCTCACCTTCTTTAGGTAAGTTCACCAGTTATTTTTTGTGTGCCCTGCAAGTCTAGTTCATACAGCATACTATCAAGTAGTCCAGACAAGAGCAGTTTCTTGCCCAAATGGCTAGCCTTGCCACATTGAAGGCAAATTCCATAATGATTTTCTTCAATTCCCCTCAATCTCTGTGAAGTAGATTGGTGTTGCCAGAAGCAGACCTGTCTTGCTGTTGAGAAAATTCTAAGTTCTTAAAACCCTTAAAATGCCATATTCTATAGGTCTTTGAAAGGGTTGAAGAATACATATCCATTTGAAACAATATCTCTGTACATGTAGAAAACCTAACTAACATGACTACAAGTTTGACTGTTATAAATGTCTATTAATCTGTAATTTTTAATTATAAATGTGCTATATAAATATAACATATTAAACAAGAATAGATATATACTTACAATAAAATTTGTCTTAAATTTGTATCAATAAACCAAAGTTTATACCAATGTAAAGTATTATGTCTATGTCATATCCCCCTTATTTTTCTTCTTAGAAATTGACTATGACCATTAAACACTTATAATCGTCTCCCCTTAAATGAAAACAAACATAACCAATCATTTTGGGAATTTGGGCATAGTTCTAGAGACTACTTCCTGCTGAATATTGGGTGAAGTATTCTTAGGATTCCTATAGAACTTTTGGGCATCCTTCCTGCTGATTGTTGAATGATGTATTCTTAGGGTTCATGGAGACCTTTCAGGACGCTCTGTTCCATCAAACCACATTAGCCTAGAAGGAATCCATAGGTTCTCATCTTCTGTGGAAACAAAATCAGAAACTCTTTTACAAAGTAACATATCCCTAGACTCAAATTTTGAAGTCAAGATACCTTTATGTTGGTTTAACTTAGCAGCCCCCAGAATCAAGTCTCTCTCTGCAGTCAAAAAATTCAAAGAAAACACAACAATATCATAATCCAGACTCTCTGTAAATATTCCATCTTTACATGACTTATTTTTCTTTAGCCCTTTAATCTATAACTGTATTTACTCTTTCATATCACTTTTACTGTTTCTTTGAAAACTTTATTTTTTAAAACTATTTTATTTATTTATTCATTTTTAAAAGAAAAATCTTTTTTTATTGTACATTCCGATCAAAGTACCCACTCCCTCCCCTCCTCCCATTACCTCCATACACCCTCCCACCCCACCCCCATACACTCCTCAGAGAGGGTAAGGCACATTGCTTTGGGGAAGGTCCAAGGCCCTCCCTATTATATCTAGGCTGAGCAAGTTATCATCCAAAGAGAATAGGTTCCCAGAAAGCCAATACATGCAGTAGGGATAAATCCTGGTGCCACTGCTAGTGGCCCCTCAGTCTGCCCCAGCTATGTAACTGTCAGCCACATTGAGAGGGACTAGTTTGATCCTATGCTTGTTCCTTCCCAGTCCAGCTGGAGTTTGTGAGCTCCCATTAGCTCAGGTAGACTGTTTTAGTGGGTACCCATCATATTCTTGACCTCTTTGTTCATATTCTCATTCCTCTTTTTCTTCTCTCTCCAAAGCCTACATACATTTTTAAAAACATGCTGTGACACCTTTAGAGGTCTTTTATGTCTGAATCTATTCAAGTGTGTATCTGAATTCCTTTTCTGACCAGGAGTACCTTTTGTTTAATGCAAAGAAGGCATGGCTATAACTAGCTCTGCAGCCCTGACTGTTTGCTCCACCTATTCCAACATGGTGGAGGCATGTTCACTGCCTCTGCGAGCCATGCTTATCACCCCAGCTAGAGGGCCCAACAGATCTATGTCACCATTAAGCAATTTGTAACACATTGTTCACAGACCCCCAGTTAGGTGGAGGACCTCCTGAAATAGCAAAAGTTCATTCTGCCAGCACAAACCAGGAAGCTGGATCTTAAAGAATCTGTGCAATTTTTTGCTGCTAAAACTTGTCTTAATGGTGCCATGCCTCTGTTTGCTGCCAGCAAACAGAGTCTATCTGAAAAAAAAATGTGGCTACCAAGAAACTGTGCTTACCTCTGTTCTTTTGTGTTTAGAGTTCCTTCCCAAGCTTTCTTAGTTTTCATGTTGATATAGTTGCCCCACATTGGTTTCCCAATTTGTAACAAGAGATTGCTCATTTGTTTCCTGGCTACCCAGACCTGAATAATCACACAGAAACTATACTAATTGCAACACTGTTTGGGCAATAACTCAGGCATATTTCTAGCTGCCTTGAAGAATGGATAAAGAAAATGTGGTACATTTAACACAGAGGTAAAAAACAATGACATCTTGAAAGTTGCAGGCAAATGGATGGAACTAGGAAAAAAACATCTTGAATGAAATCCCCAAGAGCCAGAAAGACAAAATAGTATGGACACCACAGTACTATAATTAAATGAGTGCATGAGATAGAGAGATTCAGTGGAAAGTTGGGTGTCTTAGCTTCTGTGGACCATGGGTGGCACCCACACCCACAGGAAATCAGAGGAGAATTTGTCTGAGTTTTGTTCTCTGCTTCACCATGTGAATCCCAGGGAAGGAACTCAGGCCTGTAGGCTGTCAGCAGGTATCTATAGTCTCTGAGACATCTCTCTGGTGGATCACATTATCCATGGGCTTGAATGAGCACTATATCTATATTGGTGTTCTGAATACGTATGTCCTTCATTCATATAGAGTGGATTCACTCCCCCTGGTTTGACAGCACCAGTTGTGGATCCACAAGATTACTTCCTCCACACATTAACTGTGACTCACTGTCAGTCTCAGATGTCAGATCCGTTTCTGGGGAGCTGCACAAGAATAAAGCAGTCATCTGGAAGAAACCCTTCCTCAGTATACAGTGAGATCTGCTGTGGTCACACACAGCAGCGTCATGCATCCCTCTCCCTTCTTAGCCTTGCACAGTTGTGCTCTCAGGCAGAGGCAAGTGGCTTTTGCTGCAGGCTCCATCCACTCTGGCTAGTTTGAAGCTTCCTTCCAGCACTTAGTTGGAGCATCAAGAGAGACTCCTTAACCATACCACTGCCACCAGGAAGGTCTTCTCAATTCTGCATTTCATCAGATGTCCCTAATCTGCACTGTCATTCCAGGATGAGATGTGAGAGATCTGCTCCAGCCATGACAACAAGTGATGCTGGAGCTCCAGCCATGACAACAAGTGATGCTGGAGCTCCAGCCATGACAACAAGTGATGCTGGAGCAGGGTCTTGAACCTGCGAAAGCCTTGCATGGATGTCTGGCATTCTAAGATAATTCGCATTCCTACATCTTGAATTTGTCCCTCTGGTCTCCTTAAACTTCTCTTATTGCTTGAGGATAATTCAATCTAACTAATATGATGGATATAAGTCAATTGTAGGGGCTGGAGAGATGGTGCCATAATTTTCAGTATTTCTTTCTGTCCCAAAGGAACAACAGTGCAGATAAAAAGCCTCCAAGTTCAGGTGGAATCTGATGCTCTCTTCTGGCCTCTTGTGGAGTTGAATGCATGTGATATACAGCCCTTCAGCAGGTAAAACATACATACATATATATCTACTAAATAATCTTAAAAATTAAACCAAAGCATAGTTAATGCACAGCACCAAAACAGAAAAACATGGCCAACATATCTTAGAAGTCATTCTGTCTGCTGTGTGGTTATCCCTGATGCTGTATTTCAAGGAAACCAGAGACAGATACTTCCAGTTATTGTAATTTCTTTTTAAAAATATTTTATTAATTCTCTGTTGGTTTCACATTATGCATCTCAATCCCACTCTTCCCCCTACCCATTCCCTCACATCTGTGTTCTGCTCTTGCTACCTCCCCACCAAACAGAACAAAGTTTAAAAGAAAAACCCAAAACTCAAAATCAAAAACAAACACACAAAATCTTGGTGAGGACTCGGCAGTGTGGCCCAGTGAGTCACACAGTATACCCTTTAGTCCATACATCTTTTCCTGTAAGTTTTCCAGACCTTTGGCTTCTACTACACTATAGATAATGTATCCTCACTGGGACTCCTCTTGGATATCCTATTGAAGCTTGTGTCATGGAGATCCTGCAGATTTGGGTCTGCAGATCCAGGCCCTCATTTCTCCAGCAGTTCCTAGATAAAGAGGGCGTTGGGGTGGGATAATCATAGCCCTGGTTCTGGGCCTGCATTGTAGCTGGGTTAGTGAACCTGCCAGGCTTCCCTCATCTTCACCACCCAGGCAAGCTTTCCAGCACTGCCTTAGTTAGGTCTCCCAATAGAGCGAGCAGAATGCAGAGAGGCCAGGTATCCAGCTCCCACGCCCTCCCATCGAGCTCTCACACACTCAGACCACAAAGGGCCAGCTCTACTGTTGAGCCCAGGTGAGGTCCCAGGCCCACTCTCCCAATTGCTGCAGTTGGTGAGAGGCAGACCCAGGTTTTTGTTCTCATGCCCCAGAGGCCATCTCTCCCACCACTTCAGGTGATAAGTACTCAGGTGAGGCAGGCATCTTTCCCTCACCCTTGCCAACACAAGGGAGAAGAAGGGGGTAAACTCAGCTCTTCTGCTCTCACAGGCTCAGGGCCAGCTCCCCTGCACTGCTGCTAACAGGGTCAGCTCTACTGTGCTGCTCAGTCCAGGTGCAGGACCCAGCATCCGCATTATTATAGTTGGGGAGAGGCAGGTCAGTTCGCCCTAGTGCTGCAGCCTGTGAAGGGTGGGCTTAATCTGTGCATCCGTATCCTGTCTTCAGTGCTAACAGGAGCCACGATATCAACACAGATAGAGGCACTGGCAGGGCAATGGATGCAGACATGGCCTTTGGCAGCAGCTCAGGCCCAGAGGACACTTATGTTCGCTGGTGACAGCATAGGACACTCAGATCTGTGTGACCCCAGCAGAAGTGTAGCCCTCAGAGACTCACATGGCGGTGGCTGAGATCTCTACTTCTGTGTGTCTCTTGATTGGAAACATAAGCCATGGATATCAGCACAGACCCTGGCTGCATTTGTAACATGGACCCAGATATGGTCCTAAGCTACATCCTGGGCAGGGATGTCACCATGGCCATGGTTGTCAATGCAGGTCACTCAGATCAGCATGGACCCAGCAGCAGACCCCGGGTGGACTTAGGTCCACATTCCAGGCTTCTGCACTGTCTTTGATGGCAGCACGAGCCTGGGACATAAATGCTCAGACCCTGGCTTCAGCAGAGCCATGGACTGAGACTTGGTTCTCAGCAACAGTTTTGGCCCACATGTAATTATGGTCCTGGGTGGCAGCACAGCACTCCAAGACCCACATGCCCCCTGCAGGAGTATGTTCTTGTGACAGTAGCATAGTGGCCTAGACTGAAGGTAGTTACAGAGCCCTCAGTGGTAACTGAAGTCACAGATATCAGCATTGCTGCCCACAGCTGTATCAGGGCCATGGCCTTTGGCAGCAGCCCAGGCAGGGACAGCACCATGGCCCAGGTAGCAAGTGGGACACAAAGTTTTTGCACACGACCTTGGTAGGTGTTTGTGTATCCTGAGAGGCATTAAAACAATACTGTGGTGTTTCTCATCAATTTGTTCCACATGTTCATTTCATGAAACAGAATACTATAGTTTAGTGATAGCTAAATATATGACAGTAAGGATGCAGTGTGTGTGTGTGTGTGTGTGTGTGTGTGTGTGTATGAAATGGGTATACTCGAAGTTGGCAACACCATCTACATATAAACACAGTCCCCCTGTGTAGCCCTGGCTTTCTGGGAACTAACTATATAGCCTAAGCTGGGCACCCAAGAGTTCTGGGGTCACAGGACATTCTGGGGCTATAGGAATGAAACACTACACATGACCAAAGAAATTGTTCTTTAGAATAAAAAAATTGGAAATCTGTCTGTCTGGAATAACTGGACATCAACGCAATCTTCCATGACAGGAGAATCTCCCACCACATAGGGAGAGCTGAGGACTCAGTCAGCTTGCCGAGGCCAATGACATTAAACTGTCAGAAAAAAGTCCTGTTCATCAACATCTCTACCCTTGATGTTATTATTCCCCTCATGGGGGCCACTAGATGTTGAGTGTCAGGGTTCTCCCTAATTCTTTCCTCAGAATTTTTGTATCTCAAGCTCATTTTGATTCTTTCTTTTCTGCAGGAGTACTGAGTCAACAGACCCATGGATCTGATTGGGGCAAGATCACCTGGAAGGGAGTTGGCATTTGCCTCACTGGTGAGTTCACAGCTGGAAAGGAGTGTCTTCTGAGGAGGAGGCCGTGATCCTAGGGTGGAGCATGTCATGTGGTCATGTGTGGCTTCTTTGGCCTCCTCAGTTTTCCCTCAAGAGCGGCTGTCAGAAAAGGAAAGGCAAGCAGACCCAGAGCAGCCTGGCTGGACCACAGGCTAGACAAAATCAGGGCCTAGAGCAGTACTGACCAAAGAAATTGCTCTGAAGAGCGAAGAGTGGGAAATAATGTTTTTATTAATAAAAATGTATTTATTTTACTCAATAGTTCTTTTAAGGAAACACAATGTAAACACTAAATAACCTAACAAAATACCAAAACAACAGGAACAAAAGGAAGATAAAATGAATTCAAAACATCAAACCATAGCAAAGAAAACAAGAAAACCCAGAACAAACAAAACCCACCAAAAAACCAAACAAAAAAATTAAGCTTAGCAGCTTGCTTAATTAAACTATTAGCTTAGTCTTGCTGCAGATTTTGTAGTGCAGTCCTACAGCCTGGGGCTGGCCTTGGAAACATGGGAGGAAGGCAGGTACCAATTGTGCAAGGCCTTTTCAAAGATAGTATAGCCATGCCTTCTTAGGCCTTGCAGGGTGTCCTCTGAGGAGGAGGCCTTGATGCTAGGGTGGAGAATGCCATGGGTACAAGTTGTCGTTGGCTTCTTTGGCCTCCTTTCTCTCAAGAGCAGCTGTGTGAGAAGGAAAGACAGTCAGGGTCTTTTCACAGAGAGGAACCAAAGTCACTCAGCCTCCCCCCCCCCCCCCATGAATGCCATTGCATGGGCTGGAAGCAAAGGTGGCTCACTTGCCTGTGAGATTAGTGCTCCTGCTGCAGCAGCTCTGTCTGCAGGAAGCTCTCGTCCTGGGTTGTGACCTGTTCCAGCTCTGACTGGAGATTTTCTGAGCTGGAAGAGGAAGGCAGTTAGGGATCAGGCCTGGCGGGCACCTGCTAAGACAGCTACTGAGCCTGAAGCAGCTCTATTCAGCGGGACAATCCATCATTACTTTTCAGCTGAGCTGAGGTCGTTCCCTGCATTCCCCAGGGGAGAAGGGTCAGAGTGCACCTGGGCCTGGAATTTTTTCCTTAGTTTTAAAATCTGCTAGAAGATGAACCGAGAACTTCACTGTGTTAGACAAGAAAACACAGCACATTTCTCGTGTTGCCTAGATACATTATTTTAGATAAATACTAGTGTAGCAATGCCTGAGTAACAGCTCAGGACAGATCTGCATGGCCTTGATTAGATACCGGGTGAATGGTATCAACCTGGGAAACGGAATGTGGACCCTCCAGGGGAGCCTACACAACACTACAGTTTAGGCTCTGATTATTCCCACAGTGCAGAAACCTTCCTGCACTCAGCTCCTCAACTCCTAAATCTTCTCTTATAACCCCAGAAATCTTTTCTCAGGAAACCAATGCATGCTGCAGAGAGCCTGTAACCAGCAGGAGTGTGCTGCCTGCAGATCTGCCCAGAGGCAGGGGCTTCTCTCTAAAGGTGATGTTCTGGAAGGAAAATAGAGTAGCAGGGGCACACAATGTCCTCTACGACTAACCCCCTCCTTCTAGGTTTAGGACTACCATAGGGAGATTTTGGAGGAGACACAGGGGACAAGGTACTGAGAAGATACCAGTGAGCTCAGAAGGGAATAAGGGCACACAATTCTCAGAAACACTAAGGATCAAACATGGTGTTTCTTGGAGAAGTTCTTGATTGGGCTAGCAAAATATCCTGAGGTGATCTTTCCCTGACTGCGGCTGAGAGACATCCAGCTTGCAAGAGTCCCCAAAAAGACAGAATCCAGGTACGGGTGAGCGACCTGGTTCTAACTGCTACCCCCGCTGGGCTCCTACCTCATCTCGGGGACACTGAGATGATGCTGCAGCTTTTCAGCCAGGTCCCCATGCTGGGTGACCAGCTCCTTCTGCTTCAGGACATTCTTCAGTCCTTCATCCAGGCTTTCTTGCTCCTGTTCATTAGAAAATTGTGTTCTCACTGAAGGGTTGCCCACTCCCATGTACACAATTGATGGAGGAAGGTCATTGGTTAAAATAAAAGAAACTGTTTGGCTCTCATTGGTTAGGAGATAGGTGGGAGGAGTAAACAGAACAGAATGCCTGGAGGAAGAAGAAGTGAGGTCAGACTCCGCAGCTCTCCTCTCCGGAGGAGACGCTTCAGAGAGACGCCATGACCCAGGATGGACTTAGGCTAGAATCTTCCCTGTAAGACCGGTGCTCACAGATTATTAGAGATGGGTTGATCGGGATGTGAGAATTAGCCTAAAAGAGGCTAGATAGGAATGGGCCAGAGCAGTGTTTAAATGAATACAGTGTCTGTGTAATTATTTCGGGGCAAAAGCTAGCCGGGCCGGTGGCTGGGGTGTTGGGGACGCAGCCCCGCCGCCGCCCCATATTACTACACACAATACACTCATGAATATGTACATGCATGTGAATGTATACATACAAACACAGTGCAATACAATAACATGTGTAGTTGCCCAGTTAACGCTAATATAAAGAGCAATGCCTAGGGATATTGTTGAGGAAGTTAACTTTTGTCAGAAGAAGGAAGAACACAGTGCGATTTCTTTGAGTAACAAATGGCTGATTAAGTCAGTGTCAAGTGATTTCATGTATTATCTCATGCTGAACAATATTCCACAGAAGGGCTCAAGCACACTGTGCTTTTTCACTCTTTGAATGATGGACATCTGGGTAGTTTCTACTTCGAGGCTCCTCTAAGGATTGCTGCTAAGACCCCGATGTCACCTCGCTTCTCTGTGGACACCTACTTCATGTTCTGGACTCACTGGGTCACCAGGGGATTGCAGTTCGACTTTCTGAAGACTCGTGTGTGGCTTCTCACTGCACTACACAATTTTACAGCACCAGCAATGTCTGAGGGTCCTCGTTTCTCCAGTCCTCCATGCGGCTGGTTCTAACTCAGAGTGAACAACTCTGAATCAGAGCAGTTACTGAGTGCTGCAGACACAGCACATTTAGACCATCGGGAGCCTAAGGGGGTGCCCTGAGACAGCCCCATTCTGACGTCACAGCATGGCTGTGGGACTCTGCTGGACTGAGATGTGCTGGAAGCACACTGCACGTCAGAATCTCCCACAGAATAAAATCCAGGCCAAGCTCCAAGAACAAGGTTAACTGAGCCAAGGTTGGGCAAAGGTGGAAAAAAATGGTAACAGACAATATGTATAACAACAAAAAGGGACAGAGAAGACATAGTGAGCCACCTGACCATTAAGGGTGCAGTCGCCACTCACCTCATCCAGCCAATCCTGCCTCTCAGACACCTTGATTTGCCACAGTGGCCTTCTCCTAAACTTCATGTACCACATTTCTATGGTTTGCTCCAAGGATTTCCTTGCAGATAAATATTTTTGCCTCTGCTAATACCTAACAACCACTGAGTCACAGCAGTTTTCTGTTGGGTTGTTCTAGACAGCTAGGTGGACATGAAACATGGACAGAAAATTTGCGGTGCAGTGAATGCCTGGGCTCAAGAGAATAAGGGAGTGAGCAGCAGAGGACAGCGCTGGATTTCACGATGCAGCCTGCAGACTTACTCCCCATGGCACCCATTTACACAAGCCTGCATAGATGCACACAGACCACAGGAATCAGAAGTGAGCAGAAAAAATGAAGAGGACATCACGGTGAATGAACAGTTGAATTTAGAGTATGCTCATCGGTGTTTCAACTGAGAGCCACAACACTGCTGTCCATTCCTTGGGGACTAAAAATGCCTAGGGGAGCACACAGCTCCATCAGCCTGTGTTGGAGTGATTGGAGAAAATGTTATTTTGAATCCTCAAATCACCCCAACCCTAAGCCTGCCAAAGTCATCCCATATCAATGGTCATTCGGTCAGCAGCAGACTGGAAGACCAGGATGGGAGAAATGTCAAGCACCACCCACAGAAAACAGGACTGAAAGCGCTATTCGGGCTTCTGTTGTTGTGAACCAAGAGCGTGAGAAAAGGAAGAGAACACATTGGGGTGCAGGAAGAAAAGAGAAGACCACACAAAGCTCAAAAAGTTGACAATGAGAACCACTCACTTGGCTCGAGTCCTTGCAAGCTGCTTCCCGCCTGTGATTTCACATGACCCTTGAACAGCTAAAGAGCCAAGTGTGCTGACCTCATCGAGGAATGCTCTGTGCTGTTCCCTAAGTAGTTCCCTGCATAGCAGCCCTCCAAACATAATGGCATGGAGCTGTGATATGTGACTGGCACATCTCTCTGAATGTTCTGTGGCTTCTAACAGAACAGAAGGTTTTGCTAGCCAAACATCTGGTTTCTTGTAAGAGGATAGCTCTACAGAGAACCTTGTGATGAAGACAGAAAGAACAACTGGATGGCATGTAGGTGGAGTCTGGATGGGTAGATGGATGGTTACACGGGTGTCTGTACATTTATGTTTGGACAGGTGGGCAGCCTGCCCCCACTGCCACAGCCTACCTGCTGCTGCTCAGCACAGGGGCCACAGATCTTCTCATGCACCTCCTTCAAGAGCCTCTTCACCTCCTCACAGGTCTCTTGCAGTTCACTCTTCTCCTTCCGCAGCAATCTGTTCTTCAGTCTCAACACATGTACTTTTTTCTTCAGCTGAGTCCGATCTCGTAGGACCTGGCCATGGCTGTAACTGGACCAACACCAAAAAAAATGGTAAGCTTCAACCAGCCTCCATATGCCATGCCTATGTCCATGTGCCACCCACACTGAAAAGTTGAAAACCCCCACACAGCCCAAGACTGGAGCTCTCAGGAGCCAAGCCAGCCTCACTCAGAGGCAGGCCAGATCCAGAGAATAACCAAATTCCAGGAAGATTCAAACTGCGTCGGAAAACCCTGCTACCAAAAGGTATCCTGTGCCTCTGAGAAGACAACAGAGTGAAGCCCCACCTGTACTTACTGCTCATGGTATAAGAAAGCATCAGCGGGTAGAGGGCTAACACCCTCTGAAGGAGGGAAGAATTCCCAAAGGGAATAAATTCTGTCTGTGGATCCCATGGAAACCAGCTCGGTGAAGTGTCTGCCAGAGCTCCTTAGGTCATGGGCTCCCAGACATCCCCTTCATGATGCAGAGCATTTTTTCTAAGGACTCCTGAGTCTGGCAGGACAATGATGGGAGGGCCTCAGTGTATGTTTGCCCTTAGCAAAACTGAGTCTAAGAGACACAAAGCTGATGGCCACAGGCTAGGCTGCTTGCTAAGAGCAGACAGTTTGGAACCAGAGCCTTCACTTTGGGTCAAGACAAGTGAGGACAGAAACAGTCCCTCTCAAGGTAAATCAGGCACTTACCCGACCGATTCGGTCTCCTCCATCAGCTGATTGCACTTGTCCATGACCTTACTGATCTCCCTGGGCAGTTTCAGCTGGTCAGACACCACCTGCTTATGCTCCATTTTGAGCATCTCAAGCTCAAAATTCAGCCTGTGGTAGAACATGGCCCCAGGAGAAAAGAATACCATGAACACATGAATGAAACTTGTGTTATAGATTGCCCTAGCCCAGTGGATGTCACAGCCTGGCACTTATACACTGGGACCTTCTGGTGCTTTTTATACTTCCTATCCTGTCCCTAGGCAAGAAGAGGCAGGAGGTCCAAAGGGAGGGAGCCAGGGTTGGCTGCATGAGCACCCTCAATGGGCTTAGATTGGCTCTCTAAGCAGATCCCAGGAATCTGTGCCACATATCTAGACCCAGCAGAAACCTATGACAAGATTTCTCCTGTGTTCAGAACAGGGTGCCTAATTCCTGAATTCTAATTCCCGAGTGCCTCTTACTACACAGATGACCAGAGCACACAATCAGTATTTCCAGGGAGGAGTCTGAACTTTAGGATGGCTTTGTAAACTCCACAGGGGATTCTAATGTTCCACCAAGGGGAGCACAGTGCCCAAGAGGTGTGCTGCTCAACGTGGGCTTCCCTGGCCTCAGCAGGCCATCACCTGAAAATTGTGAGAATGTAAAATCCTCAGGCCATGCCACAGACCCCAGTCTCCCAGGAGCACCCAGACACACACTCACAGACACACACACACACACACACACACACTTACACACACATACAGCACATGCAATCAGGATGTCCCAGAAACGCAGGGAGATGTCATTTCTGCAGAGCATAAGGAAGAATAAGAAAGACTAGAGAGTAGCAGCGCTGGGCTCCAGGCCTTCCGGCATCACACTGTGATGGTTGAATGGGACCAGGCCCCTCCAGCTGCTGCCAGGAGCCTTCAGCTCACAGTCCTCTGCTGGTCAATTACAAAGACTCACTACAAACTCACAGTGCCTAGGATCTCCCACAAGCCAACACCTGTCAAGGCCTCTTGAAACACATGCTGAGAGCTCACACACTACAATCCCTATCCCCAGACAATGATTTGGGTCATAGGCTCTGCTCTTCATTTGGAGAAAGCAGAACAGGCTGTGTTCCCATCTCACTCCTATCCGGGCTCCAAGTTCTACACCTCAAATGCTCTTAGGAAAATTAGGCACCAAAAACACTCTGGAGTTTCAGCCTGCCCTTTCTTGGGAAACCTGGGATTGCTTGTGTGGTGTCAAGATGGTCAGCAGAGAACTGGTCATGGACTACCTGTTGTTCAAATCCTTGTCGGTGTAATTGGCCAAGATTTCACGCAGCTCATCAGCCTCACATGTCATTTGATGTAACTGATGGGTGAGTTTCTCCAACTTCTTCATCTGCTGCTGCTTCTCAGTGAAGGTGGAGAGTTGGGATGGTGCCTCCCCAGTTGTCCCTGCAGGTAGAGAAAGACAAATAAACTTGTGTTCTTGAATGGCATAGGGCCAGGAGAGTCCATACTGAGTCCCAAGAAGAAGCCTGAGGATGAGAAAATGCTAGGAACCCAGTGAAACTTCCAAAGAGCAGGGCAGCTATCCTCAAACTGGGGCCCCTGAGCTCCGTATCATCAACCTCTGGATAATCACGTGCATTGCTCCCTGTTGCTGTCCCCTGGCCCTGGAAGGCATAAGCTAGCCCAGCCCAGTAGAATTGGAGGGCAAGGTCAGCTCACATCTGATATGATGCAGGTGAGTCCCATTGTCCCTAGTGCTTAGCAGCTCTGAGTCCTGATCACATGTCCAGAGCCAAAGCATCTGATGTCTGAAGCTTGGGTGCATGGCCAGGGGAGTTTCCCTCCATCTTATTGGCATCAGATTCCCATGGAAACTGAAAGAATCCATTGAGAATGAAGCGTACAGCAACACCCCAGCTAGAGAGAGACCCTCATTAGTCAATCTCTTCCTCCTGTCCCCTTTTCCACTCAGAATGAAATGGAAGGAGCTCCCAGAAAAGCATCTGCAGCCTGGACAATTCACGATCCTCCTAAATAACCATCAGAAACTCTTGACTCTGGGTCTGCTCTTTGGAATCTCAGAGAAGTAATATAGATCCATTGCTTCCCAGAAGCTCTCAGCTGCTGAGCTTCACTACCAGAAGGCCCAGGTCACGTTCACCTCCTCCAGGAAGCCCTCTGTAATCTGATTAGCACACACTGATCCACTTTTTTCTCATGTTATACGTTGAGAGCTTCAGACTTGCATGTTAATAGGGATGTCAGGCAGGGGTAGAACATAGAGCCATTCTTATCAAAAGCACAGGACACCCAGTGCTGACAGCATGGGAACAGTCTCTGCCCAGGTCTACTAGCTCTAATTTCTCAGGATAAACTGGAGATTTGTGAGCCACCAATGGGGGGGAATTCAGAAACCTTAGAGATAACTAGAAGACAGCCATACTTGGTGACTCCTGCCCTGCTATTGGCTGTGATGTAAAGTATGGGAACCTCACGCTTCACCAGGACACTCCCCTTTCCCTAGTATTAATGACACACAACCTAAAGGACTTCAGAAGGGGTGAAGTGTGGTGATGGACCTGAAATAGTAAGTCCTCTGGTCCTCCTTCCCCACTCAGAATGAAGACAGAGGGTACCCAACAAAACAGTTACAGCCTTGCCAATTCCTGACTCAGCCAAACTAATCATCATGAATCCTTGATATGGGTTTGCTCTTTAGGATCCCAGAGAAGCAAAATAGGCCTATTGCTTCCCAGAAGCTCCCAGTTCCTGAGCCCTAGCCCTGGTAGGCTCAAGCCCACCACATCCAGGAAACTCCCCATCCCCTTCCCTGAACTCACCGCGTCTTCCCCAGGACCATTTATTTCTCCCTGTTTTCTGATGAGACCTAGGGCCTGCTTCCTTCTGTCTCACTCTGGTCTCTCCACGCTGTCCATTTTCTCTCGCAAGTAGTCTCCTCAGTCTAGACAACATGTCTATAAGCGAATCTTACAGCCACTGAACGAACGTCCTGAGGGCAGTTGAGTTGCTACAACACAAGTGACATCACAGGATTCCAAGAGCTCTCCAGGATACAATAGAATTTCCAGAGAGGGGACTGCTGATGTCACGGGCACAGCCTTCACCTTCTTCTATTTCTCCCTGAACTGAGCAGAAGCTGAGCTTCAATCCCATGAGTCTTTCCTGTGATACAGGGGAAGCCATTCAGCACTTCCTCCTTCCAACACTAGAGATTTCTCTCTGCTTCATTAGAATCCTTTCACTGCTTCTCCCATGGAGAGTTGAACTGACTTAATAAAACACCGACCAAGAATGGCCCTTCCCCTCCTGAACATCCATACCCAATAATATGAGAAATAAAGCATGCCAAAAAATTAAGTCAGAATGATGTGGAAGAGGAGGGTTGAGTCCTCTGAAGTGAAAAAGCACCTGGGGAAGGCTAAGGTTATGGTATAGTGGCTGTTGATAATTTGTAAGTGAGCTGAGACTGTTATGAGACCCAAACTGCTCTAGCCTGCCCTCTCTCTGTGTATTAGTCAGGTTTCTCTAGAGTAACAGACATTATAAAATGGATTTTTCTATATATTGAAAGGGGATTTGATTAGAATGGCCTACAGGCTGTGCTGTAGCTAGTCCAACAGTGACTGGCAATGAATTGAAAGTCCTAGAATCAAGTAGTTGCTCACTCCACAAGGCGGGTGTCTCAGCTGGTCTGCAGTATATGCTGGAATCTTAGGAGATGGGCTCTAACAACAGTGAAGGAATGGTTCTGCTAACAAGGAGAGAGCAAACAGAGAAAGGGTAAAAGCTTCCTTCCTCCATATACGCATATAGGCTTCCAATAGGAGTGTTCTAGATTACATCTGGATTAAAGATCTGAATTAAAGATGTGACCTTCTACCTCAAAGATCCAGACTAGAAGTCAATCTTCCTACTTCAAATTAAGAAGAAATCTCTCATTGGTGTGCCCTTGATTTTGCGGTTTTAGTTAATACCAGATGTAGTAACGTTGACAACCTAGAAAAGCTGTCACAGTCGTGTTCCCTTCTTCACTAATATTCATGAGCTAATGTCTCCCTTTGAGAGTGAAAGGAAGGACTGGTGATAATCAATATGTACTTCTGAATCAGCTGGAGATCTCATGGTCATGATGACTTTTAGTGATCTCTGTATGACCATGGATGGCTAAAGCAGGATGAAATACCAGTCTTTGGTTTCTTGGGTAAGAGGGGACCAGATAGAAACCCAGTTACAGAAGAATCTGGTTTATCTCTAGAATTGAAGATTTGAGATTCAGATAACTATTTTATGCTTGGTAGAAACTGGTGGGAAAGGGTACAAAGGGTCATAAAATGGGTACTCTTTAAAGAAAAGGGAAGAAAGAAAAAACACTGTACCTGTAAGGATGGGGGGTGTCAAAAAGAGCCATGTGAATTTGGACTAGAACTACAGACCATGTGTTACCTACTCCATGGATCCTGTGAAAGGACAGGGCTCCTAGATAAAATAGGAGGACCCAGGGAAGACTCCTGTGGTGTCTTCATTGTGAACAACAGTAGAAGCCTCTAGTTGCTTTCAAAGCAAAAATGGTTTATTAAGATTTGAAGTCTCCATGGCAGTCAGAGGGGCAGGATTTGGAGGCAGCAACAGCAGGAAACACATCCTACTCCAGAGCTAAACCATATTCTAGACCTCACCACTGACACTAGCATGGTGAGTGTGGACACTGCAGTTTGTGCCCCCAAGGACCCCGACTTCACATGATGTGCCTGGTGCTGCTTTAGAAGGTTCCAACATCTCTGTCTTTCAAAATGGGATCCAGCCTTCCCCAGACCATCAAGTACAACACTCCTCCATTTCTTTACAACATAAGCTCTGGCATGCAGCTGATCACTCAGGCTTGTATTTCGGACCTATCCTCTGTAGTAAGGGGTAGGGCTTCTGATGGGAAGTCCTCCACCAAAGCACTGGAAGGATGGTCATGTCTACCCTGCATCCTCCAGAAGGGGCTTCAAGAAGTAAAATTTACCAACTTTTCCTTTGTGGCTTGTGCTTATTGTCACTTAGTATTTTAAATATAGCTTCATTTTGTGACTTTGAAATTATTCTTCCTACAATTGAAATTCACTCTGGACATAGAATTATATTCATGGAAGGTTAATTTTCTTTGCAGTGGGCTGGTTTACTTTTCCCCAATATGGTTCATATTGGCTGCCTACTTGACAAGTATTTGAGGATTTGACTCCATCAGCCTGCCTTGCAGGGATGCTTTGGTGGCATTTCCATGGAGCTAATTGATGGGGTAGGGCTCCGTCCTCTGTGTGTAGTGTCAGCCCTAGGCAAGGGAGCCTGGGTCTTAGAGGAAAGGTAGTTGAGCAGAGCAGCAAGCAGCACTCTGACCATGATAGGACCACTGCACTCATGACTCAGAACAGCTTTGGTCACTTGGACGGGATCACGCCAGTCAATATTCAAGCATGGGCTGGGATGTGTGCATGAGCCCCTTCTCCTCTAACAGATGAGCTTTTGACAAATCATGCCTTCTGGCAGAGGGAGAGTTGTTTTCTTTATGAGTCTGCCCCTGGGGTTATTAAAAAGTAATTTAATGAAGAAGAACCAAAGTTGAGTTTCACAGATATGGGGACACTTTGGGGTTTAAAATGGGAAGAGTTGAAGACTGAGTATATTCAAAATGCATTCTATAAAATTTTCAAAGAGTAAGCAAAAATATAATGAAATATGTTTATTAAATTATTGATGTAAAGAATGTATTTTATATAGGGATCTTTTTAAATATCTTTAATAAATTCTGTTAAGAACAATGTGTCTGTCAATTTTTGTATTAACCCATAAAACATCTATTCTGCTCGTAATAGTGTTATATTTCAAATGGTAGCCTACAAACCGGGGAAAAGTTTTTTTTTATCAACTACCTATCCAAAATATATAAAGAACTAAAAGACAAAACAAAAAACTGGATATCCAGAAAATAAATAACACAACTAATAATGAGGAAACAGTTCTAAACAAAGTTTTCAATAGAGGAAATGCTAGTGTCTGGAAAACCCTTAAAAATGTTCTGTGTCCTTAGTCATCAGGACAATGCAAATCAAAACCATTTTAAGATTTCATGTAACACGAGTCAGAATAGATAAGATTAATGAAACAAAGGATAGCATGTGTTGGTGAGACTGTGGAGTAAGAGAAACACTCATCCATTGCTATGGGAATGCAAACTTGTACAGCCACTATGGAAATAGTTGTGCCTGTTCCTTAGGAAGCTAGGAACCAATCAAGACCCAGTTGTACCACTCTCGGCATATATCCAAAGGATCCTTCACTTACCACAGAGACACACTTGCCTGCTCAACCATGTTCATTGCTGCTCTATTTAGAATAATCAGACATTGAAGATATTCTAGGTACTCCTCAATTTATGAATGTTTAAAGAAAATATGGTACATTTACACCATGAGCTCAGCATACACTCAGCATTTAAAAAGGAAATCATGAAATCAGCAGGTAAATAGATAGAGCTAGAAAAAGTCATACGGAGAGAGATAACCCAGACACAGAAATAGAAATATGGTATGTTTTCACTTATATATAGATGTTAAAGATGTTAAGATAAGTAAGCTACAACTTGTATAACCACAGACTAGACTTAGAGTAAGGGCCTGGGGTGGAGGGACTGATCTCCATAAGGGGGGGGATAGAATAGATTGTACATTTTTATGGACAGATGAGGGATGGAGTCTGGAACAGTTAGTCAAGCAAGAAGAGGGCACAAGTGAAGAAATATAGGGGACGGAGAGCTAAAATTAAGAGTCAATTGAGGGATCTTATGGAACCCGAATAGAGTAGAACCACTCAAAAATATATACATATATGAAGGGAATCTAGGTGAAATAGCAAAAGAAAGAAAGAAGAAAAGAAAGAAAGAAAAAGAAAGAAAGAGGAAGGGGAGGGGAGGGGAGGGGAGGGAAGGGAAGGAAAGAAAGGGGAGGAGAGGGGAGGGGAGGGAAGGGAGAGAATCCACAAGCAGGGAGACATACGCCTAGCTGGGTGTCTCTTGTCACTAAATGAAGCTTGCAGTCCTGGCATTGTGTTCCATTTAGTCGAGTTGTGGGTCAGAGCAGCCAATAGGATCCCCAAACAATCCAAGGTGTTGCAAGGGTATTCATTTCTCTCCATAAACTAACAGGAAGGTGCAATTCCTGAAAACGGCACTAACACAAACCATTGAACTTGGAGAATTCAAGCTGATGTCTCCCTAGAGCCCTCATCACTTATGATCTAGATTTCACGGCATTGGAAGTTAGTCTGCTCACTATCAAAGGAGAAGGGTAAACACCAACCCAGCTCCAAAACCTCCAATGTAGAATGGTGACCTGCATCCAAGATATGGTGGTTTAATAGTGGGACAAAGCTTGTGGGAGTAACCAACCAGTATCTGACTTGATCCAAGGTCCACTCCCTGAAATGGAGCCCACACTGAGCATTGCTTGGCTGGCCAAGACCTGAGCTTAGATAGGCCATGGTCCATAGGGAAAAACAAATGCTACTGTTCTGCTTAAGGAACAGAAATAAAACGATTCCCAACAACATTCTGCTATACTCATAGACAATGCCTTTCTTGGCCATCATCAGAGCAGCTTCCTCCTGCAGCCAATGGGAACAAAGACAGGGATCCACAGCTAGACAATATGCAGAGAGGAGGAGATCTTAGAACACTCGACCTCATATGAGATAAGCAAGCCATCAAAGAGCATTCCACCCTGGTTTCTGCTTCAAGCCCATGCTTTTGTTTCAGTCCTGTCTTCCCTTAATGATGGACTGTAACCTGTAAGCTGAAATAAACCCTCCCCTTCTCTAAAAACAAACAAACAAAAACAGTGTTTTGTTTCTGTGTTCCTTTCTAATTCATACATAATTCATTTGATGCATGATCAGTCAATTGAGTGCCTTATTAATTGCATTATTCCAGTAGTAGGACCTCTGTTATGTGCTAACACATTTTCATAATCTACGAAAGCAATGTATTCAGTGTACTCAGAAAATGTGATTGCTATTAACATTTGCCATACAGACTTCACCAGGTGCAGGAAGCTCTCATCTGCTCTGAGTTTCCCTAGAACTTTGTTATCAAATGTTTCATTTGTATCTATTGACATAATCATGTGATTTTTCTATTTTATTTCATCCAGATGATAAGACACATTGATAAATTTTATAACTCCTAATATTGTTTTCTTGGGAGCATGAAACTTGTTCCACTATATTTTAATATACGGTTGGATTTACTTATAATATTAATATCTATGTAAATAAGTGAAAGTAGGCCTATAACTATTCAGTTTTCTTAATTTTGTAAACAAGTCTAACATACCCTCAAAAAGAGTTGGTGCAGAGCCAGACATGGTGGCATACCCCCTTAATCCCAGCACTTAGAAGGTAGAGGCAGGCAGATTTTTGAGTTGTATGCCAATCTGGTCTACCTAGTGAGTTCTAGGACAGCCAGGCCACACAGGGAAACCTCCACTTGAAAAACACAAAGCACAGAGTTGAGGCTCTGTTTTCGTTATGTTTGGGAACAGCTTTCATTGAAAAGCCATTGCTGAGGTGAACACAATGGTTCCAGCATGTAACCCAGCACATAGGAGGCATAGGCAAGAGGATTACTGTAATGTTGAGTCCTGCCTGGTGTACATAGTGAGTTCTAGGCCAGTGAGAGCCACATAGCAGACTGTGTCTTATTTGAAAAGGGCATTATTTCTTCTCTAGAGCTGGTAGAATCTAGACTTTTCCAGAAGCAGTCTGAGCCTGGAGATTTCAGTGTGATGAGGTCAATTTCTACCTAAGTTCCTTGTTTTGTATGGCTTCACCTTAATACCTGACAGAAACAATTGCAAATGGAAGGGTTTATTAGGACTCAGTCCATCTCAGCAGGGTCCAGAGGTGGGAAGCTGAAATTGTTTCTATGGCAGCATGCCAGGAAGCTGCCCACAGACTCAAGGACCTAGGCCAGGCTTTACTGCCCAGAGGCACAGCTATAGTGACCTGCTTCTCCCAAGGAAGCCCCTCTGTAGAGTCCCCAACCTCATGAGGTTGCATCAAGAGCTGGAGGACAGATGTTCAAAATGTGAGCCAGTCCTGCGGGGAGGTTTCTGAGACACTCTAAAGAAGAGTCTAAATGGAGGAAGTAGCTCTCTGGGGAGGGAGGTACTGGGGATTATCTTGTCCTGCCTGGCCCCTTCCCATCTTTGTGTCTCCGCTTTTTGTCAGCCATGAGGAGAACTGTTTCCACTCATCTTATATTGCTACTGTGGTGTCCCAACCAAGTCAATGGTCTTGAGCATCCACATATTGAACTCACGGGAAGTGCTCAGCAGCATAAACCCTTCTCTTCTTAAGTCAGTGGTTCTCAACCTTCCTAACACTGCACCCCTTTAAGACCGTTCCTCATGTCATGGTGACCCCCTACCCATAAAATTATTACTTGCTATTTTATAAGTATAATTTTGATCCTGTTATAAATTGTAATATAAATAACTGTTATGCAGGATATATGATATATGACCCCTATGAAAATGTCCTTTCACAGCCCACGTATGTAGCCATGAATTGAAAACCATTACCTAAGTCATGCTTTCTGGATTTTCATTAACAGTATTATAAAATATTTTAGACAGAATTCAAGTCAGGCAATTTACCATAGTAAACTAGTGTACCATTTTACATCTTAAGTCTTTATAGACAAGCTTAAATAGCTAATAGAAAGTTTACACACAGTGGTAGCACCTGCTACTTGAAAGCTAATGCACATTTTGCTACCTGGTGTAGTTCATAGGAAAGAGGAGGTAGAGTTAAGTTTTATTGTGAGTACATATTAAAATCATCTTTTCACTTTATTTGGAAATGCCAGGTCAGTGAGATCAGAGTCAATCAGTTACCTAGGCAAAATACATCAGTGACAAGAACAGCCTTGGGTGGCAAACATAGTTCACAGCTTTCTATGAACAAACCCACTTCCCTATAGCACTCATTCCAAAAGCTATTGTCAGATATCTATGCTTGAGTAGTTGTGAAAGTATTAATAACAGTTTCACACATCAGAGGAAGTGCTTTGCTCACCTTCATAAAGATTTGAATGGCTTAGATGCAGGAGAATGGCAAGATGCAGAGTAATGGATTCGACTTAACATTGTGTGGCAAATGACACTGTAAATATTTACTCAAGATCTTCCTTACCCATCTAGATAATGGCTGAATGGCAGTACAACCCTTTCAGTTCACAAAGCTTAAACCAACAACACCCCAATATTCTTCTGTAAGTCCTGTTTGAGACAGTATGGCTTCCTCTTGGATGCTGATTCTGATTTTAATCAAGGATGCATCAAAAACATTGGTGTGTATCCTAATATATTTCCACATATACGATCTTACATTATTTTACAACACAATACTATTCATTAGATATACCACACAGATTTTTTTTTATCTTTTGCCTTGTCTCTGATAATATACCTATGAAGTGTGTATAACTTAGGGATTATTTTTTAACTTATTCTCCTAGTGTGTTTCTACACTTTGCATACGTAATCCTCCTCCAATCTCTTTGATACTAAGCATAATCTTTAATTTTTTTCCTGTAGAGTACCCCATCTATAATAAATATTAGTTGGCTTAAGTATGAAGTACATAACATACTGATGTTTTATGATTAAGTGAACAATATTTTTGTTTGACTATGTATGGTTCTATGGTTATAGTTCCATCTTGTATAACACCATGTTTCCTGCTGTTAATTGTCTAATTTCCCCATTTCTTTGTTTCCCATATACTTACCTGTTAGTTCATCAGCAAACCTTTCAACAGATCTTGACCATTCTTTCTTCTTTCTTCCCTGCAGCCCTCATCTCTGTCTTTTCAGTCCTGGTTGCAGGTATCTTCTGAACTATTCTGACAACTACATTCCTAATGCTGCTGGTTGTATGCTCTCTGCTGCACCCTGTACCTTCTCTTGCTCTGTCATTGAGTCACACCTTTCACCAGCTCCCACCAGAAAGGTACAGGGCAGGTAAACTTTTTAAAAATGGTATTGCAATCTGTTTTGTTATATGTTCATTTTTGACATCTTGGGCATCCTCCTGGCCCATTGAAGTCATTGGAACTCTTTTGTCTAAATTCCAGTGCAAATGACAAGAAGTCAGGAGCTGTTGCAATAAACACTAGCCTTGTCTTTAGTGGTCTAAAATTTCATGATGACATCCCTGGTGTGGTCTTTTCAGTCACGTTGCTTGATGCTCAATGAACTCTACTACACTTGGAATCTTATACCATGGCACTCTACTGTCTTATGTTTCTCCTCTTATACTTTCAGTCTCTTCACTTTTTCTGTGCCTGTTCATGTCAGTGACTACTCGCATGATATCTTGGATTGATGTGTATATTTTTTTTCTCTCCTATTGTCTGTATCTTTGCCTTTTTGGCCACCTCTCAATTTAGAGTTGGTGGCATCATCTTTCTTGCTGTTTTTGAATAGCCTCTCCTTTACATAATATCTCAGGTATGATCTTTCTAATCCAAAATATTCTCCTGCTGTATTCTCTAGGCTTTTTCTAGGAAAATTTTTTTTGTGCTTGGTTTTCTCTTTTAAATACTGGAAGACTTTCTCAGTTGTTTGTATGTCCCATGTTTCTGTATTTCATAGTGAGACACTAAAAACAAGGAGAGGGTTAAACTCCCAAGTGCATGGTCATGGATTGTCTATTGGCTGGGACTTCTGTACAGTGGCTTGGTGGAACACCATGTTTTGGGGTTTACAAATCCCTCTTGAGTCTACACAAGAATGATTTTTCACATCAAATTTTAGAAATGAATATTCTACAAGCTCCATATTTCGTTCACACAACTATAAGGAGAAAATATGTAGGAAGGTTATATGGAAAATACTGGAAAATTCAGTGATAACATGTATCATAATTATCAGTTTAATTAAAACAGGAGAGAAAATTTAATTTCCCATGATGAATAAAGTTTATAACTTAAGCAAACAAAAAAAATAACTCTAACAAATAGAATTTTCTATACTATACAAGTTTAGAATTATGTCATGATAATTATTGTATTTCAGAGCTTACCCATCCTGGAGACCACCTGCCCTTAGAAAGCAAATATTTAAGAGGTGGTATAATTCTGCTTTCCACAGTCAGAGCTGGTGTAAACTCAAAGAATCACCAGAGGCAAAATGAGGACTTTGCCCTTTGCTTCAGAATCCCACTCACTGTGCTCTTGATACCATGAAGTGTAAAGTCCCCTGATGATTCATCTCTCGCTGATACAAGGAAAATAATACTACATTAAATCTGAGAAATCTATTCTAATTAAGCTCTAATTTCTCATCAAATAGAGTTTTGCTTTATATACTACTACTACCTTTTTATTTCAACCACTAATAGATAAATTGTTTTCGAGGTAATAAATTTTCACAGATTAATCATCTTTCGCAAATGTTCAGTTACCTGCTTCATGTGAGGATACAAGTAAGTGGGGGCAAGAGGTGACAACTTTAGCTGCCATCTTCTTGAGAAAACAAAAGGAGAGCAGTAGGAAGGGACTCGATGTTCAGTGTGTTGTCTTTCCTTCACTTCATCCCCTGATTTTCAGGAAGAAACTCATTCCCATCTGCTTTTAAGTTTTGTTGCATATCATCTTAGTGGAGTTTTGGGAGAAAGCAATCATAGCAAAGATTGTGCTCAGTGTGACATATTCCATTGGAAGTTCTGAGGAGAGCCTTTGAGTATGAGAAGTGCCTTCACTGGGTCGTTTGGGTAAAATATAAGAACAGCTTTTATTTTATTCATTTATTTTTGCTTCACTGCTTGTAACATTAGGAGAGGGCTTGTTGGGGTTTCTGTCCTGCCTGGTCCCCCAGCTGTTTAGTCCCAGAGAAAATCATACAGAGATCTCCATAAGTTATAAAACTGACTGGCCCACTTGCTCAGGCTTCTTATTAGCCCTTATCAATTATATTAACCCATTGTTCTTATCTATGTTAGCCACATGGCTCAGTACCTCTTTCAGCAGGGCAGGTCACATGCTGCTTCTTTGGTGATCTGGGCAGGAATGGCAGGAATGGGCTTCCTTCTTCCCAGAATTCTCCTGTTCTCCTCACCCTGCCTCTACTTCCTGTCTGGTTGACCTGCCTATACTTCCTGCCTGGCCAATCAGCGTTTATTTAAAACATAATTGACAGAATACAGACAATTCTCCCATACCATCCCCCCCCCTTTTTTAAACAAAGGAAAATATCCATAGTCCATTTTTTGGGGAATGTGGGCATAGTATTCCAGGCTACTTCTGACTGGTTGGGAGCGCTGATAATCTTATGGGGACCTAAATAAAATTTAGAAGTATGATCAAGTCCTGACCCCTCCTGCCCAGACCATGGAAGAAGCAAGATGTGACCTTCTCCACTGAAAAAGGTACCGAGCCATGTGGCTAACATAGATAAGAATAATGCCAGGCGGTGGTGGCGCACGCCTTTAATCCCAGCACTTGGGAGGCAGAGGCAGGCGGATCTCTGTGAGTTCGAGACCAGCCTGGTCTACAGAGCTAGTTCCAGGACAGGCTCCAAAGCCACAGAGAAACCCTGTCTCGAAAATCAAAAAAAAAAAAAAGAATAATGGGCTATATAAGTTATACAAGCTAGTATGAAGCTTGAGCTAATGTGCCAATCAGTTTATAATCTTATGGATATCTCTGTGTGATTTTCTTTGGGACCTTGCTGGCTGTGGGGTACCAGGTGGTACAGAAACCCCAACAAGCCGGCCCTCATGTTACAACTGCTCACACTGTCAAGAAAGCAGAAGTAACAGCTGTTGAATTGTTTCCCTTACTGTCTATGGCAGAGTCCTGTATCAATGTACACTCCTTTCTTCTCTCAGGAGTCTGTATCACAATGCCTTGCTTATTTGTGGTGATTGGTCATCATGAGCTTACGTGGATTGAGACGTGCCTAGACTAGCAAATCACACTTCTAGGTATGTCTATGAGAGTG
This sequence comes from Microtus pennsylvanicus, assembly GCF_037038515.1. NCBI lineage: Eukaryota > Metazoa > Chordata > Mammalia > Rodentia > Cricetidae > Microtus > Microtus pennsylvanicus. The sequence continues at coordinate 13,087,919 of NC_134593.1, read as the reverse complement.
TTCTCTCGAGGTGACCAAATAAAGGGGACTCTCCCTGAATGTGGGCCATGCTGTCCCATAGTCTGGGGGTATGGGTGGGCTAGAATAGGAAACGGGAAAGCAGCTAGGGTGTGGCTCTCTGGACATACTTCCTTTCTGTCATGAGGTGAGCTGCTTTGCTTCACCACATGCTGTTGCTGTCTTCACATTCTGCCTGGCCACAGGCCCACAGCACTGAGGCATGCCGGCCATCCACTGAAAGTCCCGAAACTCTTAGTCAAGCATCATTCTTTCCTCTCTTCGTGTTAGTTTTCTCAGGTGCTTGTCAAAAGATGAAAAGCTAGCACACCATCTGCCTGAAAAACAGAAACTCCAAGCTTCATAAGGATGCCAGTTCCCAGCCTCTGTTGCAGCTATATGTGGCCTTATGTGTTCCAGTCTCTGAAAAAATGCACACACGTGGTATATGAATCTTCTGGAAGGTCTCCTTGAGATGCAAACAGCTTACTTCTCTTCCTTTGTCCTCCTTCCTTACAATCAAGTGAAATTTGAGTTGATTAACAACCACCTTGAACCTTGAAGATATAAGTTCCATATCCTAAGACTGTGATTCTGACATCTTGAAGAAGGCTAGGCTATGGTATCTTCCTACTAAAACATGTATCATTAAGTGAGTTCCTTAACCCATTTGGGGGTCCAGATTAATAAAACTGTCCTATTTTGTGTCTTCTAACCTTCCAGGATTCTGAGGGCCTCTCACCAGGATGCCTCTTAAAGAATTTACCCCCTCAGCCATAGCTTACAGTTGTCCTCTCACCCGGGATGCTTCTCTAAGAATTCCCTGCTTCTGCAGTTATTTTGATCAGATGAACTTAGACCTCAAGTACAACTCAGCAAGGTTATACTCAGACACTGAAGTCAAACAAATTAGACCTACCGAACACTATCCAATACTATCATTAAACATAAACTCTAGACCAGGAGTGTCCAATATTTTGGCTTCTCTGGGCTACACTTGATGAGGAAGCATAGTTGGGACCAAATGTTAAATCTAGTGGTGTCTAAACTGTGGCCTAAGGGTTGTGAGAACATATATATGTTTAATTTTTTTAACATTGTGACAAGATAGTGTCATTTACAAAGTTCACAACAGAGAAACATGCAATAAAATTATCAAAGAAATGAAAGAAAACCACAAAAATATCTGATTCTACTTTAAGATTTTGTACTGGGCCGCAATCATCTAATCTGGGTCACACATGACCTGCAGCCTGTGGATTGGATATCTCTGCTTTGATTCACCGACCCCAATCCCTGAGTGTCTTCTGAAGCATAGGAAGTCTTTAGAATCAACAACCCTAAGGCACATCTATGAGGCCTCCCTGTATCCAATTCCACTTTACTGCTTGCTCCATTCACTGACGTTGATTTGTCTTGTGAAGTATAGGTTATTTTCTCAAGTATCCATGAACAACTCTCCCTGTTTCACTTTCCTCAGTTCAGGTCATTTTGCTCAGAGACACACACCCTCTCTTCATCCCTCTTCACAGTTGATATCAGAGCCTCTAACCTTAATTTTGCTTGGGAGTTACAATTTTCTTTTGAAGCTAAACAAATTACCACCAACTTAATTGCTTAAAACAGTATGGATTAATGACTGTATGATTCTGGTGGTCAGAATCTAAAACAGGTAAACTGGGTTTCACTCCCTGTTGGGCTCTAGGGCAGTGGTTCTCAACCTTCCTAGTGCTGCGACCCTTTAATACAGTTCCTCATGTTGTGATAACTCCCATCCATAAAATTATTCTGTTGCTACTTCATAACTGTAATCTTGATGCTGTTATAAATCATAGTGTAAATATCTGATATGCAGGATATCTGAAATGAAATGCTGGTGATTGCTGAGTCTTGTTGACTGCCAGCTCAGGTTCAGTGAGAAGAGACCCTATCTCAAAGGGTGAGAGAGAGCGAGCTGGACACTCAGTGGCCTCTGGCCTTTGAAAGTATGCACACACAGGCGTGTGCATCTACACACACATACATACACTACGTACACACACCGCATCCGTACACTTAATATGCACATGCACGTACACACACAAACAATAAATTTAAGACATTTATTAAACAAAGTTTTAGTACTCCCAGTTAAGAAATCCCAAAGGAATTTGAGTTTGAGAAACAAGGAGACTAATCCAGAGTATTTTCTGTCTTAAAGCAGTCATTGGCTTATGTGGACTGGGGTCTGGCTACTTGAGGGAGTGTCTGTTAGATTTGTGGACACCTCTGAGCTGCTATCCAAGAGATGGAAATTTGCCAACCTCATGGCTGATTGTCCTGTTTCTAAATGTCCTTTCCATCACTACTTTTTATTCTCGGTACCTCTGGCTGTGTCCTGACTGCGCAGCCTCTGGTATCTTGTTTAGCTTGATTTGACTCGCCAGCCTGATTGTGTTGCTTAACCACATTTGGCTGTGGTACCCAAAGTCGAGTTTTTGGTTTGTTTGTTTGTTTTTCATGACACATAAGCTCTTTTGGGAGCCGGCCTTGTTGATTCCTTCCTCTTCATCGCAGCTCCAGTATCAGGAAGTTACTTACCGTCCCATGAGCTCTGATGTCAGGCTCCTGTGCCTTCACTTGGCACTCTTTCCCTCTCAGTTCGATGCTTCCCCCTGTGGAGAACCTTTGCTGACCCTCCCAGCTGAGCCAGGGCTCTGTGTCCTTGCTTCATCCTGTCTGTCGGGGATGGGGTGGAGTTAAGGAAGAAGAGAGATGGGACTTTCCCATCAGGCTGCCTGTGTTGTGCTTGTCTGCCTTCTGGAAGGCGAGGGCGGGTGCTTCCACCCCCGCATCCTTGCTTAGCACTGTGCGTGTTAACTGTGGCCCTTGTCTTAATTTAAGGAGCATGGAGTGCTGTTTTCCAGGCTCTGCTCGGGTGCTGCACGTTCACCTGTGAGGAGCACAGATGCGGCCCTGCACTTCCGGTCTGAAGGGAATTGGAGACAGTGAATGAAGCAGCTCTGGTGAGGATGGGAGCAGCTGGGCGCCTGCCCCACCCAGTGGTCCTGCAGTGTCCCTAGTGTGTTCACTTTCCCAAAATGTGCTTCGTGACCTCTCACACTTTTCTGCGTTCCTTTGGCTGTATTCACGGATTATTTTGGTTTTCAGTAGCAGAGTGAACGTGGCCAGGAGCCCCTTCATCGTCCATTGAATCTCAGTGGCCGCCTGCCCCGTGCCTGTGCTCTCTGCTTCCCTCTGGGGTGTCATGTCCCTCTCATGTGAGCTGCCAGCTCCTCCGCTTACTCAGGGGAGCTTGTGTCCTCTTGTGGCCGGATGACTTCTGAGTCATCTCTAGTCCTACAAGCCATTCTTCACGTTGCCCTTCTAACTTTAGAGAATGTGAGTCGTTTGTGTCACCAGGAGCTCGGACCCTGCGGTGCTGTTACACTGCCCTTTAAGTGCAGACTCTTTCCTGAGACTTGGTCACCGCTATGTGGTGTCTCTGACTTGTTATGCCTAAGATGTGTCAAGACTGATTTTACTGTCTTGATTGCTCTGTCCCAGAGCTGTGGCTGGCTTCAAACATGGGCTTTAGTAGCATCTTAAAAAGACGTTTTCTAGTCTTCTCATCCTGCTCCATTTTCTTCGGTGTGTGCTCTGCCAGAATGTTCTTGTTTGGTTGCTGACTTGTGACTGGAAGCCCATGTGTTTGTCTCTACAGACTAAGTTCCATGGGAGCCGGACTCCTGGCTGGCTCTGTGCCATGTTCCCAGTGCCTAGAAGGATGCTTGGTAAACGAGCATGGAGTGGATGGACCAGAACTGCCGGGGGTAGGGGGGCAGCTGCCTCGGGAGAGAGTCCATTCCTGTCTTTGGAAGTGCTGGGAGACACTGAAGGCCCATTTCTGGAGCAAGCATGTTTTAATTGTGTCCAAAGCCTCTGAGGAATGTGGCATGTTCATGAGTAACACAGGTTCTGGAGGGATTTGACCTCTCACGGGGCAGCTTATCTGTCCCAGGCATGGTAAGTATCCTTCAGAAACTTCCCAGGCCATTCTTGGAGGCTCCTCCGCACACCTTTCTCCCACACTTCTCGGACAGGGTCCTGCTTTGCTTTGCTGTAGTAAACACTATGACCAGTAGCAACCTGGGAAGGGCTTGTGTGGCTTACATGTTACAGCGCATCATCAAGGGAAGGCAAAGCAGGACCGTGGAGGTAGGAACTGAAGCAAAGACGATGGAGGAATGCTACTTGCTGGCTTGCTCTCCCTGGCTTGCTCAGCTGGTTTCCTTATACAACACAGGACTATCTGCCTAGGGTGGGTGTAGTATTGACTGTAGTGGGCTGGGTCCTCCCATATCAATCATCAGTTAAGAAAAATGCTGGAGAGATGGCTCAGCAGTTAAGAGCACTGAATTAGAGGGGGCTGGCTCTGCTCCTAGTTGGAAGTGTTCTGTGGTGCTGTGACGTTTGCAGAATTTCCTGGAGGTTCGGTGTATATTCTGTCTGCATGATCATCAGCTTGCTTGTTCTCGGCAGTCATGTCTTAGTCCTGCAGATTATTAAGGTGCAGAGTGCAGTGTGCTCGATGCAGTGTATTCTACTAGCGACTGTGAAAGAAATACACTCAGGATTTAAAACGTTCCCTTTATTTTTGTTGTTCTAGGCAGGCTTTCTCTATGTAGCCCAGGCAGATCTCAAGCTTGTCAGCCTCCTGCCTCAGCCTCCTTCCTGCTGGGATTACAGGTGTGCACCAAAGATTTTTGAAGAATGATAAATTGCAGGGATATTTTTAAAAAGATATGTTCTTGAAGTTTTTCCAATTTTGATTGTCATTGATGTTAGGTGTGGCCTTTGTTACCTGTTAGGCGTTCAGAGTATGAACAAGTGACAGTTGGTACTTAGCAATATGTGTCCAAACTTAAATGATAAACTTGGATTAACTTGGGAGAAGATTTGGAACCAGACCGGTTCATTTGCTACATCCCTTGTTGGGCACTGAAACAGCCTTGCCCGGGGCATGTTTCCCTTCACTTCACACACCTGTGGAGTGGGACCACGTGTTGCAGCTACCTACCAGCCTAGACGTCACCCTCTAAGCTCTGCTGCCACCTAGTGGATGCACATTTCCTTCGCTGAGATGCTGAGAGTGTATTACAGAGTTATATTTTGGTGGAACGGTAATAGCTAGTTCCATCCCAGTCACAGGAGGGCAGCAGAGGCTCAGGTGAGCTGAAATGCTGACTGGCGGATGCTTCGCATTCTGGCCAGCAGTGGGCAGTGTTGAGCTAGGAATCCTTAGCACCACCCAGGGTTGCCTTCCAGGGGTCTCCCTTTCTTGTCAGTTGCCTTTATTCCAGACCCTTTATTGCCTCCAACAATGAACTGCTGTGGGCAACAAATCTTTAATTTTTTAGTTGATGAGTGGTCCTGTAACCCTTTCTCAGCTCCTTAGCCCCTGGGGGGGGGGGGTGGAAAGTGAGATTAATTCTTTATGGTTAGTTCTAATAGTTAAAAGCATCAATTGACTTTGAATTGGTGGCTGAAGTCTTCTGTCTTTTAGGGGGGGGGGGGAGAGAGAGAGAGAGAGAGAGAGAGAGAGAGAGAGAGAGAGAGAGAGAGAGAGAGAGAGAGTGTCAGATGTAGTCAGATGCGGTCGTGGGCGTGGCTGTTGCAGCCATGACACACGGTGGGAGGACAGAGGACCACGTGGAGTTGTGCCCCTCCTTCTGCCACCTGGGCCCTGGGGCTGGAACTCAGGTTGTTGGACTCAGCAGGTGTCATTGCCCATGGACTCTTCTCATTTAAATTTATTTTCAGTTTTGTGTGAGACAGTCTTGCTCTGTGGCCAAGGCTACCCTTGAACTCACGATCCACTCCTTTGCCTCCTGAGTGTGGGCTACAGGAGGTCACTGCTGTACCTGGCTCAGGGGATCTGTGCTAGGAATTCTGTTCCTGTCCTCATCCCCCGGGGACCCGAAGTTGTCACCCTGGTGTCTGGGCTCTCAGGTCCACACCTCTCACATTCTGCATTTGTCACATTGCTTTAGAAGTGTCCACTCTTGTTCCTGCCTGCACTGCACACCCAGGTTCCTGAGGGTGGGGACGTTTTATTTATTTTTAAAGATTTTTTTAATGATTTGTTTAACTTTATTTTATGTGCACTGGTGGTGTGAAGGTGGATTTACAGACAGTTGTGAACTGCAGTGTGGGTGCTTGGAATTGATCCCGGGTCCTCTGGAAGTCAGTGCTATCTCTCCAGCCCCGAGGGTGGGGCCCTTAAGGGTGGTGACAGTCCTTGGTTCTCCTGCCTGTACAGTGGGGGGCTTGGCCTTCATCACAGTTTCTTTTCACTAATGTTGTTTATGATGGTCACTGTTTTGTGGACTCCATTTGGGCTTTGTTCTCTCTCTCTCTCTCTCTCTCTCTCTCTCTCTCTCTCTCTCTCTCTCTCTCTCTCTCCTGTTGCTTTTTTCATATTTCCACTGTCTGGGCATTGAAGGTGCAACTTGAAAGTGGGATTGTTCATAATAAAATCTACGGTGTTATCGAAACGACCGTCTATAAAATGTTTTGTTGCTACCACGCCCCCACATTGTTTGGCTTCATGTGCACTTTTACATCAGTGCATAGTTTTCTTGTGTGCCCTGTTATACCACGAGGAAACAGCCTTGGCCAAATTTCAGTTGACTTTAATCCTTGGTGCTAAGTGGCAGAGTAGATGCCTGGAGCCTAAATGTGGGTGTTTGTTGCTCTCTATTTTCAAGAACTTTTGAGGGATGATTTTATATTTATATATATACACTATAATATATATTGTTATAATATATAATCATATTATATATGATATATTTCCCATTAAATTATGCTTGTTAAAATACTAAAGTTGCTTTCTTTATTGAATGGGAAAAACTAAAGAGAAGTTCGTAAGAAGCGATGGACATGGAACCTTAGGTGTTTCTGCAGAGTCAGGCATCTTTACTGTGGTACAGGAGAGCTGTACGGGAATGCAGACTGGGAGACTTGACTCGTCTCCTGGCACCTAGTTCTGGGTCTGCACCACCCACAACAGTAACCACTAGTCATGTGATCCATGTTGGTTGATGGATATCTGAAAAGTGACTCACTAATCAAGGAAATAAATTTTAATTTCCTTCATTTTTTAATTTTTTTTAAACAGGCTGTTTGGAATCCGTGGCTACCCTGGAACTCAATATATAGCTAAGGAAGGTCTTGAACTTGTGATCCTCCTGCCTCCACCCCTATCTTCTGGGATTACAGACATGTGCCACCATGCCTGGTTTTATGGATGCTAAGTATCAAGCCCATGGTGTCATGTGTACTCCATAAGTACTCTACCTACTGAACTCCGTCCTCAGCCCAGCCATAACTTCCCCTAATTTTACTGAATCTGTGTAGCTGGCTACTAGGTTGGGCAGCACAGCTCTGGATAAAATGTCCAAGGTGTCAATCTCTAGTTTTGTCATTTCTAAGATGAGAGGGTTAGCCTGGTTGATTTCTGGAGCGCCCTTGGTTTTCAGACGTTATGATCTGGGCCTTGTAACATGAGCGTGATCAGACCGACCTGCTCTTGGGAGTTCTGCACAGTGGTCTGATTTATATCAGCCTCGGTTTCAGTTTTAATTGGGTGATCAGAATCCAGGAAAGATGGATTTGATGGTGGCAGTTCAGGTGTCTGAGTAGAGGGCTTGCTGCGGAAGAGCATGTCCAGGAGGGAGCTCTGCCAGGCACTAATTTCACCTCTGTGGACAGTGGTCTTCAGTGTCCCAGGTGTCTGCCTGGGTGAAAGACGGGACCTCCCTGTACCTTTCTCAGTAGGTGTCGTCCGTTTGGTGTGACTCACGATCAGGGAGGAGGTTCTCAGGCAGTTTGTGATGTCTTTGCTCTGTTAACAGTTGAGAGCGCTCTTCTGAGTTGTCCATGGGGCCCAGTTGTGATGAGCTAATATTTCAGAAATCATGAACCCTGTTGTTTGAATACCCACCAAGTACATCTTCGCTGCAAAAGGGGGGAGTTGATCTTTGGGAATTGAGTTTTCTGAAAACTACTGCCAAAAATGCTTTTCTTCCTGAGCCCCTTTTCTTTTATGTGGGCTGGCCTTGGTGTCTCAGGCTCAAGTGTTTAGTATCAGAAGGAAGTCTGCCCAGCTTTGGGCAGCAACCCAGCCACGTCTGCAGCCGTGCCCCATCTTACCCAAAGTAACTTACTTTAAGTAAAAATGAGATCACTTCTTTTTTTTAAAAAATAATAGGGATCCAAATTCCCACTTCCTCCCTTCCTCCCATTCCCTCCACACACACATCCCCCACTCCCATCTAATCCTAAGAGAGGGTAAGGCACATTGCCTTGTGGAAGGTCCAAGGCCCTTCCCTTCTATATCTAGGCTGAGAAAGGTATCCATCCAAAGAGAATAGGATCCCATAAATCCCAGTGCCACTGCCAGTGGCCCCTCCATCTGCCCCAGCCATGCAACTGTCAATCACATTCAGAGGAACTAGTTTGGACCTATGCTTGTTCCTTCCCACTCCAACTGGAGTTGCTGAGCTCCCATTAGCTCAGGTAGACTATTTAAGTGGATGAACTCTTCATGGTCTTGACCTCTTTGCTCATATTCTCATTCCTCCCACTCTTCAACTGGACCTTGGGAGCTCAGTCCAGTGCTCTGATGTGGGTCTTTGCCTCTGTTTTCATCTGATGTTGGACAAAGGTTCTATGGTGATATTTAAGATAATCATCAATCTGACTACAGGGCAAGTCAAGATCAGGCCCCCTCTCCTCTCTTGCTTAGGGTCTTAGCTGGGGTCATCCCTGTGGGTTCCTGGGAATTTCTCTAGAGCCAGATTTCTGCTAACCCTATAATGGCTCCCTCTATCAAGATATCTTTTCTTTGCTCTCATCTCTGTCCTTTCTCCATCTTGACTATCCCATTCCCTCAAGTCCTCCTCAACCCTCCTTTTCTCCCCTCTTCTACCCTTCCTTCTCCCCCACACCCATGCTCCCAGTTTTGTCAGGTGATCTTGTCTGTTTCCAATTTCCCGATTTGTCTATATATGTTTTTCTTTGGGTTCACCTTATTACTTAGCTTCTCTAGGATCACGAACTATAGGCTCAATGTCCTTTGTTTATAGCTACTTATGAGTGAGTACATACTATATTCATCTTTTTTGGGTCTGAGTTACTTCACTTAGGATAGTGTTTTCTAATTCCATTTCTAATTTGCATGCAAAATTCAAGATGTCATTGTTTTTTACTGCTGAGTAGTTCTCTAATGTGTAAATGTGCCATATTTTCTTTATCCATTCTTCAGTTGGATCTGAAGGGGCATCTAGATTGTTTCTAGGTTCTGGCTATTACAAATAATGTTATTATGAACACAGTTGAACAAATGCTTTTGTAATATGATTGGGCATCTTTTGAGTATATGCCCAAGAGTGGTGTTGCTGGATCCTGAGGAAGGTTGATTCCCAGTTTTCTGAGAAACCGCCATACTGATTTCCATAGTGGCTGTACAAGTTTGCATTCCCACCAGCAATGGATGAGTGTTTTCCCTTACTCTACACCCTCTCCAGCATAATCTATTATTAGTATTTTTGATCTTAGCCATTCTGACAGGTGAAATAAGATGGTATCTCAGAGTTGTTTTGATTTGCATTCCCTTGATAGCTAAGGATGTTGAACATGTCCTTAAGTATCTTTTGGCCATTTGAGATTCTTCTGTTGAGAATTCTCTGTTTAGTCCAGTATCCTATTTTTTAATTTGATTATTTAGAATTTTAATGTCTAATTTGTTGAGTTCTTTATATATTTTGGAGGTCAAATCACTTCTTCTAAAGACCTTGGCCCTTTGTGAAGTTTTGAGAAGTCTTCCTTCTGTCCTGAGTGTCCTCACACTGGGCACTAGCACTTTGTGAGGAGTCTGGGCAGGACGGTGGTGCTGATGAGAACCAGGATTGCTGAGTTGGAGAGCTGGAGGCTGCTTTCTTCAGCTCCTCTCCTGCCGATGGAGGTGTGAGCACTGTCTTTATAGACACTACTCTCACACAGTGCTCGAGACAACAGTTGGCCTCATTCTGGTTATTGTAGTCTGGCTGAAATGCTGTCTTGTGCTTAGGAGTGAGTACAGAACGAGAGTTTAGATGGAAGGACGTGACATTTTACCTTTCTGCTTCTGTCTTTCAGGTTCACTCTTTGATGTCCCCTGGAAAAGAATTCTTGAGATGTCAGCTCGTTGAACATTGATTCTTCAGATTTGTGCTTGATGATGACTCAGACTTGGCATGACATGGGGAGTCCAGAGACCTCCCTTTGCTGCCGGTCTGGCTTCACAGTGCACACCTGTTAATGCGAACCCGGCCTTCCCTAAGTGTAACCCTCACTTTCCAAATTAAACAGTTTTTCTGCTGCCTCACTGTGCCTCCGACTGCCATTTTTTCTTTTCACACTCGTGTGGAGACTGTTTCCCTTCAGCTCCGTGTGCTCACACGCTCTCCTCACACTCCTGTGGAGACTGTTTCCCTTCAGCTCCGTGAACTCACACGCTCTCCTCACACTCCTGTGGAGACTTTCCCTTCAGCTCCGTGAACTCACAAGCTCTCCTCACACTCGTGTGGAGACTTTCCCTTCAGCTCCGTGTGCTCACACGCTCTCCTCACACTCCCTGTGGAGACTGTTTCCCTTCAGCTCCGTGAACTCACACGCTCTCCTCACACTCGTGTGGAGACTTTCCCTTCAGCTCCGTGAACTCACAAGCTCTCCTCACACTCGTGTGGAGACTTTCCCTTCAGCTCCGTGAACTCACAAGCTCTCCTCCACTCGTGTGGAGACTTTCCCTTCAGCTCTGTATCCTCTCCTAATCCTTCCCTGTCTGGAGCTGCACCACCACCATCGAGCGCTTTGTCAGAAACTGGGCTGTGTGTGCTTTCTCGAAACGTGTGTCCCTTAGGCAGTGTAAGCTGGGTGCAAGGTGCATGCATATGCTTGTTCAAGAGTGTGTGCGTGTGCCCGCACACATGCTCAAGCACACACGTGAGAGAGAGGAGAGCGATTGAGAGGTAGACACTGGGACAGTATGATTGAGTGTGTCTGTGACTTGGCACAGTGTCATGTGTCTGTGTGACTCTGTATGAGAGACTATGTCCCTGTGGTGTGTGACTGTGTGTCTGTGGAGTGTGACTGTGGTATGTGCATTTGTGTAGATTTGCATCTCCTGTCGCCTTCCAGAGCTCCCCAGTCTCATCACACAGCTGTCTTCAGAGATCCCCGTTCCCATCAAAGAGGTTAAGAATTGAAGCTCAGATCTGTGCTTCAGATCACGGTCTTAGAGAGAACAGAAGATCTCATTAAGGACAAAGCTTGCTTAGAATACAGGTCTGGTGGCTGAAGTCTGGGCATTGAGTATCAACTGAGCTCTGCTTCCATCTCAGGAGCAGGAAGTTTGCCTTGTATGGGAACAGCCCTGCTGAGTTCCACTGTGCTGTGGAGGTCCTCCCGTGGGCTGCACATAGCAAAGCCTGGGGAGCTCAGCTCCATTGCCTGGGCCACACTGGGTCAAGTCGGTCTCTGGGGGACAGTTAGTCACCTAGGTGATCTGAAGGTGTGGCCAGGTTGCTATTCCATGGGCACTCTCCCATTAGTAGTACTGACCTCACTCAGGAACTCTTTGAAAAGGAAACTCGCAGGCCTTACCCAAGCACAGAAGTAAAGCTTGTGTTTAAACAAGGTCCCAGGTGATTGCTGTGCACACAGAAGCTTAGATGTGCCAGTCATGAGCGCTGGTTTCCAGCCTTGGCTATCTTGCAATTACTTGGGAGCTTGGCAAAGCTTGAGCCTCCATTCTTATCAGCTCTCTGCTGAAGGAGACAGAGAGGATGGAGAGAGGTTCTAGACAGGGTTAGCGAGCTTTTTAGGATGTCTGGGTTCAATATAATGACAAAACCTGGCAGTGGTTCTGTGGACCATGGGGAGAAATTCACTAAGATGACCTAAGAGGCCCAGTGTGCTTCACACTCATGCATGCACAGGTAGCTTTACCAGGAGAGCTGGAGAATGTTTTGTTTAGTTTTGATAGCTATTTCAAAAATGAAAGTGCTCAGATTTCAAGAAAACAAGTCAGCTAGGAATGAGTAATAACTTTGTCAAGGAAGACATTACGACAGCCTTTAATACGCACGCAGGTTTGCATTTCCCAGTGATTTAGAGCCATGTGGGACAGGCACTGAGTTCCCCAGTGTCAGATTTGCTTTTGTCTCAGGGGTTGTGATTTTCCCAAAGGATCCTTGCTGGCAGCCACATCCCCCAATTACAACAGTAGGAAACTGCAGATCACCTCTGCAGCCTTGAGTTCAAATATGACCATGCACTAGAGGTTGCTAATTTGCTGTGGGCTTGCTAGCTTGCTCTGTGGTTCTCAAGTCCGCGGGCACAGGAAGGTGAGCAGTGGGTTCCCTTAGTTAGGAAATGCCGCATTCCTCCTTCCCCAGTTCCTGGTTCTGAAGGGTTTGTTTTGCTGACTCAGGTCAAAGCCTGTGCCTGGAGTCCCACTGTATGGACTGAGGGGTGTCCTGCCGGTCCCTGCAGCTTTTGGCTCAGAGCGCCTCTCCAGGGTGGTTATCTTTCATTTCCTGTGCTCTTTCTGTGGGACTGCAAGCCTTTTACCACAACCACTGAACATTGTCCCTGCTCCCTGCAGCGAGAGGAAGCAGCGCCCTTTGCACCTTCTGCCTACACACTTCCTGTCTCCTCCACATGGAAATGTCTCTCATGTTTCCCCTCAGCAACCTTGCTCTTTGATCACGGCCTTTAAACTGGGGTTACAAAACACTTTCTGATGGCTGAAAAACACTGGCGGAAGTGTCAGAGATCTCGTCCCTGGCCTCAGTTTGTTTCCAGCTCCTGGGCGCTCACTGATCCTGGCGGGTGTGGATCTGGGCTCTGGAGTCTAGACTACTACTTGAGAACCCCATGACTTTAAGGTTTCTGTTGGTGCGATAAAACACCATGACCAAAACAAACAGCAACACCTTGGGGAGGAAAGGGTTGATTTCAGTTTGCAGCTTGCACTTGGTCAGCCATGGAAGTCAGGGAGGAGCGGATGCAGAGGCCAGGGAGGAGTGCTGCTTCCTGGCTTGCTCCTGATGCCTTGCCCTGCCTGCCTTCTTATCTAGCAGGACCAACCTGCCCCAGGGTGGCACCACCCACAATGGTTGGACTTTCCCTCATCAGTTATGAAATAAAGCCCCACAAGCTTGCCCACTGGCCAGTCTGCAGGGGCATTTTCTCAGTTGAGGGTCTCCCTTTCTAAATGACTCTAGACTGTGCCAAATTGGTATAAAAACTAGCCAGTACAAGACTACAGCTAATTTTTAAAAGATTAACATAAAAACGAGTTTTCCCTGGGTGTAGTGTGATTCTTTTCCTTGAACACGTACTTCAGTGAGAAAAAACAAACAAACAAAAAAACAGAAGAAATCTTATGTCAGACTAGACAAAAATATTTTACTTGCTTAATTTTGGATTTATAAATCTGAATGTACATCGGCAGCAGGTGGGCAGCCCAGTGTGCTGGGCTGGGCTTGCGTGGTCTATTGTGTTGAACTGAGGCTGTGTTCTGCCACACACCATGTTCTGAACCTTACTGGGCCTCTGTCTCTAAATTCTGTAAATGATGAGGCCCCTGGGCTCTGCCCAGTGGGCCTGGGGCAGTAAAGATAAGAAGCCGCCTTGTGACCAGGGTGAGCGAGCCAGCACGGAGCCCGTGTGTTTGGCGTGGTACTAAGTGGCTGTGCCCATCTGCTGCTTAAGGTCTATGACCCCGTGAGGTTCTAGAATCCCGTGAGGACGGTAGTCTCATGGAGTCTTGGTTTGCCAGTGTTAGGGTGTGATCTTGTTCTTTCTGAAGGAAGCGTTTGCGTTAGGCTTTTGGATGAGCTAATCAGAACGAGCATGGGAGTGATGGCATTTTGCCACGTCACTGCTCCACAAACACACGAGTTCTCATGGGAATGAGGAACTCTGAGAACCCTGACGTGGCTCTTTTCTCCCTGGGTGGCTCATCCAGCCTTGTGGGCCTTTGCCAAGGACCCGGATTGCCAGAGGGAGGAGAGAAGTCTCATCAGGAGACCTGTTCCCGCTGGGCTAACAGAGATGATCAGCTATGCTTTAATGTTGGTTTGTGAGTGTGTGAGTGTGAGTGTGTGAGTGTGTGTGTGTGTGTGTGTGGACAGCTTACAGAACTGTTTTTTTCTGTCTACCATGAAGGTTGGAATCAGGTTGGAAGACAAGCACCCTTATGCCCTGTAACATCTTGACAGCCCTAATTTTGTTTGTTTTTAATTTTTAAAAACAATTTAAAAGATTTTTTTTTATAAATTAAAAAGTTGAAATTAAAACAGTACATCATTCCCCCCTTTCCTTTTCTCCCTCCAGCCCCTCCCGTGCATCCCATCCCTTGTAGTCTCTGTCAAAGCCAGGGCCTCTGGCTTCCTTTTCTTTAACTGTTGCTGTGTGTATCTGCACACATGGTTTCAGGGCTGACCATTTGGTGTTGGATAGCCGACGGTGGGCTCTTCCCCGAGGAAGACGGTTTCCCCTCTTAGTGTTCTTTAGCCGCCTGTCAGTCCTTGTCTAGGGCGGGGCCTGGGTCCTCCCCTCCCTCTGCTAGAGCGTCTGTCTGTGTCGGTACTATTCCCATCCTGATAGGCAGCCATGTTGGTGAGATTTCGGGTATAGCTTCTCTCACATTTTGAGGGAAACAGACTAACTGCTTGTCTGGGTCTTAAAATCCCATTGCCCCCCTCTTCTCAGATGTTCTCTGAGCCTGAGGTCTGGGAATTGTGTTGAAGACGGATCAGCTGGGGCTGGGCACCCCGTGATCGCTGTTACTGGCATTTTGGCAGGGTATGGTTCTCTTTCTTTCTGCACGCACGCATGTGTGTCTGTAGGTGTGAGGGGGAGGACGTCTTGGCAGGAGCCGGTTCTCCCTTCTACCATGTAGGGACTGGGAATCAAACTCGGGTCACCAGGGCTGGCAGCAGGTACTTTATCTACAGAGCCGTCTTGCCAGCTTGTCCTCATCACTGAACTTTTGACACAGGGCTGGGGAGATGGCTCAGTGAGTAAAGACACCTTCTGTGCAGTCCTGGCGACCTGGGTTTGACCTCAAGAGTCCATGTAAAAGAGCTGGCCCCACTGAAATTGTCCCCTGACCTCCACACGCACCATGGCACACCCTCCCCACCATGACAACCCTCTTTGTCACAAGGCTAGTACAATTTGTACGTGAAGGAAATGTCGCCTCAGCAGTGAGCCCTGTCCGCCCATGCTCAGTGGAGTGTGCAGGGCTCCGTTCTAATCCCAGAGATGAACAAGTAGGCACTCACAGTCACGTGAGAGTCACTGGAGCAGAATGCCGGGGCTGGGGGAGGTCCTGCCTGCACCAAGGCTGTACTGAGTCCTGAGGCTTCATGTCCGCTGTGTTTGGTGGGAAGTCAGGGTATGAGGGCTGGTCCACTGTGGTCTTCTGCAAGCCAATTCACACGCTTCCTAACTTGTGAAATATTGAAATGAAATGAAATAGAAATTTATGCCCTGGCAATGCTGAAGCACGCATGGGCAGCCCGTATATGACGGTTCTGTTGAACTTGTCCATATAGGGTTTCATGGTCTAAGCTGATGAGGTCTCTTCCTAAAGAGGCTGTGAGCCACCATGTGGTTGCTGGGAATTGAACTCAGGACCTTTGGAAGAGCAGGCAGTGCTCTTAGCCGGGCAGATAAATACCCTGCCTACTGTTGAGGCTTGTGAACCTCAGAGGAGGGAATGCTTGCTTTGGTGTTGAGCAGCACACACTGTTGGGAGTTGGGGTTCTAGACGAGGATGCTGCCAGTTCATGTCACCTGGTGCATCACCGCAGTAACTGGGGTCAGCAAGGAGAAGCAAGGGCATTCTATAGTGTCTTAGAGTCTCCACCGAAAGCAGTCTCTTGAGGCTCACCTGAGTTCCTTCTGCCTAGGCTGACCGTGAGGCAGACCGTTGCTCTCACTACCCAAACCCCACTCTTTGGTCCCCTTCACCCTCCAAAGCCCCTCTCATTTGTATACGCTTCCTCCAGCTGATGCTTTCCCTTCTCCTGGGTGATGATTTTAATGCGGGTGTTTCAGAGAACGGTGGCGGTGGGGGGGGGGGGACCGGACAGCTCCACGGTGGATTTCAGGAGGCTTTGAAACTGCGATGCTGTGGCCTCTGGACGGAGTTCTGTTCACATCCCCAAAGCACACCCTGGGCTCCTCTCTCAAAGGTGGGGAGCCCTTAGGATGACATGGGGGCATCCGTGGCCTGAGGAGTTGCTCAGAAAACCTGCCTGTGGTAGATACTTTGAGGCAGGGGGTCCTGCTACTGGTTCAAGGAGTCCTACAATCAGGAATGTTCCTAGGGTACCAGAGAGGAGGGAAGACATGTCTCCTCAGGGATGACACAGTGACAGGTGTCAGGGAGGCCTTGGAGCACTGTGGGGCTTCCTCGTGGTCCTGAAATTTCTCCATCATGACTTCCTGAGACCTGGAAGCCCTGGAAGGACAAACCTGTGTGGCAGTGAGAAGCTGCTGGGGTCACGGTAATGGGAGAAGTGGCCGTCTGCTGAGCGGGGACTCCGTGAGTCCAAGCATACCTGGGCATGGATGTTTTTAAGCGGCAGCCTGCTTTTATCTCAGCATGGGGGAGCATGGGTGCATCTGGCAGGCAGGATTATGGTCCATCCCCCTGCTCATTCTGACTTGCCGCTGCTTTCCGTCTGTCTTGGGATTTCAGTTCACCAGGCATTAGCACAGCCATTACCTCTTACAGCCCCGTCGACAACAGTGAGGAGTAGGTGGGCATGCGCTTCTGTCTCCAAGTGAATATGAGAAACTAGGACAGAGAAAAGATAAAAGCCCCAGGAAGGAAGGACAGCGAAGTTGACAGAGCAACCGCTGCCTGCTGGGGATGCCAGTGAGATATTGACAGAAGCCATGGAATTCCGGCCACTGGCGTCGCTCACGTTCTGCCTGGACCGTTTGCTCCTTGGCTTCAGGCGCTCTGCGGGAGTTTCACTTATGCGTACTGGAATGCAGTAAACTGAGGGTTTTCAGCTCCATGTGTTTTGACAGGCGCCATCCAGATTCCAGGCCAGCAGCCCTGAATTCCAAACCATGCGCTCCATTCCCACCACCCCTTCCTCTCTGGCATGGGCTATCCCTTTAGCCTGTTCTTCAACTTCATCTGTATGGAGTCTCAGAGTCCCTGAAACCTGGCACAGTGTCTGCTCCTGACAGGAATCCCGTGTGAAGAAAGCCTTGGTTCCTAAACTACCTAAGAGACAATGTTGGTGCAAAGTGGGAAACTGAGGCGGTGCCTTCACAGATTAGGAGGAGTGAAGCCACAAATCCTGGGCCAGCCAGGTTCCCATAGTCATTCCATTTACTGTGCCCTCTTGGCTTCCAGCAGGGTGGCTTCTCTCTGGGTGCCTCTTGTAGGTGGGTCTCAAAAACCTGGGCAGGCAGTGCCCCCTGCTGCCTGAGGGCCTGGCCCTAGGCTCTCCACAGGGTCAGATCCCGCTGGATCACATGAGTCTGGAGTCCGGTGCAGTGACTGACACAGGGCAGGAGCTTGTGAAACGGAAGTCACCTGCCATTTTATTTTCCCTTGGAAAGAGGTTTTCCTAGGCTGTGGGGATTTTCCTTATCCAGATAAAAACAGAAAACGGGAGAAACCTGCATTTTGGTGGAGCATTGCCGCCCCCGTGTGGGTATCTTGCGCCACTACAACAGCGGGGTACCCAAGACTGAAGCTTTGCAGGTCCCAGGTTCTGTGGCTTCCTTGGACCCTGAAAGACAGATGTCCACCAGGGCTATGACACTTAAGTATCATTCTGGAGTGGGAACGAGAGAGTATGGGGCTTCTTGCAGAAGGTACCTTTGGGAAACCAGCCTTAGGAGTGTGTGTGGGCAGATGCAGCCTTCGCATCTTGTCCAGGGCAAGGTGGGCGGGAATAGGCTTTCTCGCTTGAACTAAGTATACAGAACGGTCTAATTTCAGGGCAGTAGAGGTCGGGGGGGGGGGTGATTTCTGGGGAATGGAGCAGCAGTGCCTCCCCAGCCGGTTGTCGGGCATGGGTGTTAGCACCAGGGCCTGCAAGCCCCTCCCAGTGTGCTTGGTGGCCTTCTTTTCTGCACCTGTGGTTGGGCTGCGGTCTAACGGCCCAGCCTCCCTCTTCTGGGCACGTGGCCTGGAGAGATGCTATCTCCAACTCTGTATTTTTAACTCCTCTTTCCAGAGGATGTGGCTTCTGCGGAGAGCTTCAAAGGGCGCCCTGTTTGCCCCTGTCAGCAACCATGACGTCACGGAAATGGGAGGGGGCTGTTCAGCCCCAAACACCTGGAGGGAAGTGGGAAGCTCTTTCCATTTCCTGTTCTACTTTTGGCTATTGAATCGGTATCTGACCAGCTTGCCATTTCAGGGTGCAGCTGTCTGTGATTCTTGGAGGAGATCCTGTGCCTTACGAGTCTGTGTGAAGAGGCCCGAAGCTGGCGGTGCGGCTCATGTGGCCGTCCACAACGCAGGGGCTGGTGGTCCTTCAGGCTGCCCCAATGTATGCACTAGCAAGAGTCACCTTATTCGACAGTCTCTCTCACACTCACCCTGGAAGGATCCCTTGGGGACCCAGCCTTAGTTGTGTGTGGGCAGAGGCAGCCTTCACATCCTGACCAGGGCAGGGTGGGCTGGACATAGCTTCCCCCCTTGTACTGAGTAAGCCAAAAGCCATTCTTCCCACGTGTTACTTGAGCGAAGTAGGTTTGAGGGGACTAGTATGGGTCACAGGAGAAGCTGAAGTGGACACCAGGTGACCTTTTGGCCCTGGGACGTCAGTGGTCCCGTACAACCAGAGCTGAGACGTTTAGAAACCCGTGTTTCCCAGGATTCAGTGGGCCTGTGGGTGCTTGCACGGAGTGCCCTCCTCAAGAGGCCACCACTCAAGTTTTCATTATTCTGATAGATTTGCCAGCTTACTCTACGCCTTGCAAACAGCGGCGGTGGCTCACCCAGCCACGTCCTCTATTAGTCCCCCCCTTCTTCCCTCTGGAGCTCAGCTCCCCCCCAGGACTAAGTGTGGAGGTCCTCATGGGTTCATTTGTTGGTGTCTCTCGGGCGCCAGGTACTGCGCTATGAGGACATACCATGAGCAAGGCCCTCCTCCCACCCCAGTAGCAGACACTGTCCGGCACACTTCCCCCCAGGATGTCACCTGATAGGGAAGTGGTGTCAGGGTTTCACCTGAGACTCGGGAGTTGAGCTCTATGGTGTACCCCAAAGCAAAATGAGACAAGACAAAGCTTTAAGCCTCAGACGGCTGCCTGGGTGGTCAGAGTGGAGCTCCTACCTGGATGCTCCCTAATACAGGCCTGTGCAGCCTGTCTGCTTCCTGTCTGGCTCAACCGTGACCCC
This sequence comes from Microtus pennsylvanicus, assembly GCF_037038515.1. NCBI lineage: Eukaryota > Metazoa > Chordata > Mammalia > Rodentia > Cricetidae > Microtus > Microtus pennsylvanicus. Next base: position 13,068,445 of record NC_134593.1, on the reverse strand, counting down.
AGCTGCTCTGGGAGGGGATGGACAAACCTCTGGGGAAGTCTCAGAAGACCCTCCACGTTCTGGCCTTGGGACATGGGGGTCCAGTTTTCTACGCCACGGTTGGTCTACATGACTCCCTTGAGGGAGCAGGGCCTTTGTCTAGACCCTGGAGGCATCCATTTACAACTGGCCCTGGCAAATTGTTTGCTGCAGATGGGTGCCTTCCCTCTGTGAGCTGGTCCAGGCTGGTGAGGATGCAGCAGCAGCTTTGTGACCACTGTCTCTTTGTCATGTTTTCAGGTGTCCTCAATAACCCCTTCCTTCTGGACTAAGCAGTGGTCGGCCTAGAACCCGCCATGAAGGAGCCTCTTGCCTGTTCCCTGTGGAGACAGCCCCAGCAGTGAGGGGATGTTTGTGTTCTGATAAGATGGCCATTTTTCAGGGAGTGAAGTTGACACCGATCTCTTGATGGCCTCCTGCCTGCTGGGGCCTTGTCACAGCCTAGCTTGGGTTGGGCCTGGAAGGAAGAAACCTTACTCCGGGGGTGTGGGTGGATCTTCAGCCTCCGCCACAGCCCCTCACCATGGTTCTCAGGCAACCCTAGGCTTCCAGTGGCCTCTGGATGTTGTTGTCTGACGGCACTGGGCTAGTGTGGTCCAGTAGAGGCCTGGGCCTCTTTCATGTCTAGAGGAGGGGTCTGTCTTTGGCTGCTCTGTTGCCTTCCAGGCTTTTTGCCCACTCCATGTTCACCAGGTCCCCTGCAGCTTCTGTGTAGCTATAGCCAATTTCCAGGAGCACTCCTGTTTCCCCAGTCACCACACTTTCTTTGCCTGCCTGAATCAATCAATCTTTCTTTCTTTCTTTCTTTCTTTTCTTTTCTTTTAAGAACAAAGTGAATTACTACTTCCTGGAGGAGGGAGAAAAACTAATTTGCCCTAAGTTTTTAATGGTTGATAAAGGCTTGCTCTACTAACCTTCCCAGGGGCATTTTCATTTAATACTGGGAAGAGAATGGTTTAATTAAAAGAAATTCCCAGTGGTAGTTCCCTGGCATCGTGTCAGACAGATGAGGAGGGGCTTGGGGAAGAGGCTTCAGAGCCCCTCCTCCACGTGTGAGGGTGGCCCTGTCACAATGGCGTCTCCTGAGGCCTTTCCCTTTAGTAATCTTGAAAGGCTTCTGTGTAGGCTAGCGATGAGGCAGTTTAGAATAAAGAGATTCTGTGGTTACTCTGGGACATGGGCTTTGCTGTAGGTGGCCTCCAGTCCCACCTGACCCTACATAGGTGGTGACCTTGAAGCTCATAGGAGGGAGAGACAAGCCTTCCATCACCTATTCAAGCTGGTAGCCCCATCCCTATGAGAAGAGGCAGGCCTGGGTTACAGCTGGGAGGATCTGCCTATTTCTAGCTAGCATGGCTGTAGACACAAGGGCGAATCGTGGAAGGACTGGGTGGTGGCGGGGCAGTCCTGGGAATCAGGAAGTACTCCTTTTTGGTCTTGGACAAGCAGTTGTCCGTTGGTCTCTGGAGTGTGTTCTCGTCAGAATCCCGCCCTTGGGGAGGACTGACAGCAGAGGCTGGGCAGAGAGCTGGGTGCTCTGAGGCCCAGGGACTCTCACATATGCTAGAGGTGAGCGTTTGGGACATCTACTCTCCTTGGCCAAGTCCCAGCCATAGATTTATAGGGTGAAACACTTCTCAGTGACAAGACACTCTGAGCATGAAAGAAAAAAAGAAAAAAATGTCCCTGGAGAGCAGGAGCCAGGGGTGACAATATTGGGGACACTTGTCATCATTGTCTGGTAAATTTCAGCTATATGTTATGAGTGACCTAACGCATGGTATGAGCTGGGACCCACACCTTCCTGGCTCTTGGTACAGATTACTTGGTGAAATTTTTAAGAGTTCATCCCGAGAAGAGGTTGGGCAGCGTGACACACACTTCGGTTTCTCTCTGCCTAGCTGGTGATAAGCAGCGTGAAAATGTCCCCACCAAACCCAGTCAAATGAGGTCACAGTTCCTGCTCTTCTGAGTCATCTTTAATGAAGCCATGCACAGCAGAACGATGTACAGCTCAGACACACACAGGAGCAGGGAGGGTCTAGACAAGGAGTTAAGTTTTCTACACCTTGAGGAAAGAGTAATGTGTATTTCTTTATGGATGCTTTAAAAGAAGCAAAAACAAAAACATGCTCTTTACAACATTCACGAGGAGCTGCAGTTGCGGGGGTGGGGGTGGGGGAGAGCAGGGGTGTGTGTGAAGGGTCTTCACATCCAGGAGAAGCAGCAGCCCCTGCCTGTCTTGAGTGGACGGCAGCAGTGAGGAAGTGGGGTAGCAGCGGCTCTTCAGCGGTCTCCATCACAGATTCAGGAGATCCAGTTGATGGGGTTGTGAGCTGCTCAGAGCCTTCTTTAGGAGGTGGGCGGGCTCCTTTTCGCTTGAAGAGGGCAAGGAGGGGTGATGAAGAGGAAGGAGCTTGGGAGTTCAGCCTCCTTCAGTCTGGAAACCTGGAGTGAGGAAGAGCAGAGGTCAGGCTTGGTCTTGAAGACTCAGACTCGGGGATGCAGTGGGGATGGCTGTGTTTGGGGCTGTGCAAAGTGACTGGGAACCTTGTCAGGGTAGAAGCGTGAGGACTCTAGCCAGGCTTAGGGATAATGAATATGGTGTCTTCCAGCACCAAGCTGAGGGAGGCACAAGGTACACAAGCGTCAGAGTGGGAATCTCTCCTCTACTCTTCGGCCGCGTGGCCCTTGGTGTGACCCGGCCTCACTTTCTCCATTTCTAAATAAGGATGATCAGAGCTGTTCCTCATCTGTCTCAGGAGGGGTGGGGCGCCGCTGAGGATTCGGAAGGGAGGGTGTTCTGGTAAACTCCCTTCAGGCCATCACAACAGCGGCCTGTGACAGGAAGTGACAGAAAATTTCTGCCCGTAGTCCAGTCTTAGGATTCAAAAGCAAATTCCCATGGGGGGGGGTGGGATTTGCTCTCAGGGCTGGGTCTTACTCTGAACCCCCACCCCCACCCCTTCTCCAAGCTTTGATGCTGTCTCACCTCAACTGGACCACAGCCGCAGCGTCATGAGCAGGTTAAATCCGGCCACTTTCAGGAGCAGGATTCGGAGTCCCATCACTGACAGGTTTTGAAAGTTGAGGTTCATATCTGGGAAACCAAGAAGTCATAGCCGTTAAGGGTATGCACACAAGAGGTCTGTCTGTAAGCAAGGCGCTACGGACTTTCCCAAGAGCTGGTCAGGCTGGTGTGGGTGACGTCAGCTCCCGGGTCCATTTCTTTGAGCCTCTGCACACATCCCAGGGCAAAGGGATTTGTGTGTTCCTCCAGGGCGAGAGCATCATGTTTTAAGGCAACAACCACCAAAGGACTTGGGCCACATAATACTCTGAGGCCCTGTAGGCTCTGGGATGGGGCTGGGGTAGGTGCTCAGGGCGGCTGTCACACCCCGTGGGCTTGGGCCCCTCAGTGACACCACAGGAGTGACAACTCAGGAATGAGGTGGCCCTGAGACAAGACAAACCTGAGGCTGTGTGGGTTCTACCACCTTTCTAGAAAAGCTTCCCAAGACGTCGAGGGACAGTGCTCTCAGAGTGACATGGTTAGTCAGGGTGCTCTGAAGGGGCTCACAACTTCCCAGCCCCACAGTAAGCAGCTTCTTTGGCTGTCCTTACAGAGGAGCTAATAAAGGAGGTGCGGAGGCCTGGAGTGGCTCCCTGGCCTAGTGAAGCTGAAGACAAATCTTGCCAAGTACTTAGAATGGAAAATGAAGTTGACCATGCTGGAGGAACTCAAGACAGACCATGGGCAGCTGGGAGTGGGTTTGGAAATGCTGTTCCCATCCCCAGATTCATCCCTTCTCCTCCCCTATGCACTGAAGGTTATCATGGGCTCATAGCTTCCTCCAGCATCATGCAAAATTGGGCAGGTCCTTCTCTTACCTGTTTCAAAGCTTTTCTCTATCAACTTGGCATCACAGGGAACATCTAAAAGAAAAAAAAAACAATTTTCTTAGAGTCAAAGCATGCAGACTTTTATGTGATTCTTTGGAAGAGAATGGGGAGTGGCACCAATTGGCACAAAGGTCCTAACGGGGGCAACACCCCGACTTCTGGACACTCTTTCATTCTTTCAACATATCTGGGCTGTGAAAGTTTATGCTACGTTACATGGGCCACAGAGTCAAAATAGTCTGGACGTGGCAGGTTTCAGTCCAGAGACCAGTAAAGGCAGCGAGACATATTTATAACAACTAGGGCCATGTATTTCCATGTATTCCAAAAAAAGTTCTGGTGCCCAAATTTTTTCCTTTGTCGTCCCTTAGTATCTAGTCCCACTGACTCAGAGGCTCTGCTCCTTCCTTGAAGCCCCATTGCTTTCCCATCTTTGTGTGGTGCTATTCTTGAAGCCCAGGTAGTGTTGGCCCCTGGAGTCCCCACCACCAGCTGGCAGAGTCTCCATCATCTCTCTCCTGCATTCCCGTTCTCCTGCTGGACCTACTACAGTCCGCCCTCCACACAGCAACCAGCCTTACAGTTTATGGTATTTAGTTATTTTTGGAGACAGCGACCCAGGTAGTCCAGGCTGGCCTTAAACTGAACTTGCTGTGTAGGTGAAGATGACTTTGAACTTGTGATCCTCTTGCCTCCACCTGAGGTCTGGCCCTGGTTTGCATCATCCTACTCATGCCCTGCAGCTTTCCCTTGCTCTCAGCCTTCCCCTTTCACAGCTTTCACAGGGTCCTCTCTGGCCGAGGCACAGCTGGTCCCCTCTTATCCTTTACATTGCAGAGTGAATGCATTTCCTCAGAGTCTTCTCTGAGGTGGCTGTTTCCTTAACTCTATGTTAACGAATATATTAATTACAGCCCGACATAGCGGACATGTCCCTGCCGAGAGCTGATCTTCCTTGATCAGAATAGTGCTCCCTAGGGTGCTCCCTCCACACCTGACATCTTACATCACTCCAGCATCTGGGACTCTGTACCCACACACTCTAGGCAGACACGGAAATCAGGGCATCAGAATGGTGCTTCCTAGGGTGCTCCCTCCACACCTGACCTCTTATATCACTCCAGCATCTGGGACTCTGCACCCACACTCTAGGCAGACATAGAAATCAGGGCATCAGAATGGTGCTCCCTAGGGTGCTCCCTCCATACCTGACCTCTTACATCACTCCAGCATCTGGGACTCTGCACCCACACACTCTAGGCAGACATAGAAATCAGGGCATCAGAATGGTGCTCCCTAGGGTGCTCCCTCCACACCTGACCTCTTACATCACTCCAGTATCTGGGACTCTGCACCCACACACTCTAGGCAGACATAGAAATCAGGGCATCAGAATGGTGCTCCCTAGGGTGTTCCCTCCACACCTGACCTCTTACATCACTCCAGTATCTGGGACTCTGCACCCACACTCTAGGCAGACATAGAAATCAGGGCATCAGAATGGTGCTCCCTAGGGTGCTCCCTCCACACCTGACCTCTTACATCACTCCAGTATCTGGGACTCTGCACCCACACTCTAGGCAGACATAGAAATCAGGGCATCAGAATGGTGCTCCCTAGGGTGCTCCCTCCACATCTGACCTCTTACATCACTCCAGCGTCTGGGACTCTGCACCCACACTCTAGGCAGACATAGAAATCAGGGCAGACAGCTGTGCGGCAGGAAGGGCATGGAAACTGCCTGGGAGAACAGAGAAGGCAAGTGTGGTTCCAACAATGACAGGAAGGTGGGTGAGAATTCAAAACAGGGAGACCAACTGAGGCCAATACTGGGCCAACACCCTGTGTCCTGTTCTCTCGTCTGCTTTAGGGCCAGACATTTGTAGCCTGCTAGGACAGGCCACGAATAAAACAGAATGTGGATCTTGCTGACAACTGCTGAGTACCTGACCAAAGCAGCTTTTAGACCACAGATTTGAGCTGGGCCTCTCCTGAAGTGAGGAGACGGCTTTAGGTGGCACTCACCTGAGCTGGGGTAGGAGGCGTCGTTCTGTCTGAAGGCGTCTTTACAGTTCAAACTACTGTGGTCACTCCAGGCAATGGCCCCGTTGCTCTTGGAATCCATAGACCGCATGTCCAGCACGGTGTTGTTGGAGACAAACACATCATGTGGCACGTCCTCTGACTTGTTGACGTGGGAACCGAAGTCGGTGAACAGGCAGATGGTGTTGTTCTTGGCCTGAGCATCTCTTAGCTGGTACACAGCTGGTTTTGGGTCCTGGATGTCTGTGGGCCAAGAGGACTGATGTGAGAAGATGATCCTCTTTCCCTTCTATCTTTTGTGTCCTAACAGAGGCCAGAACTCGGGTGCCAGTGACAGGGACAAACAGAGCACTCTGGGTTAGCTGGTGGTGTTCTCAGGCTTTAGACCAGAAGTGACACCTTAGAAACCAGCTGCTCATGATGGTCTGGGGACAGGCACAAATCCTGAGTCCTGGCCAAGTCAAGCTCTTAGTAGTTGCTCTCCACGAGGTCCTGTCTGGTGTTCTGGGAAATCTGAAAGGTGCGGCCACTAAACCCTCTGGCCATTCTTTGACTTAATAGCATCTTCCAAACCAGTAACTCTAGCCAACAGTTTTGCTCTGGCAGGATGAAAACAAGCTTAGAAAAAGTGGACCAAGCTGGTTCTCTAGAGCACTCTCCCTCAAGTAGGCTGGACACTGGTGGGAAATGCAGGCGTGTGATATTTAGACATGAAGTTGGAAAATCATATCACCAGGTGATTTCTCTCTCATTGGTAAATGTAATGAGTAACAAACCTAACATGCAATCCAAGTCCTGACTCTCTAATTTACCACCGACAGCCTTGATTAGATCAACAGGCAGCTGAAGTCTCAGAACTTTCACCTATAAAATAGACATGTTACTTCATCGCCTTTCCAACCAGGCTCTTTTGAGAAATGAGTATTTCTCCAAGTCAAATGAAACTAATCAAGCACACAGCACTCAGCAAATGTGCCAGAGATTCACCATGAACACACACAATCGAACAAACCCATCACACTGGCTAGTCCAAGAAACGGGGACCCTTCCTCAGTGCTGAGACAATTCCTTATACTTTTTCTGAGAGATTTTGTTTTTAATGTGACTCTCGCTGACAAGTTTCCACCATCCCTTCCACCTTCAGAGGGGGAAGCAGAGGCTGGCGAGAAGGAAGGATTTAACACAGCAGAACACCTAGAGAGTTTCCGGCAGGGCTGGGACCTGTCCTGTGTGTCCTGATCCTGTCCTGTGTGTCCTGATCCTGTCCTGTGTGTCCTGATCCTGTCCTGTGTGTCCTGATCCTGTCCTGTGTGTCCTGATCCCATTCTGTGTCCTGATCCCATTCTGTGTCCTGATCCTGTCCTGTGTGTCCTGATCCTGTCCTGTGTGTCCTGATCCTGTCCTGTGTCCTGATCCTGTCCTGTGTGTCCTGATCCTGTCCTGTGTGTCCTGATCCTGTCCTGTGTCCTGATCCTGTCCTGTGTGTCCTGTCCTGTGTGTCCTGATCGTGTCCTGTGTGTCCTGATCCTGTCCTGTGTGTCCTGATCCTGTCCTGTGTCCTGATCCTGTCCTGTGTGTCCTGTCCTGTGTGTCCTGATCATGTCCTGTGTCCTGATCCTGTCCTGTGTGTCCTGTCCTGTGTGTCCTGATCATGTCCTGTGTCCTGATCCTGTCCTGTGTGTCCTGATCCTGTCCTGTGTGTCCTGATCCTGTCCTGTGTGTCCTGATCCTGTCCTGTGTCCTGATCCCATTCTGTGTCCTGATCCTGTCCTGTGTCCTGATCCTGTCCTGTGTGTCCTGTCCTGTGTGTCCTGATCCTGTCCTGTGTGTCCTGATCGTGTCCTGTGTCCTGATCCTGTCCTGTGTCCTGATCCTGTCCTGTGTCCTGATCCTGTCTTGATCCCACTCCCACAGTTCTTCACTGTGCACGGACTGTTTTCAGACCCGTGTGTTGCTCTCTGCTCACTGAGACAACCAGGGTGGCCTTGGCAATGCCGGCTTCCAGCTGGATCCTGAACCAGAGCCATCAGGGCCGGGCACAGCTGCCTGAAGCACGGTGCCACCCGAGGATCAGCAGAGCTGGGTGGGGGCCGAGCTGGGTGGGGGCTGCCATCTGATACGGAGCTTTGGCCCCCTTCAGACAAGAAGATACGGCTGCAGCACAAGAGCTTCCTAGATTTTAGTCCCTTTCATTTTCGGCCCCAGAGACATCTACTGCCACCTCACCTTTCCCCCTGTAAATCAGAAACAAATCACCTTTAATCGGAGGTCTTTGGGTTCTGTCCCTGTGGTGAGACCTCCTGTTCCTACCTCATAAGAAAAACACATTTTTACCACCGAAAGGCATCAGAGGTCACTTTGGCGAGACTGGATCAATTTTTCAACTACAAGTTCAGCTGTTCTGGATCCCAACCTGTCATCACAATTCAAAATGAATACAGAAGGCCAAGTCTGAACGCATTAGCACTGTAGGTCCCCAGGGGCACTGTGTGATGGAAAACACCCTTGCCACTAAATCTGTGCCCCGTGGTTAATGACTGGGAACTCAGAAGTGAGAGTTAGTGACACAGATGTGGGTCTTCAGGCTTGGATAGCATCAGGAAACCGCCCTGCAGGCTTTTCGGGAAGCTTGACCACCCTTCCTAATGGCTCCTTACAGAGAAACCAGTGGTTGTCTTCCTCGGAGGCTGGGATTAACTCTTAGAGTCCAGTGAAGACAGAGAAAGGAGTCGCTGGCCACCCATGGAAAGAACTGACCCCTCTTACCTCACAACAGACTGCATTCTAAATTGGACTCTCAGTTTTCTTGTGGCTGGCCCTGGTCCCAATTTCTGTATTCTCTAGAAGGTTCTAGCCTTCCTTCCTTCCTTCCTTCCTTCCTTCCTTCCTTCCTTCCTTCCTGCCTGCCTGCCTGCCTGCCTGCCTTCCTTCCTTCCTTCCTTCCTTCCTTCCTTCCTTCCTTCCTTCCTTCCTTCTTTCCTTCCTTCCTTCCTTCCTTCTTTCAAGTCAGGGTTTCTCTGTGTAGTCCTGGTTGTCTTGGAACTCGCTCTGTAGATCAGGCTGGCTTTGAACTCACAGAGATCCGCCTGCCTCTGCCTCCCAAGTGCTGGGATTAAAAGTGTGTGCCACCACCACCTGGTTAGTATCTCCTTTTTATTTTCTGGCTAATATCTTCTTTCTGTTCTGTTCTCTTAGTCCATTTTTATTATCAGATTTGCCTACGAAGGCGACGTCGCCTGTGCTTGTTCATCCCAAGATCAGATCTTCGTTCTTGTTGCTCTCTGTTGGAATTCTGACCCCCTCCTCTCTCCGACCCATACAGATCTTATCAATCTTGTCAGGGCTCAACAAGTCTTTTCCAGCACAGAAAAGAGCCTCTGTCTAGGGCACCTTCTACCAGGACTTTAACCCATCCGAGTCTGTTTATCTGCACCGCCAGTTAGCGACACTAGAATAATTTGTAGGTTGCTAAATGAGCAATAGTTCTGAAGCTCGGCTAGCTTTTGTGCTGTTCGGGGACAGGTCAGACATCTATCTTGGGATTTTTTTATTTTCATCCTAACATTATCTAAAATGATAGCTACTTAGAAGGCATTTAAAAGTGTCCGTTGAATGATTAAAGTCATATTTTAATGAGTTTGACCTAGAGAAGCAGATATTTAAGATGGATCGTGATGCCGTCCCCCTTCGCAGACCTCTGTAAAACAATTAGCTCAGAACCCCCAGTAAGCCTCACCCTGCCGCGGTCACAAAGGCCATCTCCAGGGGAGGATTAATGACACTGGCCTACAGGGTTGCAAATGGTGCCAGTTGGCATGACTCACCAGATATTACTGCCACTTGGGTCCCTTTCCCAAATGTGAATGTCCCACTAAGTCCTCCAGTGTTCACACTGCAGGTGACCCCTTTACAGAAGCTTAGGACACCTTCCCTCTCTGTAGACAGAAGCCGCTCATCCCTCACGGGGTGGAGGATCACATTCTTAAGGCTGAGCCCTTCTGCTGTCTTGTACTGCAATGCAGTCTTTGCTATTAGTCCTTTCCTTCTGTCCAGTCTACTGCGGTGCCCCGAACTGAAGCGAATTTATGTGACTTCCATAAATTCAGTAGACTCCATGAGCTCGAAACCCCCTGCTCAGAGCAGCAGTACCTTGGATCCTCTAGTTGAAGGATCTCGATTATCATCTGCCTTGTGATTGCCAAGGGGTCAATGCAAGGATAATGTTTCCTCAGTACTTGGTGCTGGCTGGGGTGGAGTTTTCTAGAACCATTTAAGACCCTCCAGGAGAAAACACCTGAACTCAAGCCAGTGTCTTGGACAGCGAGGGAGAGGAAGTACTTGTGCTTTCTGCCCTTGCCTCATTCTCCGTACATGGCCGAACGCTTAACGTGGTCCCTGCTCCACAGTTTAGTCTCAGGCTAGAGCTGAACCCCACTCCAGATAAGGTCTCTGCAGAAGCCTTTCTGATACCACTCTGCTGGAGCCCACTGGGGTCTCAGGACACTACCCCAAACTGTCCTGAAGTTCTTGGCTTCTGACCACTTCTGTTTACTAAGGAAGCCGCTGCCCTCGCCTTTTACAACAAGGAAGGTGAACCGCGATGACAGTGTCGAGGACACGTTAGACACTCTCGGCTTTCTCGCTACGTGCAGGCGAGGTCCCACATTATGATGTGGTATGAGTACGTTGTTAAAGTGGAAACAGTGTTAAATACAGCGGGGGAAGGTGGGGCCAGAACTCCCCTCACCTGCCATCCCCTGTTCTAGCCTTATTATAACGTATAGCTCACCAACCACTAACAGAGCGCAGTCATTGACCCTTGGGCGAGGGTTCCGGGACTCAAGGTTCTGAGAGAAGCCTCTGGGAACTAGTGCCCCCTTAGCACACTCATTAGCTGACCCGAGTTTAACTACCTGCTGCAATGAAAGAGAATTTGTGTTTGCCATTAACCCAGCTCTTCCTCCCTGAGGGCACTTAGCTAATTTCCTGAATGTTCAGGTTATCTGGTGCTGATCTGATCAGCTTCACTTGAAAGCACCGAGTATCTGCAATTCTTTTAACTTTTTCCCTATAAATTATTCTGTTCAGATTTTCATTTATTCAGTTGGCCCTTGGCACCTCTCTGACTTCAGTATGTGAACTGGGAACACTTTAGGCTACCACAGGAGCCTGAGGAAATAAGAAATAAAGTTTTGCGTACCCCAAGTTTGCTAGAGATTACACTAACAGGTCATCTTCTTGCTCTAACAGGTCATCTTCTTGCTCTGGTCATTGGCATGGTCATACTCACATGGGCGTACAGCCAGGCTGGTCCCTGACCCAAAGGTCAGCGTAGTGAAGCCACCATATAACACACAGTAGAAGGGTGCTTTACAAGAACTCTAACCTGGGCTGGACCAGCCTGGATGGGGCACTTGCCTCCTGCCTCAGTTTACCAGTCCCCCTCAAGACAGAAGAGAAGTCTCACCACTGATAACTTTCCTCAGGAATAGTCTCACAGACCTTTCCATCAGCCACCCTGGAGCCAGTGGGGCCTTCCTGAAAGGTAGGTACCTGTTCTGGCCTCTACACCACAACTGAAGATATGACAGGCAACTTGGAAGAACGTGAGAAGCCATGGGTTAATTACAAAATGATTTTTAAAGTACACGTTGTTTCTTTTTGTTTTCTGACAGGGTCTGGCTCTGTAGCCCAAGGCTGGCCTTGGATTCATGATCCTCTTGCCTCAATTTCTTGGGTGCTGAGACTGAGGCTATGTGCCACCATGGCTGGGATGAAATGACTCTTGAGGGAAGACTGCACTGGCAACACGTGGAAAACATTGGCAAGGTTCAGTGACAGGACTGGGTATAGGAGGGCCCTCCCTTAAGGAGATGTGTCTGGTATTCCGAGGGTACACAGACTACAGTCGTCACATCCACAGGACTGGGGGTAGGAGGGCCCTCCCTTAAGGAGATGTGTCTGGTATTCCCGAGGGTACACAGACTACAGTCGTCACATCCACAGGACTGGGTATAGGAGGGCCCTCCCTTAAGGAGATGTGTCTGGTATTCCGAGGGTACACAGACTACAGTCGTCACATCCACAGGACTGGGGGTAGGAGGGCCCTCCCTTAAGGAGATGTGTCTGGTACTCCCGAGGGTACACAGACTACAGTCGTCACATCCACAGGAGCACTGCCTAGCTAGCAAGCCAGGAGGAAGCTCTGCCTCTTACTGGGGAGTTCCATGATAAGGACTGACGCCATAGGGGCACAGACCCTGAAGTCAGAGCAGTGTGGAGGAGCACGGCTCTCAGTGAGGATGCCACAGGGCCTCAGTCCTCCTAAATTTGGTGAAAAAGGATCTGAAGCCCAGAAAGCATAGAAAATGTGTGGTGCATTCCAGTCTGAAGCCCAGCAAGGCATATTAGCATTTTAAAGTTTATGAAATCTTACAATAGGGAAAGCCATTGCTTCTCAAGCTTAAGGTTAATGTTACTATTCATTAATATCTCGTGTGTGTGTGCGTGCATGTGTGTGTGTTTATTTCAGTGTGCCTTCTCCGGCTGTAGGACACTAAAATTCCATTTTAAATGCTCATCTAATTTTCATTGTTAGGTTCTCTCTGCTCTGAATCTGCCTGTTCTCTTATTCACTCCTGCGGCCACAATTAGGGGCCTCGCTGGTGCTGATGGTTTCTTTCTAATCATTATGAAACAGCTTCATTTCCTTCCCACAACTGCACCTAGGCAGCTGAGCTGCATCCGCTCCTGCCCCTCCAGCAGCTCCAGCCTCAGAGATCTGCACACACAGACAGGATGGTGTCTTCCCAACAGGGTTACCTGCCAGGAGCAATGTCAATGTGAAAGTCTTTTCCGAACACACATTCTTGAGCTTCCTTCCATGATTTCCTGCACACCTGGGAGCTGCGCATTGCAAAGCTGATTCTAATCCTAATGGGACATTTCCTCAGTGTACCTCTTTTCCTGGTGGTCCCTCGGATGGACACACAGACATCACATCCTTATCCCATCTCTTCCTTCCCTGCTAACACCTATTTGTGCTGAGCCCTCATTACAAGACATTTTTATCCTTTTGCTTCTAAACTCTGGTTCTCCAGAAATAGGGTGGGTTTTCTAATCTAGGTTAACTGATTAACCTTGGCAAGACGAGGTCCTTGATGAAGCACAAAAGCAAACAAACACAAGAAGGAGCCTTCCCTGGAGAGACGGGAAGCTCCCCCACCAGCAAAGACATGCTGGCCTCTTCCCTGGAGAGACGGGAAGCTCCCCCACCAGCAAAGACATGCTGGCCTCTTCGGCAACCTACATTTCTCCTGCTTGCTGCACTGTACTCCATGCGGGTAGACTCTATAACCTCCCTGTTCTAAAGGCCAGGCAATTTTCTCTGTTGGAGAATACTTACTAATCCAAAACCAACATGTTTTAAACAGCGATTTCCTCTCCACTGAAGCCTTATCAAACTCTTCTAGCAGGCACTTTTGAAAATAATTATTGTGTATGTGTGTGTATGTGTGTGTGTGTATGTGTGTGTTTGAGTGTATGTGTGAGAGTGTGTGTGTATATGTGTGTGTGTGAGAGTGTGTATGTGTGTGTGTATGTGTATGTGTGTGTGTGAGTGAGTATGTATGAGAGTGTGTGTGTGTGAGTGTGTGTGTGTGAGTGTGTATGTGTGTGTGTATGTGTGAGTATGTGTATGCGTGTGTGTATGTGTGTGTGTGCCATTGGGACACATGTGAAAGTCAAAGGACAACTCCTTCCAGAGGTTTCCTCTCATTTTCTACCACGTGGATTCCAGGATTGAACTCAGATTCCAGGATCAGGGAGCAGACACCCCAGGCCAATGAACCATGCTGTTGGTCCAGGAGCCATTCCCCACTCCTCATAGTCATTGCCTGATGATGCCTACGTCCTGCACTGTGCTGAGGAACAGCAATGAGAGAGCAAAACTTCTGTCCTCGTAGAGATCATGGCAGGAGGATGAATACAAACACAAGGCAATCTGGGTAGGAGGTTGGCTACATCCTCCTTTGTAGTCATGGCAACTCGTTTGTGCCTCCCTAGAACCTGGGTAATCCTGGGCCAAAACTGTCTGTTTAAACTTGGGATCCTGGAGGTAGAGACCCTGCATTTTCTCATCTCCCCTCCCTCCCTTCCTCTCATCCAGCACAGTGGTTGTGATGCTGGAGTTGCTCAGTGAGTAGCTATTGCATGGGTAGACTCTAAATATCCTCTTTTCAATGCAACCCTAATGTTTCTATTTGTTTGTTATGTCTATTTAACTTCCATAGGGTCTAACTTTCCGAATTTTGTATTGCTTTTGGCATTGTGTAGGCTTTATGTTCCTCCTTATCTCTCAGCTGAGTATGGAGTTTCTTAAGAGTGTGTCCAAAGTTCACTATCTTTGGGAAATTTAATCCGTCATCTTTTATGAAATTAAATGGTAACAAAAGTAAAAATAAATCTTTTGTTATACTTAGTCACAATTTCTTCTCCGATACAGATCTAGAAACCACAAAAGAGTCTATTCCTATGATAGAAAGGTTAATTCTCTTTGGCAACTATCTTAGAAAATACACCATTAAGTCAGCGGCTGCAAATTTAGAATCTGAACCAACCAAATCTTATGAGGAAGCACACAAAACTAGTTCAGGAACCACTGGTTCATTCTCTAAGAAAGCGAGGGACTTCCTAAGTCCAGGCACTTACTTGGATAAACTTGGAGTCTTGTTCCACTCCCCAAAGTGAGCTGGCCTACTACCTGGCCCCCCACCCTGGCACAGCACAGTACAAATACCTGCACTCCGACTGTGCAGTTACCTGGGACCCCTCAGAGTCTCCCAGGGAACAAAGCTTTTGTGTGACCCACTTCATAGTTTTCATATTATTTCCTCTGTCTTTGTAGGTTAATACCCAATGAACACTCTCCCAATGTTTCTTTTTCCTTCTTTTATGTGCCTGCATCTTGCTAATACAAATATTATTTTCTTATGCTTCCAGAAATGCCAAGTCACAATGCCGTGGTGACTATGACCAAAGGATTAGGATGTACAGAGATTAGACCAAACCTCCTCACTTAGAGAAGGAAAAATTTACATCTAGGTGGTCTTTGAAGTGTGGGGTCTTCCTTCATATGGTATAGGTTGGATGGGCAGCTGGGCCGTGGTATGATTCATAATAAATTCTATAGTCAAGTAGATTTAACTTAACCTTAGTTCTGCTTTTCTGAGCCATGTGATCTTGGGTAACTTGATAATCCTAAGACTCTGTTTCCTTATCCATAAAATGGGTCTAATATCAATTAGGATAGGTGAATGCACTGGTCCCAGGTATATTGTAAGCAGTAGCTAATAATAATATGTTATTATTATAAATCCCATCATGTTTTACATGGAGAAAGGGATGAGGCTTCTTGTAGCCAAAGGAGACCCATTTTTTGTCTAGGATTCCTCAGCATCCTGACTGGGACTCTGTGGTCTAAGAGAAAAGACGTCATTGAATGGACAGGAGGTGGCCAGTGGCTCCGACACAGAGGGAGCCGTAGGGTGGGTTCCGCACTTGTCAAGAAGAAAAGGTCTTCAGAAGCCTGACAAGAGTAAACCATCTTCTCTAAAATTGGGTATTCGTCCTTTGAAGCAGAACCCGTGTCCATTATTCAGCACAGCCTCATTAGACCTGGCACATTACAGTTACTCAAGTAAGCAAAGGACTCCGTTACCAAGTGCAGACCACTCCACTCTCACTGTAGGACGTCCTTCCCTAACTCAATCTGTTCCCAGTAATCCCCAAGGATCGTTTCTGCAGTACTCACATGGATGAACAAGGAGGCTGGTCCCTCTCCCAAAAGTCAGTTGATAGTTTCCACCCAAGGCACACCGTGAGGAAAGCCTCTGATGAAACCTGTCTCCTGAGACCTCTCTTTGCCATTGGTCCTGTTGTACTGGGGCAGCAATCCTGGGGCAGCCAGGAAAGCATTGGCTACACTCCTGTGTTTGTCAGAGAGCCCTGAGTCCTGGTGCCTAGTGGGATGGATGGGCACCAAGGATGGGCATTGCAGAGTTCCTCATCCCCTAATCCAGTTACACCATTCTCTTGTCAGCATAGAAGGTAGGGATGCCCTAATACCACCACCATCAACCACCTTGTCTGTGGGGCAGACAGTCTGTCTGGTCCGATTCCATTTCTATTCTTCCAGATGCAAGGGGCTTCTGAAGGTGCTCGGAGACAGGGAAGCCAGGGGGGTTTAGACGGCGTGTGCTGAGCACCCCTAAGCTTCAGTCAGAGCCCTCTTCCCTCTGCTCTGGTTTTCCTTCCCACACTCTGATTTTTCCATTCCTGGCCTTCTCTCCAAGTGAGCCTCGGGCATTTGATTCCTGCAAAACCCTGGCTGAGTGACTTGGGCTTTTATCCTGTCCTCTTTCCAGCTCGGAGAAGGCACCCAAGGCCATCTGATTTTCCTTTTTTCCAGTGACCTTAATTCAGACAGGCCCTTGGTTCTAGGAAACCCTAGGTCAGCAGAGAAGAAAGTTGCAACTTTTGGAAGACATGGGGAAACAGCTCACGCTGCCTACTTAGAGATGGGAGAGTTCACAGAAGTCTCAGCCTAGGCTGCAGTTCAAACTAGCTGGGCACTCCTGCCATCTTTGGCCCTGGCCTGCAGCTGGCTCGCTGCTGATCTCCTACTGTGGTGGAGAGTTGTTAGTGAAGAATCCTGTGGCTCCACTGAGCTCAGGGTGAGAGGAAGGGGCTTTCACAGGACTGCATTGACCTGGACCTCAGACTGTTCCACACAACAGCAAGGTGCCCCCAAGATCCCTTCAAGCCCCTGTTTCTCTGATTCACTGTTCAGTTTGAAACCAAGCCTCAAGGAATAGTGGGGGAAGCTTTATAAAGAAAACAGGAGCTGTCAGATAGAGAGGGTGGGGAAAAGCAGGGCTCCTTGAAGCTTAGGCCATCTGAGAGCCCTGTTTGTGAGTAATACATCACAGATGGATGGCACAGGCTCTCCATGCCCTGGAGTCAGGAGAAGAAGTTGTCCAGCACCATGGTAGGAGAGGAGGGGAGGTTGCAGTAGAGGGCCATTTGGGGAAGAGGTCCCTTAGCTCACTTACTTGGCATCACCTCCACTTGGGTTCCCATCCCCCAAATTAGCCAGTTGTTTCCATAGGCGCACTCTGAGAAAGGCCTTCACCAAAACGGCCAGGTTTGGGCTCTACCCTCTTGTGGAGGATACACACCCTTCACAGTAGCGCTGAAGCTGAGACCCAGCAACAGGTGATCTTGAATATTTCCTGCAATGGGTGTTATGAGGACTCAAAGAAACCCTTGTTATGAGAGCAAGCAGTGCCAGCCCTCAGGGCTACCCGCGACCTCCAGTTCCCTCATCACAGCCACCAAGGGTCATCACTGTTTTCCCTCATTTGGGACAAAAGAGTCTTCACAAAACTGTGAAATACTCTGCTCCCTGTGGCCCTGAAGGATGGGAGAGTTTCTAAAGACTCCGGGAGAGTAGGCAGCCATTTCCTTATCTGCTACCATTGTATGGCAGGTCCTGCTTTCTTGTGGATAGATGCAAAAATCATTTTTCATTTTGCTAGAGACAGCAGAACCAAGAACACATCCAGCCCACTGAACTGGGGCACATGCTAAGAACACACCAGGGTGTGACTCAGAGCTGCTGCGCTTTCTCTGGGACTGAGCAAGAGCCGTGGGAGGCTCACGCTGGACTCATTCTTGTCTGTCCTCATCTTGCTCTAGGATATTAATTGCTGGTGGCATTTTTGTTCTCAGAAAGTCAGACATCTCAGTAAGAAGAGACTCGAATCCCTCCCCAGAGCCACGGGTGCAACTGTCTGTCTCCTGCCAAGGAGTTTTAATTGTCCACTGTTATTTCTGCCTACCTCCACCCCAATTCACTAATAGACTGAGGGATTTTTAAAATTTATTTTTATTTATTTTTGAGGCAGGGTGTCACTATATAGCTCTGGATAGCCTGGAATTCACTATATAGAAAAATCTGGACTTGAACTCAGAGAGCTCAGCCTGCCTCAGCCTATCAGGCATTGAGATCAAAGGTTTGCACCATTACGCAGAGATCACATCTCAGTTTTCTTCTTTGTTCTTAAACCTACTGTGGTCCCTGGTTTGTTGGTGATGCTCAATAATTATTTACTAAGTTGAACTGGCTTTTATTGAACATTATTATTGGGACAAAGAGACCAGTTTGGGAAGAAGTTAAAAGCTAAGTATATTCTGAATTGCAAAATCTAAGTGCTTAGGCAAGGACAAACCAAGAAAGCATTTCCGAGAGATAGCAAGGAGACAAGTACACCAAAGCATTGTGGGGTTCATGTTGATTCTGAGCAGAGATATGGGAACTGAATGAACAAATAAGAAATCACTCAATGGAAACAAATGCCACCCGCCTGCAGGACCTTGACAGTGATTCCTTTTAAAGGGTAAAAGGAATAATATAGCAGAAACGTGTACTCTAAGTCAGCAGCGTCGCTATGATCAGAAGCAAGATAGTCGTAACAATGATCACTTACACCCAAGACAACAGCTGCAAATACAACAAAGCAAGCTGAGCGGTGGTTTCCATCACTCACCAGGGCTCTGGGACATAAATCCATACAAGGTGGCACCTGGAGCCGGGCCTGGGATTCCAAGGGCACACTCAGGTGTGTTACTAAGTGTCCCAGGGTCTGTGTACATACCCCAAAGCATTGTGGGGCATGTCATTTTAGCCTTCACTTTCCTAAGACTATTGGAAGATAAGAAATACGAAAGAATGCAATAGAAGATTCTGCTTGGTATACAGCAGGCTTCATTCGGTCTGAAAAGCCATTCATACAATTAGTTTTCTTTCTAGATGGGGCCTATGGCAGTTTTCTCTGTTTAAATAAGTGGCGCATCCTATTTGTTATATGCTGTTTCCAGGTATGATACTGATGGATACTGTATGTAATGTAAGACTATTGTCTGCTTAATTTCATATTTAAACAGCGCACAAAGCCTAGAGTAACTCCTTATCTCCCCTCAACAGACAAAGAAAGAAATGAGTGAAAACAGATATCCTTCCTTCTGTAATGTAAGTCAAGTTAGTCATTGAACTCACTTGGATCAACCAGCAGCCTTGTTCCTGTCCCAAAGATAAGTTTGAAGCCTGTGTTGCTCACAGTGATTTGTCCTGTGACAAAATGGGCTATTTCCTTCCCTTGCCACTTTCACAACACAGCTGGGAAGCCCACGGCAAGTCTTTAGTAAAAGGCTTTGTATGTTTTCTGTTCGTGAATGAATCTTGCACTCAGCCTGCAAGATGTTGAATGTAAGATTCATTCAACAGTGGTCACAGCATATGGTTCCAGGACCAGGTCCCAGCTTCTAGACCCTGCCTAGTTTGCATTAGTATTTTTATGATATTAGATGATTAAAGCAACCCTTCTTAACTGCCTTTTAGGAAGAAAATAAGTTCTGAATTAGATGAATTCCGAAATAAGAGCTAAGTGGTCTACACCCTAACCCTATAATCTAGCAATATCCAAAGTACATTTTCCTGGAACTCACAAGCAGCCAGGCACTTGCAGACAGCTAACCGGTGGCTGTTCTGCTTGGGGAGATAGAAGGGACAGCGAGCGAAGGGGAGGGGTCAGCATGAGGAGTGTCTGCCATTTCCCTCTTCCTTCTGCCCACTGGGCTAAGTGAACCCAACAGCCCTATGCTCTGCTGTGTTACAGAAAAGAGAATCCTCTAGAATGGGAGCATCTAGATCAAGACTTTCTGAATCTTTAACTTCTGGCGATATCGAAGATGGAAAAGCTACACTCCATGTATTTCCCTACTCTCTGTGATTGGCATTCTCAGTCCTTTGTGAGTGAATCACGGCAGAGCCTGTGACAACATGGAGCAGAAAGGACAGGGCTTTGAGGTCAGACAGGTTGACCAAGTTTGGATTTCAGTCTCTCAGATAACCAGCCATAGAATGTGGGGTGATAAACTATCATTTCCCCACCCTGTAAGGTAGAGAATTCTTCCCCTGCGAGTCTCATTTCCCCACCCCGTAAGACAGAGAATATTGCCCCTCACCTTACAGAGTTCTACAGTCAATACCCATCTAACGCTATGCCCACACATCATAGGCACTGATATGATGGTTATTATCATTTCTTTTTCCTTGATGATGCTGATGATGTAGTGCGTGTATGTGTGTGTGTGGATATGTGTGTGTGTGTGGATGTGCATGGATGTGTCTCTGTGTGTATGTATGTGTGTGTATATGTGTGTGTATATGTGTGTATGTGTGTGTATATGTGTGTGTATATGTGTGTATGTGTGTGTGTATGCATATGTTTTCTGTGGACTGAACACCCATCATCAGGCTTGTATATGAAGCATTTTACCTGCGGAAGCATCTCATGGGCCAGCTACTATTATTAATATGCTGAGCTAGAATATTGATTAGCGGGACTATTCACTAAAGTTATATAATATTCCCCGCATCAGAATGTGTCTCTGAAACATCCCCAAATCCACACTCTTGAATTGCATGAGCTCTAGGGTCACAAAGGGGAGAACTACTGGACCACAGATGCCTGCACCCCTCATCTCTCAGGAGAGTCCGAGGCTCACAGAGGATGATGATTTGTTCAATATCACACAGAAAGTTGATGCCAAATCAAATTTAGCTTCTTGTCTGAAACTAGAATCCCTGGGGTCTCTTGTTGGTATCTCACTGACTCTTTGAGGACATTGGTTTGTGTAAGTGGGCATTTAGTCTCTGGAGTGAATTTAGCTTAGCTTATTTGGGGCATAGGCGAAAGCACCTTGAACATCCTCAATGGTAGTGGTAGCCTAAAAGGTCTATTAGATAGCGGCCGTGTGATTTTCTGCTCTTCCTCTGTCCATTCAACTCCACTTAGCAAAATTCTCAGGTTAAAATTCTAATGTTAGGCAGAACTACTGTCAGTCTTAATTCTTAAAGTAATGCTAAATTCCACCACAGAGAAAATATGCTGGTTAGTCTTAAACACTATATCGAGATTGCAATCTTAATACTTCATATAAAAATAAGATACAACGACAAAATCCCATCTTGTGGCTTCTCACCATAGTTAGTACAGCACCCTACACTTACATGGGTCCACTCTTAGCTGGGTTCCCCTTCCAAAGGTGAGCGTGTTTGCTCCTTCCCAGCTCCCACAGTGTCTGAGGCCTCACGGTAAACAGTCTCCCATGTCACCTCTCTCCTCACCCTAACGACTTGGGAAACACTTGAGATTTAACAGAACCATGTGACTTCTTCATAGGAAGAACAAGTTCCCGCTTCACAGCCTCAAATGGAGCACATTCCTAGAGGCCTGGTGGAGAGGGGCAAAAAGGCTATTTGAGTGGAGTCCCAATACCAATTTAAGAGAGACAGAGGGGGGGGGGGAGGGGTGTCTCCAGACAAGAAGGCTGCTGTGAGTTACATTTCTAATTGGCAGCAGAGAATAGAGCATGCATCTTTTTGATTCTCGGTTTAATGTGTCCCTTTTCTCTACATCTGGGGATGCTCTGTGCCGTTTGGTTCATTCCCATCCCCCTTCCCTTTGGCCTGGAAATTCTGATGTCTCTGGGTACTCAATTTCAGTTAAACAAATATTTATCAAATTTGTAAAAGAATCATGTTAGATATTGCAAGGGATGGAAGAACCTTTGATCTCACGATCTCCCAGATTAACAGTGGATGTGCTTAGCGATGAGTTTCTGTAGCTCTGTGTGTTAAGACTGCGCAGGTAAGGTGGCGATACAGAAGGTGAGAGGGCTGTGAGGGACGTCTGAGGGGAAGACACACAGTCCAGGCTTCTCACAGGAAGCTAGTCTATTTCCAGAGAGACTACCTTTTCCTGGGTATCTGGGTCTTAGTCCGCACTCCATCCTACCCTGGTGACTTAGCTCTGCTGTCATTTATAGCTCGTCTCTTGCTGTCTTGTTCAAATGACGAGCCCAGGAAGGTACAGCCTTAAATTCCCACATTGTCATCCGACAGAACAAGGATGATACAGCCATGAAACACAGCAAGCAGGGGCCTTAACCCAGACCAAGGGACACAACAGGAAGACGAGAGCAGCATTTACCTGGAGAGACGAGAAGCACAGTGCCCTTTCCAAAACTGAGTTTGCTGTATCCTGTATTCACACTGTGATAAAACCCTACACAAAAATGGCCTGCAGCGTAGGGCTGTTCAACCATGATACAGTTTGGAAGGAGAAAGAGAGTTCATCATTTATGGAGAACAGATGATATTCCAAGAGGCTTAACAATCTACATACATTACATCACCTCACCAGGATGGTGACCTTGGACATTATTATCATTTTTTATAACAGAGGAGCAGTAGACCTCAGGCTAAGCAGGCTAGACTACCAGCACTACCAATAAACATTCAAATATTTGCATCTATATGATATTTTAGCAGAGGACTCACAAACCTCAGAAGACTCTCCTCATCATTCCTGGTTTCTTAGTGTGGGATTACTCTCTCTCTCTCTCTCTCTCTCTCTCTCTCTCTCTCCCTCCCTCCACCACTTCCTCCCTCTCTCCATTTTTTGGCTGGAACCAGTGGGACTCTAATAACAGTGACTCAGCCACACCCATCATTACAGAGCCATTTCTTGGGACATAAAAGCATTTCCCCCTCAGCCATTCCATTATTCCTTGCTTACTCCACTTACCAGGGCTGACCAGCAACCTAGTTCCACTCCCAAAGGTCAATTTATAGTTGCCAGTATTCCCACAGTGCTTCTTAGTCAGTCAAAAACACCCATGTGCACACACACCAGACTTAGGGCTGTAGCCTTCCCTCTACAAACAGGATATCCTTAGCTTTCTTTTATATTCCAACCAAGTGCACAGGTCATTTAACTCAAACCTGGGCCATTTGTGGTGCCAGGTTTAACAATGAAGTTGCTTTCTTCACACGTCTCTGGATCTATTGCCCGAAATGCCTAATTTTCAACTCTATTTACCTAACCCTTCTCTCATGGCCACAAGAGCTATTTCCAGATTCTTGCCACAGTGCTTCCCTAACTTTAATGTCAATCAATTGGCAACTTCATGAAGCTGTGTACAGATCACTGTAATTAAAGGCTCCCCCATCCCAGTCAACTCACCCTGCAAGCTAGGGGCTTACTCAAGATCTCTGCCTTCAAAGTCAAGTGACCCCCTGATTATATAACACGGTGTTCACACTTGTTAAAGACAAACACCAATTTTGCTGCTTTGGCTTTGTGAACCTGCTCTTCAACATTTGCCCCACAGGCAACGTCTGAGCTGTCTTTCCTATTAGAAAAGGACGTGGGCGGAACAACACTACTAAATGCTAGGAGACGGATGAGGGATCCTATTAATGCCTTTGCTTAAATCTCCCGAAAATGACCCAGAAAGAAAAGGTCTATTGATTCCATCATGTGCTCCAAATGCCACCATCTCAGAGACAACCATGAGAAAAGAATGATGCAGACACCAGACTCACTTGGGATGACTTGGAGTTTTGTCCCAGTTCCAAAACTCAGATAACTCCCAGAAGTCACACTGTCAGGGAGGTCTTTACAAAAATGGCTCCTCTCCCTTGCCATTTACATCCAGTAGCTCTTAACTCACTCCACCCCCACAAGAGAGAGAGCGTTTCTCACCAGTGTCCATGGCAACAGAGCCACACGAAAACAGCCCCTTCACCAAGAACATGTATAGCCTCTTCATCCTAAAACACTTCCCTGTCCGACCCAGCTTTTAAATTTTTTTTGTTCTGTAGACACGCACTTTATATGTGGGCAGCACTTCAGAATCTATGAAACATTTCCACATGCATTAACTTATCTTTATAATATTCATGCGGTATTATTAAACGCTTTCTTCTTACAGGTAGAACTGGTCCGGTGCACTAGTCAAACCAGGTTTGGAGGACCTGGCTGCATTGGGCTAAGCTGCCCTTTCTTTAGGATCAGCTCTGTGAGCTATTACTTCTGGGGAACCTTCATGGCTTATTTCATTCACAGCAGTTCGGTGCCCTTATTTTAATAGTTTTCCTATACAAGAATGCATTTGTCTGCATGAACCATTAATTCTTCGGCACTTGTGCCTCCCAAATACTGCAGCAGGTTCAGAGGGCCTCAGCCACCACATTAAGCCTCTCTTGAGTGATGTCTGTCCCACTCCCCAATATGAATATGTTGTAGATCGTGGTCCTGTGCTGTCTGACAAAGATGCCCAATCTGCTGCGGTCATGAATTAATATGATCAGCATACAGCTCTCCTCCCTCATGGGAGCTCTGCTGGGGATTCCCCCTTTTGATTACTGGAATAAATGCTAAGCCATGGATTTAAACCCATGAAAGCCTCTTTTCAGGGCTCAATAACAGTGGTACCATGGATGTAGCAGAAAGCCCAAGATAGTACCGGCTGACAATTCTCCAGCCAATTTTGAAACACACTGCTTTTAAAAAGATTTGTAAAATTTCACTAAGTAGTTTTTTTTAGTCAAAGGCTGTCACTTCTGATCCCAACTGTAACCTAGGAACCCTGTGTATACTTTGATTTTCACCAATGTTTAGCAAATCGCATATATCCCTCTAGTAATTTTTCTTTTATCAGTTTAAGCTATTAAAATAATTATGAACACATAGTTAGACATGGGACTGCATCTCTTAATAATACATTGTTGCTTTCCTCGTTAAACTCAAATTCTACTTTACTTAGATGATAAGCAGGCAATGCATAAATACAGGCATTATAATCAACAGCTGTCAGGTACTTACTGGAACTGACTGACACCACGGCTCCCTTTCCAAATGTCAATGTTCTGCCTGCCTGATGGGCACAGTGAAACGAGGCCCTGCACATCCCTCGTTTGCTTGCTCTCTCAGACTCACCAAGA
This sequence comes from Microtus pennsylvanicus, assembly GCF_037038515.1. NCBI lineage: Eukaryota > Metazoa > Chordata > Mammalia > Rodentia > Cricetidae > Microtus > Microtus pennsylvanicus. The sequence continues at coordinate 13,043,547 of NC_134593.1, read as the reverse complement.
ACACGACTGTACACAACAGAATCCTCTGCTGGCCTTGATGGTGGCCAGGACCTTGAGTTGTCGGTGTCTGTACACACAGCCACAAAACTATAATTTTTTGAGAATAAAAGGCAGTTTGGGGGTTGGATCTTAATTCACACAGGAACTTAACACTAGACACTGAGGAAACGCTGGAAACCATTCACTATCCCCTGTGACAGAAACATCCAGGAGTGGGGAAACAATAAACAAATATATAGAGTTATAAGGTCAGGTGATCAAACGGCGTGCATAAAATCAGGTTGGGTAACAGGATAGAGGGCAGCCGGGCAACAGTGTGTTTGATGGCTTGTTAGACTGGCGAGGCAGAAAGTTTCTCTCTGAAGATATGGAGGAGTTAATCATCACCTTCGCTGACAGGCAGCAAACGGAGGGCAGAAAGATCAAAGCTTGGCTCTGAATTACGGTGTGTCAGTGAGGGTGGTTGCATCATGTCCCTTTCTGCCGAGGTACTAGATGTGAATATCACCCCAAAAAAAATGCTTTCTAAGAAAAAGATAAAGACGGACAGATGGGCTAGGGAGGCAATTCAGTCTAAAAACTGCTTGCCATACAAGCACAAGGACCTGAACTGCTTGCCGAGAACTCACAGAAAAGGCAGGAGTAATTGTGTGTGCGTGTAATCCAGCACCTGGAATGTGCAGGCTCACAGAGCTCTCTGGCAGTCTAGCCTTGCTTCATCAGTGAGAGACTTTATCTTGAAGATCAGCATAGATGCCCCCAGGAACAACATCCCACTCTGGCTACCGCACGAATGTGTGCACACATATGCACAGTTACATGCATGGGAGACTGGGAAGCTAGCTAACTCGGCAACTGGGAGATGTGGCTTTGGCTGTTTAGGACATTACAGCCATCAGATGATGCCCAGTGGAAGAGAAGGTGGCATTTCTGAGTGGCCTTTTCTTCTGATTGGGATTGGGTTGGCTGCTGGGCATAGGAAGTATCTTCCTTCTGTTTCTCTATTATGGTTGTAACGATGTAAACTACCACCTGCTTTTCTAGGCATATGGGAAAGGCACAGAGAGCGCCTTCTTTCCTGTGAAACATGGAAGAATGGAGACATTTGATAGCCTGCTTACATGTCCAGAAAGCTCGTGACTTGCCTCAACAATGAATCCAACTCAGAATCCACAGAAATACTTACTAAGATACACTTTGAGCATGGTCCCCCTTCCAAAAATTAGCTTCTGGCCACTTGAAGAGGCCACAGTGATCTCCTCCACCATGAAAACCAGAGTGCCTGAGCACAAAATCCCCCAGGGTTCCTCTGCTTGGCTGAGCTAGAACCCTAGACTAAGCACGTATTTGTTAAATTCAGGAAAAATACTAAACTCCCATGCTTGTTCAGATGGAAGGAGACCCCAGGAGTCTCAGTCCACTCTCCCAACTGCATATTTCTTTACAAACAGATTGTAGGTTTGAAGATCTTTAGAGAAGGCCTAATTCTTATGATTTCTCCTCTCAGCTGCAGAGGCTCACCTGATTTCCAGATTCAAGCCTTTCTCAGCCATAGCCAAGGTCCATCAAACTTGCTCACTCTTAAACTTACCCTCAGATTGGAATTTCGCATAAAGATATAACTTAGAAGTCGTGAATCGCCTGCCTAACCATGCACTCCAAGGACATTTCCCAAACATTAGCTCAGTCGTGGTGTCCTCCAGGGCAGGGAGAGCTGGAACGGTTAAGTCCATGTTACACATGAACCAAGGCTTAGAGATCTCCGCAGACCTCATGGGAGTACGGCTATCAAAAGATGTTTGCTATTGTTTGGCTTCTAATTGAATGCCTTAATAATTATGTTGTGCCTGTTCATATATTGATCCTAGCATCTTGCCTTTCAAGTACCATTTCTGTCTTATTCCTCCTTCCAATCTAATAAAAAGTCCCCTCTCCCCAAGAAAATAAATAAAATGAAGCCCCATCTAGCCTCACTCCTTCTCAAAGCAAACTGTCTTTGTAATCCTTACACATGTTCTGTGAGCCAGGAGATAAGGGTTACCCGTATTTCAGTTATGATAATTGGGAAAATGAGAGCCAGAGAAGATCAGCCAGAGTGACAGCTATAGAGGCTCCAGACAGCAAGATACTGAACCTTAGAAGATGTGGGTCCTTGCCCTGCCATTGCCAAAGTATTGGAGTCACAGAACCACTCTGAACAGAGAGAATCACTTTTCCTGCCTTTCTCTGCTTCTTGGGGCAGTAAGATAGGCTTATTTTAGGAAATCTGTCACAGGATGCATCAAGATAGCAATATCCTTTATCTGCACTAAATTCACCCATCCATTTATCCACACTATATAAGAGAAATATTGAACATTTTAAAGTCAAGTTTAATACAGATTAATTTGAGCCAAACTATAATACTTCTCTTAAAACCTGATGACCGGACTCCCCTTTCAAGTTTGGGAACAGACTGTGGTTCAGGCCCAGACACTCACCTGGCTTGACTAGCACCCTGGTTCCTTTGCCAAATGTTAGCTTGTTCCCTGTGCTGTAGTCACACAGTGATCTGAGGCCCAGCAAAAACACAGGGACCAAGGAAATCACACTCAGCAGACACCTGGCAAAGTACATTCCCTACGCTTGAAAAGACGGAGGGCTTTCAGCGTTCGGGGTAAACCTGATCTAGAGATGGAATGGCTGTACGTGAGCACATGTATAAGCCTGACATGTTTACTTATTTGATTATTTCTCAGCTTTAGCCGCTTAGACCTCGAGATTCAGGGGTAACAGGTGTGAATCATAACCTCATCCAGGAGCCTGTCTGACCATGTTTAACACACGAAGGAACCAGGAACTCAGGAATCTTCAGAGTCAGGCTGTTATTCACCTAGATTGGAAATGTGCTGGACAATGCATTTCCTAACGGAGTGTCTCCATTTCATCTGGTGCCCAAGGAAGAGGGAGACTTTAGTCCCAGGGCTGGTGTGCACTGTGACTCAGCTTTCCTCTCCTTCTTTAAAGATGAGATATAGAGAAAGTGGTAAGCAAGCATCTTGGGGCAGGTACAGAAGGGCACACAGAGGTCATTCTCCACCAACAGTAGGCAATGGGGCCTCTCACAGGGAGACGGCCCAGAACCACGGGACCCAGGAAAAGCCAATCTTGTACAACTGCTCTTCACTTGCCTGCTCTGGCTGTGGGCCTCAGCCTTCTTCAAATGTTGGTCAATGGTCCAGAGCATGTTCGAGGTTGCTTCCACTCTTTCTAGTACAACTGCCCTCCTACTTCCCTTTGGTAGGAACCCCCATTTTCCTCTCATGGGCTCCTAACAGGGACTTACTTAGGCTGTCTTGGCCCTTCTCTCTGCTTATCATACCAGGCTGCCTGGGAGGTGGTGATAAGAAGAAACACTCCTTCCTCCTATTTCCTTGTTTTTTGTTTTGTGTTGTTTTTTTTGAGAATAATGGGATTCACTTGTCCCCATTTAAAGCTTCTCCACAGTAATGTGTCCCTGGAGTAGAGAGGAGCCTACTCACCAGGCATGACAGTCAGCCGAGTCCCGATTCCAAAATACAGCTTCCCCAAGTTTGAACCTCGGTCTACACAGTGCTAGCCCCCTTTACACAAACCTGTTCCTGGTGTTCCCCATTCTCTCTCCCTGGCTTCCATCCCTTCTAAGCAGCCCCAAACTTCTTTTTTCCTGTGCAGCCCGCAGCCTAAGGCAGATAGTCAGTCTCAGGGCTGCATCCTATGGGACAAATGATCTGTGGTAACAATGATCTTTCTGCCTTCAGAATCCTCGCCTGTCAGGAAGCAATTACACAGCCTTTTGAGAGTGTTTAAATTGGAAGGACCTTCATCTTCTGGTCCTATTCCCCAGTCTAAAGTCTGCTCAGTTACTAGGACTGATATTATGCTTGGATCCTATTCCAAAGCTGAACTTGTGAAAACTTTGGCAGATCAGATCTGTCCTCGCAAAATCACCCCCTCTGCCCTCATTCAACCTCTGGTCTTCCTTTGAGGCATTCCTTTTCTCTCTTTCTTTTTCATCTCTGGTACCTCTTCTTTCCCCATTTACTGCACTGAGAAATCATACTTCATTATCTTTTAAGTGCAAAAATCTCTGTAGGCTTCAACTTGATGGCCCATTTCTTGGCTATGGAAATATTAAAAATAGAAGGAACAGGTTTAGCTCACCCTTTTTGCTTCCATGCAAGAGTCATGGGGATCTCAGCATTTAGAGTTGACAGATTGTCAGAGCGGATTGAGTCCAGCATCTAAACTGTCACAGAAATCCCTTCCCCAATGTCCTGTGCATTGGCTCTGAGGACCCAGGGTGATGATCTCACAGGGATATCTCCAGACTCCACAGAGTAGCCTGCGCACAGAGGCTCCACCTGTTTCAGAAGCTTTTAGGGAATGCTGGGATACATTTTCATCTACTGTTTTTGATTTTGTCTTTGGGATTAAGCCTTCCCTCATCTCCATAACAGTTCTTCAAATATTGGAAAAGCCATCTTCTAAGAGTCTCAGTGTGCCCCGGAGACAGCCTTTCTGTTTCTACCTGGCCTTTTGAGGACTTCATCCTCAACAAATACATCACTGTAAGGGCTTCCCTAAAAAGGAAGTTCATCTGCCAAGGAAAAAGTGATGAGGGAGGAGAGAGTGGCAGAAGAGTTAAGGTTCTAACCCAAAGGAAGAATGCATTTTGAATTTATTCATTGGTCATTAACCTTACTTCCCAAGTGAAATTGCTCATGCATGTATCCACCATTTTGTTGCAAAGCATTCTGGATTTTTGCATCTCACTTACTGATCTTACAGTCATTGTGATTCCTGTCCCAACACAGGCTACTTCACCAGGTCCAAACTTCAGCAAGACCCTGGTTATGAGAGTTAGGTGTGGGGACGTGCAGGCCTGCCCGCTGCTCTAGCTTGGCCCTGCATTTCCTCTCTATCATTTGATAACTATTTTAAGTTTACCCCTGAAAGTGGGATAACATCTGCCCCAGAGTGTCATCAAGGGGGTGAAATGAGATAAGCTGCAACAGGTATTTACCAGGGGTTTTGTATACAGAAAAGGCTCAACAAATGTTAGTTATGGGATCTTTTATGAACACATAAAATATGCCATATCTGCTTTATGAAATCATAGGTACTCAGAGGTACTTTAAATTATATTCTGTTTTTTATGTGTTAATTAGTAAAAGCAGTAGTTTTCCTTACATTGGGAGTTTCCCTTATGAAGGATGTTAAGAGCATCCTTGTCTCTTTCAGAATGTTTATGGGATCATGGGATTTGTTTATATCTGTTCAAGAGATATAGAGATAAGGAGCACTAAAATAAAACATTGGGTGAGGACCCAAAATGGAAAGAATTCAAGGCAAATATAGATGGAGAGGAGGAATTTAGAATAACGGGTGGGTAAGTATAACTTACTTGGTTTAACACTGAGTTTGGTGCCAGATCCAAAGTAAAATGTATCGTAATTAGACACACAATGTTTAGTGCTATTACAAAAAGCCCTTTTCCTCAAAGGGAGGCTCCGTATGGAAACACAACTAACCAAGCTGTGTGCTAGCTACAGGAAGTGCCAGTTCTCCACAGTCCAGCGAGAGTCGCAGGCAGTGAGGAATGAGCCGGGAAGACACATTCGTCATCAGAGACAGGCGAGATAAGGACAACTGATTTTCCCCAGTGTTTATCGATTTCTTTTCTCTAGCTTTCTGCTTGGGTCCTTTCCTATGTCTCTGTACTCTGTGCTCACAGTACTCGAAACAAGAATGCCGTGAGTAAATGCTCTTTACTCCTCCCCCTCCTAGTTATAAGAGAAAACTCCCCTCAGGTGGACTTGACTGTGAGGAAAATCCTTCTTCTACCTGAGGTCCAGGGCTGGCTGAAGCCTCGCCCTTACCCCTGGGTCTGGATGGTACTCGGCAGGTGCCCCTGAGCTTCTCTTCAGGACATCCTGAGTCGTGTAAGCTGGAGGGGCCTTCCAGCAAGACCACGCGACTCTGTCACCAGAATATCTAGTTTATACAACCAACTGCACCTTGACCTCGACACTGACAGTCCTTTTCAACCTGCACGGAAAAACTCTACATTTCAGCTTTATTTTTGCTTTCTATTTGCAAATTCCCTTCAGGAAAGAAAGAGAGAAAGAGAAAAGAGGCTGTGGTGGTGGCGGTCATTTGCTAGTCCAGAAGGAACATTATTTATGGGAAATATTTACTGACAATTTCAGGAAACCCCCAGTGCCAAGAGGTGCACACCCACACCGCCTGAATTTAAACAGATCTCAACAAATGAGCACAGTTATGAGAAATAAAGTAGAGGTGACTCAACCTAAGCCAATAATTGCGACTTCTGTAGCTTTGAGGGCCAGGGGCTTGCTTGCTCTGACTTGTAAAAGTGCTTAGCAGGGTGCTGCAGGGATGCTCTCCCGGTAGGGCACCCGAGAACTATGGAAAACGGGGCTGCATTGAGATATCTTAAGCAGGCACCAATGTGTTTAAGGACTTGTGTGGTATAAGCTGGAATTTCTAAGCTAGAAATGTAGTTGCCTAGCTGGGTTGTTAGTCTAAGTTATTAAGACTTAGATAGTTCGGGGTAAAGCTGTCTTGCAGCATTTGGTTTGGTTCTAGTGGGACCACAGTGAGAGCGGGGAGCTCCCCTGCGGGGCTGCAGGCCTGGTTCTGTCCCTTCTGTGGAATCCTGGTCAAGCTTCTCTTTCTCTCCGTGGTCTTTGGTGACCAACTCTCTTTTATTTTACCCTTCCCAGTATACGTTGCTGGTGGCTCTTTCTCATTCTCAACCCCAGACTCTCAAAATAACTTATTCACATTTGTTTTCTAATTAGTTGGTGTAAATAAGAATTAACTGTAGTGGCCTACCAGGTATAACTGTCAGCTGGGTTCCAGATCCAAAGGTGAGTTGCCAGCTACCAGAAGTTGCACTGTGATTTACCGAAACACAAAAACCTCATGGTGTGTGTGTGTGTGTGTGTGTGTGTGTATAAAAATTACTTATGTACAAACTCTAAATGAGTCCTCCTTTGTCTTTCTAATTATGGAATTAGAAATTCCATAGGAATTAGATCCCTTTAGGGAATCTTTCATTTCCTTTTTTCACCACAGAGTTCTGAGTATCAAATATGTGTTTCTAAACTCTATACAGTAAATGCTCTTTGATTTTAGATGTCAAAGCAGCATGCAGATTTTTATATTTAAAGAAAACTCACAATGTCAGAACAGAGAACATCTCCACTGAGGGCACCAAGAAGATATGCTTCAGGAAAACTGCCCTAATTCTCATCCTCAGCCCGAGTTTGTAGAACCTAATTGCAGTGGACATGGAGCTGGCAGCAAGTTAACTTGGCTCCACTTTCATAATGAAATAATTTTGTTAAGATCAAATTATAAGAAAATTGACATTTTTAATTTCAATTTTAGGCATCTTTATACGGGGCATGTCTCTTAAAGGGACAGGATAGATCATTACACCAATATCTGTGCTGATTTTTATCTGCTAATGGTCTTGAGAACTTCAACAGACGTTACTTTCCTAAGGTAGTAAGACGAGCAGACAAGGACCATTCCCAGAAGAGGTCGCGGTGTGTATTGGATCGATAGGAGAAAACAATGGGACCCGTGTCTAGCAGAAGGTTCTGTGAGGCCATTATCACATTAGTTCTGGATCCTCCTGGATCTCTGGCATTAGCATGGACTTGACACAGGGTTGGCACAGGAGGCCATCTGTTAGACGAGTCCTGTGGATTTCTCAGAATTCCGGCCCCAGACTTAAGGTCTGGTCTCAGTTCAGCCAGAGAACGGCTGTCTCGTGATGATCAGTGGGCTCAGTTTTCTTAGAAATGGTGAGAGTCTGAAAGGATGGTCACAGAGTCTGCTCAGCGAGTCTACGTCATATGGACTTCTGGCTAATGTTCCAGACATGGGACGTGTCCTTCAGGACTCAAGGATACATTTTTTTTTCCAGTGTAACTTTTCAGACTTTGACAGAGACTCATCTCTTACTTTGGTCAGCGATAATTATTTACAAAAGATTCATTCTAAACAGGGACGTAACCTCCAAGTGAACAGCGCTGCAGAGAGCTCATTAAGGAATCAGAAACCCTGTCACTGATCACTGCACAAATCCAAGGGCTGTGATCCTAGCCAAAGCCCATGCAGTCAGTCAGGTATCCTTAGTCCCGATGCATATATTCCGGGAGCGACTCCCAGAGTGATTCCTCCATGGCTCATTTTGCACTGAGCTGCCAGATCCTAAGCAGGGAGACTCTGGCCTCCTCTTTGACCCCCCATTCCCCCTCAGTAGGCATTCTTTACATAGTGTATAATTGAGTCAAAATCAGCCCTTAATCCATAGACATCGCTTAATCCAAGGATATAATTTTATACTTACTGGGCTGGATAGATAACTTGGTTCCCAGTCCAAAGATAAGCTTTCCTCCCTGGTTATAATTCACACTGTGTTACATACCCTGTCAAAAACATGTCCAATCTGCCTGAACACATTTCTAATCCTCCACCCCCAAATCCATAGTCTATTGCTCCCACGCTGCAGCAGGAATCATGGCAGCGCTTCTTACAGTAACTTCTTCTGAGGGAGAATCAGAGCGCTCACACGCAGGAGTCTGATAGTCTTATTTATCCAAAAATGTTTCTATTTAATGCCAAAAATGCTGTCTCATTATTGCTTAATGGCTCTGGATATTGTTTGGGGGAAATGGCTTCCTTCCCAACATGTTTCTCAAAGGCTTACTTGGAAAGGAGTGTTACACAAAGGTTAAGAAGAAGGGACGCCAAGGCTCCATGCAACTGGGCTTACCTGGGGTAACCATAACCTGGGTTCCCCTTCCAAACTGCAGTTTCCCCAAACTGGTAGTTGTCACACTGTGACAAACACTTCTACAAAATGGCTTCCCCAGAGAAGACAGCTGCTAAATGAAGACAAACGGCTCCTGGGGAAACTGTCTTGCCCCAAAATGAGGGGGCTGTATGATGCAAGAGACATTTTCCTCTTCTCTTTTAATTTCTCTCCTTTCAAGACTTTTCATTCTCTGCTTTCAAGACTTTGAGGCATATTCTCTGTGCAGTACAGCCAGAGAGAGGCACCGAGGGGTTCATAAAGTCTGCCTGACTTCAAGATTCTGCAATGATGGAAGCCCTCACTTCTAAGAGCTTATCTGACCCCAAACCCCTTCTTCAGTGCCACTGGGGTGTGACCACCACCCGTCTCAACTCTTTGAAAGAGCCTGGGTTTGGTTCTGGAGTCCAGTGGCAAGCCTGTCTCAATGCCTGTTCCGTCCTTGTTGGAGCAATGCCAATCACTGAACTCTTTGCCTCAGTTTTTAAATCTACCAAGTGGGGATAACTATGCTGGAATTTACTGCCAAGCAAGACTCTGCCATGGGACAGTTTGTTCACTGGAAGTGCGGCAGCGTGGAGAAACCCCAGAACTAGGTTCTTATGAAGTCCTCGTGCTATTCCTCCCCTTCCACCCTTGCCTCCTCCTCGGATGAAGAAGGTGAGAAGATACTGGGCCTTTGTTCATCTGCCCATGCACTTTTGATTCAAGGAGTCCCCTTGCCCCTGGGGAATAGATTGTCCTTTTGGAGATAAATTTACTCAGTGCATAATTCAAATTATTTGCCACTTACTTGGCGTCACAAGCAGCCTCGTTCCTGTCCCAGAGGCAGAGGAGACACTGTCCTTCTCTCAGCATCAAAACCCCAGCTCAGGTTTCTCCCTCACAAAGCAGCCAGAGAAGGGAACCTATACTGCAAATCCTCCAGTGTGAGCCACAGCTTGAATTCCCACACCTCCAATGAGCAAACTCTCCTCCTCTGTCCTCACGGGCTTCTCCTTCAGCCCCTCCTGAGATCACAGTGGACCTCTGGCCTCAGGTCCCTCAGCTGACCCCCACGCCAGCACTGTACTCATCGCGTCTTGTCACTATTGTGTACTTACGGGGATACACAGATAATCTGGTGCCGAGACCGAAGGTCAGTTGCCTGCCATAGTTATTTGCACAGTGCTTCTGTGCTCAGCAAAAACTCACTAGTGCTTCCTCCCTGTGCCCCCAGAGCCTCTCCACACCACAAGAGACTCAGGACCTGGAACCGGCAGCTCTGGCTTTAGAAGACAAAAGCAGTCCCTTTTGTCTGTTGAGTCCTGAGAACAAAGGGAGTTTGGGAAGCAGCAAGCAATGGTTCTAAGACTTAGCCCAGTAAGCCATGTACGCATCGGGAAGGCTAGAACTCTGCATTAATCAGTCCTGTATTTTCACAGAGAGAGGCTCTGGAGGCTACAGAAAGCTTAAAAAGATTCTCTCATTCCTCCAAACGCCTGGAGGCAGAACTGCACTTCACTCACCCCTGACAGGAGGTGTCTATCTCCTTTCAAAAATTCTCTGGAGAAAGCGCTCTGGCTATGACTCCTGACAGCTCATTTCCACTGTTCAAAAACCTATTAAGAAGGTTTTACCACTAATGTGCTCCCTTCTGCAGTATCAGCTGCATCTTATGCTCTGTGTCCTGGCCAGGCTGGAGAGCGAGGCCCCTCAGTCTGGTCTAATACGTCCTTTCCCAGACTTAGAGATGGGCAGTGCCCACCTGGCCCTCACAGCTTCCCCCTGAAATACATGGTCCTCATTCACATTCGTGGACTTTGCTGAGCTTCTCTCTCCAGGCTTGAGAGCTTTGTCAGAGGCAAAGGAGTTTCAGGAACCAGATTTCTAGTGAGCATCACTGCCCAGAAGAGCAGGGCAATTTGAGACAGGTTAGCTTTCCTCTAAAGTCTCCCCTGTTTTTTGGTGATATGGAAGCCCCTTTTGGGAAAGAGGCTTCAGGTATCTTGGAGGGAGTTGTGCTGTTCTGGGGTCAAGTTGGTGGGTGGCCCCAAGAGCCTGGCTGTGCAGCTCTGCAGAAAACTTGCCCTTGTCCCTGTCCCTCTGACACTGCAATTTTTTTTTTATTGAAATGAGTCAGGGTTCTTTCTATTTTCAGTGTCAAATCCCAGGTGAAGAATTTCATAGAACAGGCTGACACACTCCACCCTCCCTTCTATTCCATCTCTGCTCCTGCTGCGTGACAGAGCCTTGACAGGAGAGCCCAAAGGGTGAAGCGAAAGCTCTGCCGTGCATCAGAGATGACCTATGTTATTATTATTAACGGCTGAGGTTTAATGATGGCTCCCTGTGTTCTGGGCACTATGCTAAATATGTGAACTGTATTATTTCATTTGAATGTCACAATAATTCATCAGGGGAGATGTATTTTTATCTTCATATTATGGATGGAAAAGCTGAAACTCACCCCAGATTACTCAGCTGGTTAAGGAGTAGAACACAAATTTGAGTTCGGATATTTTGTCTCTAGAGCTGATGCTGTAGTGCCCAGCCCATCATTGCTGCAGCTTAAAATGTCTAGGAGGGCAAAGGGCATTCCACAGAAGTCTTAGGATGGGACTCAGTGCTGAGCCTCATGATCCAAGAAAGATATTTATTTTTCTTAATCCAGATGTACAAAGTCCTCCTGGTTCTTTCCAGTTATTTAAATTGTAGCAGAGATCAGAATTAGATGTGAGAAAGTACTTTCAGACAGCAAGGGTTGCTAGGTTTTGGAACTGATTACAGAGAAGAAGCCTGAGGACTTTTCTGCTCTTGACCATTAGACAGAACCAAAGTGCATCCCACAGGCCCAGGGAGCCTGCTAGAAAGTCTAGTCAAAAGTGCTGGGGTACTGGGTTCCCTAGAGCTCCCTCCTAATGTCCTCAGTGGCTTCAACATTGTTTATGTCTTTATTCCCTGCCCCTCCCAGCTCCCATCTCATTTTAAAGCAGGGGAGAGAAACAGCTCTTTTTTGGCCTGAGGAAAGAATATTAATAAAGAGCCCAAGCAGATGCATAAGATTAAAGTATTTTTCAAGCTAATGATTTGATTGATTTCCCCTAAAGGCCCAGGCTAAGAAGAAGGCAACTTACTCGGCTTCACCGTGAGCATGGTCCCGTCCCCAAAGGTTAATTTGCCTGCATTGGTGTTACACAGTGCTCTGTGCTTTTGCAATAACCTTGACTGGAGCCTCTAAGAAGACAGGTGGAGGTGGGGGAGGCAGGCAGGAAAACAAAACCTGAAATGACTGCCCATGGCCAAAACAATCTCCCTGTAATTAGGTTAGAGTGTGGGAGGAATACTGATAACCAGCCACTTCCTGGCTCTGTCCTATTTGCCAGAATTTTCCTTGAAAGAACGACTCTTAGAGAGAACTCCTCCTGGGAAATTCAGAGTGGCTGTGGCCTGTCTCTTGGGGCTGAGTCTTGTTACTCCCACAGGCCTTTTGTCTGTTTTCACCAAGTTCTTGCTTCCCCACCTCCTTACTTTCCCTGCACCTTCCCCCTCCTGGTGGTTCATGTATTTTCTCAGGGAGAGACTACATGGATATTAAAAGCCCAAGCACAATGCCTCAGGGAACATGCGCATTGATAACCTTGTTTTCCGACTGCTACCCCAAACCACACAACACAAACCAAGCAAGGAAAACACCACCTGTGTTTTGACAGCCTCTGCATGAGGGAGGGTGGGCTTCTTTCAGGAGATAATTAGCAAGAGGGACTTACTTGGTGGGAGTGAGAGTTTGGTGCCTTTCCCAAGAGTGAGCTGGTTCCTCCCAGTGCCTGGCAGACACAGATTTTCCTTTCTTTGTGAAAACTCCACAGATGCTGAGGGAATCAAACTCCACACACGGAGCAGGGAAGAAAGTGACATTGAAGGGAAGGGTCAGGGGCAATGTTGTCTTTATCCTTACTTGGAGTTGCTTACAATAAGAGCATTTTATGTATTACACAGAAAAACTAAAATTTGTTACTAGTTAAAAATTAAATAGACATCCACAATGGATTTAAAAGTCACCCCTTAGCCCGAGACAACCCTTTCTGTACTTCTCCAGGTTCTCTCGAAGGCTTTGGACTCCTGGGGCCAGGGGAAGGAGCTCCCTTGGGATGTGTGGTCAGGGAAGCAAGGCGGTGAGGCACAGTACAGGGTAGGTCTGGCCTGGGCTTGCCCATAGCTCTCTGGCTGGAGTTTGGTTTACAGTAGTTTGACTGCGGTGTCTTCCTGCTTAACCCTAGTGACTTAGCTCTAACAGACACGACCTCTCTCCTGTGCTTGAACAGAGGACCTCATGTATGCTATATGCACTCCTGAGCTACATCTCCAACCCTAACAGACCTTTGATGGGGGCAGAGGGTTCCCATGAGCACTGAAGGTCAGAAGCCATTGCTGATGAAGGTTAGAGCTGGCTAGGCACTTTCAACCATAGAAAGTCTTCCTTTCCTAAGACAAGCTCTCCACTTCCTGGATTCCCACGGTGACCATCTTTCTATGCACCCCACACCCCCCAGTGCCTGGCCCAGTGTTTTTCTTGGGCCCTTCTTCTTGTTAATCATTTTTTCCCAGTAGAATCATCCAGAAGTCTCCCCATTTAACCATAGCTGTTATTTTCCCTTTGAGTCCTTATCTCTAACCCTTACACATGACAGTGTAATAAAAACATGTCTGGCTTTGCCTGTCTACCCTGACCATAGAGTTTCCATAGATGGATCTGTGATCCAGGAAGGCGTTTCTGAGCTCCCTGAGAATGTCCAAGCCATTGTTAGCCTGAGAAAACTATCCTAAAGGAAATCCCTGGTCCCAGCCTTGTGATGAACATGTTGCTGGGTCTGAATAGACCACAGATATGGAAATGAGGAAACGACTGAGAGAGGGCTGTGGAGTGAAGGGGCTCCCGCTCTTCCTCTCTGTTGTCTCTTAGAGAAGTTGTGTCCTGCCCATCCCTGGAACAAGGGACATGATGAAGCATGGGGACAGAGGGCCAGGACACCAGCAAAGGCCAAACACAGAAAGTAGACCTTTCATAAAGGATGGGTGAGAGATTGTGGGAGTCATAAAACAAAGCAAAACAAAACAGAGCCAAAAATCACATTGATTGTACAGTCAGCTGGGGACAATGGTGGTAGGGTGGAGTGGGGTGGGGAGACTTGAAAACGGATTCTGGACAAAGTTTCTTGATTTTCCTTTCACTCCTTGTAAACAATGAAAAATCTCTGTGTTAGCTGGAAGAGTGGGAGCATTTTCTTCTGCAGTAGAGGCAGAGGATGTGGTATTTGGCTGAGCCGAGGAGTGCCCTGGACCTGAGGGCTGCCCTCTTCTCTCAGAATGTAAGAAACTTTCCCACACAACACTCAACACACCTTCAGCTCAGTGGGAGACAATGTCGGAATGTTAGAGAATAGAACAGCACTTACTAGGGAGAACATGAAGCCGGGTCCCTTTTCCAAAGACGATTTTGTAAGCGTTTGAGTCACACTGTGATAGGGACCATACCCAAAACTTCTAGTGACAGTTTTTGGGAAAGCTACATATCCCTCAATGGATATTTTACCTTCATGGGACTTAACAGATCCCACATTGCCTCTTTGGCTGTAACAAGCAGTCCCCATTACCTATTTGGCCATCACTCTCTGTCTCCTCATTATTTTGCCTGAATTTTTTGCTGCTTATTGACCACATTTGACACTGAGAGTGAATTATAAATCAGCAGCTCAACAAACTCCTTTAGGATCTCAAACACAGTTCTGTTATTGCTGGCAAAAGGAATCTGGCAGGCAGCCCTCTCTCCAGAGCCTCAACAAGGATGTGGAAAGGAAGGGGCAGCTTGGGTCCGGCTCACTTCTCACCTCGCACTCAGCACTGAGATGTAAGCTTGGGAACAGCCCCATCACCAACCCCTGAGGACACTCTCCTTGAGTCAAGCAAATACCTGTTGTGCCCATTATAACCTTCCCTAGCTGGGGGCACGGAGACCACTCATTTTGACTCAGAGGGATTCTTGGTTTTGGGGAAATGTATGTATGTAGCGCATGGATATTCTCTTACCACTAAGAGATGCTCATTAACTCTGAAAAGACATGCTTGGCACTCAAAGAACAAGTTCCATTGTTTCTCTCCTCCTCGTCCACCTCGACCCCACAGATGCACCTCATCACAGTCATTGAAAGAGATCGACATGAGATAGTTAAACTGTCAGCTCGGAACAAGATCAGTGAGCCAGGAAGCCCCTTCTCTGCCTCTCAGCAGTCCCCCAGCAAAGCACTAGAAGACAAACTACCCCTAGTTTAAATCTCCCTGGTTGCTTATTCTAGAGTCACAGGCATACCTGTTGTGGGCTTTAATAACCTGGCCAGGTTATAACACTTGCCTCTTAGTATTTATTGTCTGACATTTGTGTGGCTCTTAGCTCCTCAAATAGCAATGTGGAGAAAACTGACACCCTAGAAACACCCCTCGGAGTGCCAGGCTCCTGAATTCCTTTCTCCATCACCCCTCCAATGAGATACATTTATAAGTTTTTATCCTACAAGGAGGCATTGATTATTGAACAAGAATCTGTCATGCCTGTCACTTTTTCCATGATAAATTCCCCTTCAGATATTCACAAAACCACCCTGAACAATCTGCTGCTCTCTGAATGGCTTTTTCGGCCCCACTGGATTTGAACAGCGAGGCTGCGTTTTTAGTGGAATTTGATGTGGATGATGAGAGCAGATGTGAGCATTTACCAAAGCAGGACAGTACATGGATTTCCTGTTAGACTTTTGAAGAATAAATATGTGTTAGACATGAGGGAGGAGAAGGCACATTATAAATATCATTAGCATTGAAAATGAGATAGACACTCATTTTTAATACAAGACAAGTTCTGTGGGCAAAATCATAATAAACACACAAATCATTGCAGACTGTAGTTTCGGAGATACCGAGGCTGTAAATTTCTCATGGTTTCAGTCTCTGCCTGGGAAAAGAGAGCCAGGCTAGTGTATTAAAGGTGATTTGGGCTGGCCTCGTTTCCTGTCTATTTATTATTATTGCTGTATTCTCAACATTATGAATGTTTCCTGTGTTAAAATGAACATTCACTTTAAGAAGGACGTTTGTTTCCTTAATAAATTACATCTCTGCTACAGTCACAGGATTTACCTGTTTGGTCAAATACAAGCAGAACATGGACACTTACTGGGCTTCACCGTCAGCTGCGTCCCACCTCCAAAGAAGAGTCTGTTATTGTTATTCCCACAGCATTTCCTGCCTTTGCTGAAACCCTTGGCAAGACCCAGCCAAACACACGGCATCACAGAGAGGAGGCAGTTAGACTCTGCTATGCTTTTTTGCTTTTCTTCTTTGTTTTCTGGAAATTTTACCGTAGGAATAAAAAGAGCGGTTATACTACATAAAGCCCAGCCATTTCTCCTTTAAAAAGGCCAGATTTACAAGCTTTTAAGACTCCTCCGCTCCAACATTTCTGAGCTGAAACCTACCCAAGATGAATCTAACAATTTGTTAACAGTTTTGTGTCCTGTGTGGGCTCAGCTTCAGATATGCGGGTCTGTTTTGGAAGGGAAATTAAGATGTGGTCTAAGGAAGCAAGTGCCCAGACAAGCTGACCGTGGAAACAAAAATGGTGTATTCCTATAATCCAGAGGGACGCTCAGCAGCCACAGAACCTTCTTAACTCACCTCTAAGCTTGACCTTGGCTCCATGGTCCTGTCCCTCCTTACTGATCAACTTATTTTGGAGCCTTCTCAGTGTACAATGATGCTTAAGTAATTATCTAGATATTTCCTGAAGAAATTCCACTATGGGCTGCCATATGGTTTCAGTCAGAAAGGGTTGGGAGTAAAAATCCATGATCTCTCTCAACCTTAGGAAGAGTCAGGCCTGAAATGACTGGAAGAAGTGACCATCTTCTACCATAAAAAAGCTTGTATAAGCAAGGACAATGGTCCCAAGAGCTCAATTATCTCCAACTGTACTTGGGCTGGGCTTTAATATGCATGACGTCATTTTATTGAAGGGAGAAGGCGAGCAGTCCAGGCAGGGACAGCTGGCTTTCTGTAAGGTTAAAAGTAGGGATTCCCTGACAGCATTTAAAGTCTGGAAGGACAGCAGTGACTTTATCCCAGCCCCAGGTAACTGTGATGTTGATTCATCATGTTTGAGGAAGGTTCAGAATAGATTTTATTGTCCCCTTTTTAGACAGGAAGAAACAGGTGTCCGGAGTAAAGAGAAAAGACTCCTCCCAGGCAGAGGGAAGGGAAGAAATGCAGACAGCATTAGCCAGGTCACAGTTCAAAGATGGAGTTAACCTACTCCTCCCCTCCCAGTCATCTCATCAAAGAGGACTCTGGAGTCTCTACGGGAAGAAAAAAGGTATAGCTTAAGGAAGCAGATACAAAATTATATATAAACAATCCACAGAGAGGTCACTCTGCATAAGCTGATCACGACTATCAGTGGCTAGAAAGCCAGACCCAGAAACAAAGGCTCTGCAGCATGAGGAGAGGACTTCCCCACAATAGACTTCACAACCTCCCTAAGGTTTATCTGAAAATTAGCACAGTTTCCTCCTCCCTGGATGAGGTTGTCTTTCAGTAGAGTGTGTGTGTGGGGGTGTCCATCATTTTGTGACAGACAAAGGAGGACACAGCAGGCAACAAAGCCAGCCTTGGCCCTCCTTAGCAAAACTTCCTATTTTCCATGGCCAGGTCTAGCGCACAAATGCCATTACTCACGTACTTGTACTTGGCTTGACAGAAAGCAGAGTGCCGGTCCCAAAGATGAGCTTGTTGCCACTGCCCCCATAATTCACACAGCCCTACAGAGCCTTACAATAACTCCCAGGAAAGGCCGTGGAAGATGGGGTTAGAAAAGCGTGTGTCCTTTCATGTCAAGACTCTCTTAGCACCTCTGTGGCAGAAGTAAAGAACCAGAAACCCTTTAACCTCCAGATTCTTCTAACACTGACTTTTAGTTGATGTCTTTGTGAGGTCTGAGCTACAGCCCCAAACCCCGAGAAATCAACAAGTGGCCAGGAGCTTTGTAGGCATTTACTCTCCACAGAGGACGGTGGCCCAAGGTGAGCATGTCAGGAAAGCTGCAGCCACACTGTGGTTTGCCTACTGGTCTTTGACCTTCCTCTCTTCTTTGAATTTATTTCCCTACCGGGATGGATTGGCTTGTCTTTGGGAAAGAATTCTAAACCTACCAGAGGGAATTAGGCACCCCCTAACCACTCTGCTATTTTAGAAGGCTAGTCAAGCATTATTCATTCTGGAAGCAAGCAGACCAAACAAGGGAGTTTGTGGCTGACATTGCCTCTCCCTGGGAGCGAAGACCCCATCGGGCTGAGTGCATTGTCTCCAGCAGGCTAGATTGTTCTTAAAAATAGAATTTGCATGCTACACGTCATGTATTATTCAGCTAGTGCCTCCTTTCTTACTGTCATATACCTGAGACTTACCTGCCTTTATAATTAGCTTGGTCCCAGAGCCCCAGATCAACCGATAGTTGTTATCCACACAGACACAAAAACCTTAACAAAAACACTCACTGTCCTTCTGGGGAGCCTATTAGAGATAAAGCCCAGATAAAAACTCCAGAGCGAAGCACATAAAACAATGTTGGAATATTGACTATTGAAGATTATGTGTTCGTTTAATTACATCTGATTCCCTTGCCCATTATAGATTCCAGACACAGATGAGAGAATCAAATGACTAACCATCCAAAGTCAGTCTTGGTCTCTCTGCATACAAGGAAGTGGAATTCACAACTGTTTTTAAATTAGAGAAGTTGAACTCACTTTATCTTCCCTGATACTCTAAATAAAACTGTAAATGAGAAATACATCATTTTCTTGGCATCCTAAGGCCTCTAGTGTCTCATTTCAGAAGAATTGTGTTCTCATACAGATGAAATGGATTTGTTTACAGAAGGTTGTGTCTGGCAGAAATGACATCTTGCGCTTCTGTGGACACAGCAGTCAGAAATATAGAGGGTGCCCCCAGAACCCAGTGCTAGGCAGGGTGCCCTGAACACACCACGTAAGGCTGGGGATTTATAGAAAACACCTTCAAACTGCTCCATGGCTTCAGAACTTACTTGGTGAAACTTGTAGTCTGGTCCCCACTCCAAAGATGAGTTTGCTGGTAGTGGAAGACACAGTGATACCAAGGTCTACAAAAACCCCTGGCCCCACTGCTCTTTCTGTTTGTGGTAGCAAATGACTATGAGGAGCAGAGGTTTGGGTACAGTAAAGCTCCAAATGCCGTTTCATCTCCTGAAAATGTCCATGGCTTGTGCTTATTGTGTTTCTAATCAACAAGCTAACAGCGGGAGAGGATTCGCCCGTGAAAGCGGAAGGCACATCTCAAGCTCTATGCCCAGTTCTGAGGTTTTTGGCTGGACTTAAATTATTTAACTCTTCTGCTCATCAACTTTTCTGCCTCTGAAACACGTTTGATGACACGTGGTCCCTTTGATTTTATTAGAGAAAGAGTGAAGATAAGAAGGGCTGCGGGTGCAGTGGGTCACAGCGCTACCGTGGGTTAATGCATTCTGAAGAATGCGGGGAAGACACGCGTGTTCAAGTCAGGGTACTATTAACCTGAATAACAGGGAATACATTGGCTGAAATGTGTTGTCAAAGCTACTAAGACAAAAACTTTCTTAGTGAGAAATAAAGGAGACAATGTCTGTCTTGTGTATCTTTCACAATACATTTGGTAGACACAACCACTTCATCAACCAGAAAAGACAGGCTTGGAAAAAGGCCATAAAATTGGGAGTCTAAGGATGGGACAGAAGACATGACTGTCCTCACAGCAGTGATGAGGATAGACTAAGTACCCACACCGGCTAGTCCCCTTGGCTGTTGGCAGCATTAAAAGGAATTAGGCTAAGTGATTTTTAAAAGTGAACTTGACATTTTGAGTACTTAAACTTGACCCTTTTAAGAATTAAACTGGCTGTGTCTGCAGACCCAGAAATCATATCCTACCAGGGAATTGCTGTAAACTCATGGGACAAGAGAAGATACACTTACATGGTTTAACAATCACTTTTGTTCCTGGTCCATATTGCAGTGCACCCCCAAAGCCAGTCTGCCCACAGTGGCTGAGTCTACTACAAAAACCTCTTCAGAGCCACACAGAGTCCAAGGTGGCAGCTAAAACTGCTTAGGCCTGAGAAGACTTGGGCATATGGATTACAAAAGAGGTGCTATTCCTTATTCCTGAGGCTTTCCTCCTCCCGACCCTGCCCAGTCTTCTAATAGGCACCTAGGAACCATGACACTGCCTGCACAACCATAGGGGCTCTGCTGAAGGTCACCAAAGAGGACTCTCCCAGGTCCCCCGGTCATTTGAGAACCATTCAGGGGGTCAAGGAACTGCTTAGAAATACAGCAGGCTTGCCAAAGAGCGAGGCAGTGGTATGTGCTTGGGTTGTGGCTGGGCATGGTAGACAAAGTCAAAGGAGAATGAAAACATAGGGTTAGAGATGAAGGCACCAGGGTTGGACTGGGAGATGGCGGGAATAAGACATTAGACACACTAAGTGCTAAGAGCTAGATAGTAGGCACACTAAGAGCTGATGCCCGCCTCGCCGTTCTTTGCTTTGTGAGTACACATATTTCTAGGAGGGCGGCTCCTGGCTGTCAGCGGCCCTCACCTATTTAGATTCTTCTTGGGCAAGTTCAATGCGGCTGGGAAACCCACCACACACGCATCGACCACCTCCCATCTTCTTCCTGTGTTACCAAACCATCCACCAAGTGTTCTACATGAGTGGCTTGGAACTGCAGCCACAAAAGACTCTCAGAATCCGTCTCTCTCCTCTTAATTAGGCTGTCAATCTGTTTAGCTAATAAGTCGTATAAAGTGCCTTAATCTCTTCCGTGGAAAAGAGTCATATAAATGCAAACTAGCAGCAGCAGCCAGTCACATGGCCTGCTGCACGGCTTGTCTTGGTGTGAAGAGATGCTGTTTGGAAGGAAGCCTTTCTGTGAGGGGAGGCCGGGCAGGAAAGCGCAGCAGCGTTTGTTTTGATTAGGCCAAGTCTACGTGGCACAAAGTGAAACAGATTCGGCAATTACTTAGGTAATGTGACAGTCAATTCAAGCAATGTGAACCCAGAGAAGTTGGCTTAGAGGGGAGCCTAACTATTTGGATCAGCTACTGGCATTAATCAAATTAACCGGACATTGGTGGCGTACAGACACGCACTGATAAATGCACCCAGATTGGGCTCTAAAAGGCTTCTGTTTTATAAACTTAGCGTTAAAACTGGCTAGATGTTTGGACCTGTTCTCTGCTTTGGCACTGCCCTTGACCTTCCCCACTTATTCCTAGAATACCTGCCTTACATTACACTGCAAAGGTAAGAGTGACCTCTCCCCGGAGAGTCTTAGCAGGTGAGCTCTGGAGTCTCATTTAGAACCTCATTAGTCTTCCTGGCTGAGAGAGCCCATTGCAGATGAAGGGCATTTTCTCAAGTGGTAAAGGACTTATGAGGAATAATGGTTAGTCCTGATCTAGTCCCAAAGACGAGGCTGCTTGTCCAGATGTTGGCACGGTGTTTCTGCCCTGTTTAAAGCACCTTCTCCCTCCGCTAGATGTTCTCCATCACCAGGGTCACGCTGGACACATTTGGACCCCTACTTAGTCAAAATCACTTTGTTAAAAACATGCGGTATTATGTTTCCTTTAACAAAAAAAGCCAACAACAAAAAGCCCCTTAGTTTTTCAATGGAAAGCTGGCCAATTTTCACACTATTTCTCCTTGTAGGACAGACAATGCTTGAAGAATCTTGGAGGTTACAGCTGTGGTTTTTACTTTAGAATACTACTATGATAAAAAGCAAAACAACCCTTTCTTTTCTGTGAGTCAGTCAAACTTACAGTCCCTCTACCATAGCTAGAAATTTCAGAGCCAACTCACTGCAAATCTTTTCTGCCTTGGCCACAAGCTGAAACCAAACAGGCAGTGAAGATCTTGCCAGTTACTTTACATGACTTCTACTTCATAAAAGGAAAATAAAACCTGAAACCAAGAGTTTTTAGTTAGAAGTAGAAAGGCAAGGAAGACTAATAAAACCGAGCTGAAGCGATAGCTGTGGCCCGCAGGGGACCGTCCAGACCCACCTGGCTGCACTTGTAAAGTTGTCCCTAGCCCAAAGACGAGATTCCTGTTGTTGCTATTTCCACCCCAATGCTATGCTTTACAAAAACTGTCAGAGTGGCTCGTCCTTATCTTTCCTTCCTTTCTCCAGCAGTCTAAGCTAGCCGCAGTGAGAAGATACTAACCAGGGCACTCACTGTAGGCTCAACATTGTAAAAACATCTCGAAGCTGTTAGCTGTTAATGTCATGACATCTTGGAAAGCTGGTTACCACCCTGCCCCCACTGTACAATGGGAGAAAGTGAGGTATAAAGAGAATGACAACCTGGTTAGACACAGCAAAAGGGGAAGTGGGTCCCACGGTGCTCCTGAACATCCCTAGAGAGAATAGCTTCTCAGGAAAAGCCAGAGTTACAGCAAAATCTGCTTCTTTTATGGTATGTCTAGCAAGATCACAATAAGGCTCCAAGCCACAAAAAATACAGGCCGTAAGGTCTATGGGGAACCTTTGATGGGGAAGTGTTCCCTGCATGGTCCCTGACTTGGAGATGACCCCAAGTCATGAGAATTCCCAGAAGCACTTGGCTGGTGAGAAACAGTATTGACCAATAGCCCATGTGGAGGGTGGAACAAGATGTACAGACAGTTTAACTTTCTCCAACATTCAGCGCTCCCTGGCAGCCCTTCTGAGATGGGACAGCCCAGTTTCCCTGTAAAAAGAGCCGCACACTCCACCTGCCTTCCTACCACAGCCTTCTTGATTCCTTGATCTAGTTATTTTGATTAAGCAATCAGCAAGAACCCAGCTTCAGTGGGCAGGAGAGAAATACCAACTATAAGTGGATATTTTAACATTCAGAGTGGAAAAGAAGGAGATTCTGGGATTTTTCAAATGGTACAGACAGTGAACATGAAGACTTACTTGGATTTATTGCCAGACTTGTTCCCAAACCCCAAATCAGCTTACGGTCGCTACCAACATTACACAGTTATAGAGAGCTTTACAGAAATGGAGCAGCTAATATGGACCAGAAAATCCTTTCAATCTCCAAAACTGGAGGACATGCTGCTTCAGTTGGGACCCTGGCCAAGGAGGCTGTCGGGAAGACAGTTTATTATTGTGGCTAGTTCAGGGGACAGGCAGGGTGGAAGGGCTCAGCGGAGATTAAACACCTTCCTTCCACCTCT
Organism: Microtus pennsylvanicus; assembly: GCF_037038515.1. NCBI lineage: Eukaryota > Metazoa > Chordata > Mammalia > Rodentia > Cricetidae > Microtus > Microtus pennsylvanicus. Next base: position 13,020,340 of record NC_134593.1, on the reverse strand, counting down.
GGGACCAGATGCTCTCTGACCAGCACAGCAGGGAGCAGTGCAGTCTTGACCATGCTGCTTCAGGATTCTCCGACTCCAGTGCTCACCTCCCTGTGTTGAATAGTCTTTAGGTTCCCTTGTCAAAAAGGACAAGGAATCTAAATTCTCCAGTGCACTTGTTCCTATGCCACACAACTACACACGTGTCCACCTTCACACACACATAAGCTACATTCATACCACACAATCTCTGGATTAACAGAAGAATAAAGTTGAGTAGGGAAAGCAGAAAGCTGGGCTTGGTGCTATGGCTTCTCTTTGAAATGAAGGCGCTGGTTATTAATACAGTGGAGATACTCACGGGGTTTGACCATTAACCTTGTTCCCCCTCCAAATGTGAGCTTGTCGCCTGCATTATTATTCACACAGTGATCCTCAGCTCAGCAAAAACCTCCTAGATGCTGAGCTAAGTTTCCCCTAAAGACCTGCTGGAAGGAGTGACGCTGTGAACATAGAGAATATTAAGTAATCGTCACAGTAATAAGCTGGCACAGAGACCTCGCACCAGCTTGGATTTCAGGTCTGTTTCCACACTGGACAAGTGAAGGGTGTTCTTTCTAAACATTCTAAAGAAGGCATTCCCATGCACAAGCCCAGAACACAGACTGTCAAAGTCCCAGCACATCTTCAGTATTCTAGATAATAATTCCCCAGGGTTCTGGACAAAATATGGACAGTTTATGCTCATGGTACCTAAGACTGTCACCACAGTGAGAGGGGCTGAAGGAAGCTGTCACTGACTCCCTAGCAAGAGAGGTCAGAGTGTTGATCCACCTTCCAAGGGTAGGGCCAGGTACTTCAGACCATGGTCTACAGCCAGCTCTTGGCACTTCTAGGAGGCTGGCTTGCTTCCTCAGCACCCAGGAGAGACAGTCACACACTTCTCTGCCTTGGAGTTTGCCCCTGATCACAGATATTCTCTGCCCTCTGCTTAGACGGTCACCAGAAAAAGGACTTTAGGACTTTCCACCTCTTATGATCCTTGCTCTAGGGGAGACCTCTTCATCCTCTTCATCCCTTCCCAGAGCTAGTGGAGCTCAGGAACTAGTCTGAAATCATTCCTGTATGACTAAGTAATTTCTTCCATTCTTTCTAAGTCCTCTGCTGTGGAGAAAGGAGGTACTCTTCCAATTTTAACAGTCTGAAAGAGAGTCAGATTCAAAAGCTCCAGGGTACACTATTCATGCCAAGTGTCAACGTGGCCTCCTCCGCCTTCCTCATTGTGTGTCAATCGGAGGATTCTGTGCTTAGCAGCTATTAATCAGAAATGGATCTCTCTCTCTCTCTCTCTCTCTCTCTCTCTCTCTCTCTCTCTCTCTCTCTTTCTCTCTGTATAAGAGACACAGAAACATAGATAATGCAGCAACTTATAAATTTCTGACTTGAATTTATCAAGGCCCATCAGCCCACGAACCCTCTTTTTTCCTCACACTCACGCAGAGGCTGACTTTTCTCTTCCTCCCACTTGTCCACTGGATCCCCTTACTCTGATCTTATTATTTTAAGAGAAGTTTACAATTTTTCACATCTCCTTGTGAAATTAGGTCTGGTTACATCTGTGCTGAATTTTCAGGCTACGTGATAGGAAACTCAAGTGCTTACAAACCTGTACAAGTCTGAGTGGGTATTAGCCAGGAAGTTTGCTGTGTGGACACAGGGCAGAGGTGTGGGTGCATGCAACTGTTCAGTGGAAACAGTTTGCCTGGGGCAGAGAGGTTAGTAAGGGGAATATCTGGAAATCACGTTAAAGTTCAGGAAGCGCCCAGGTTTCAGAGGGAATGATGGGCTAGGCAGTGAATATGATAAAAACCCTGAGATAAAACTGTGAGTGCCCAGACAGAGCAGCAGGTTAGACAGGGAGAGAGACACAAAGAGGGGCAGGAAAGGCAAGTGGAAAAGTGTGGACTGAGAATATCATTATAGAAGAAGAGAATGAAGAAGACAGGATTGCTATTTGAGAAGTCTCTTGAGGCCTCAGACATACCTTTCTGTTTGTTGCATTTTACAACAAAGTCTTAGTAGTACAGTCCCTGCTGACCATGAACCTGTGACCCTCCTGAACCCACCTCCCAAGGGCTAGGATTACAGATCTCCACTACCAAGCCCGGCTTCATTAGCATTCTTCTGAATAATGAGAAGTTCTCCACAGAGGTTCCTCAGAGCTCTTTTAACCCTTTCTGTTCAGAGTTGAGGGACCCAGAGCCTCTCAGATAGCATTAATTTTAGCCTCTGTCGTCATTTGTAATGAGTATTTATTCTGCTTACCCTGTCCCTTACATGTGAGCATCAACAATTTTGAAATCAAGTCTGTTTTGTCTGTACTACTTACTTGCTAGAACCTTCAGTCTGGTACCCGCTCCAAAGATGTATTTGTAGTTTCCTATGTTAGCCACAGTGTTCTGTGTCTCTACATAAACCAAGGTAAGGCTGCCATTGTGAAAAATTAATATCCAGCACTAGAACATGATAGGTACACCTTCACTGAGAGGACTCAATGCCATGTTTTCACAAAAGGAGTTTAGTTGGCATTGTATCTCAGTCTATGTAGAAAGTCCTTGTTCTTTCTGTTGGGTTTGAGTTCACAAAACCTCCCTCAATTTCATGCTACTACCCTGTGTGCTCATCAAACAAGAGAAGAGGCTGACTTAGCAAATGTCCTAGCACTCAAACCCTTAGCAGTTGCTTGAACTCTGCAAAAAATATTCTCCTTAGGATTCTCCCTGAGAGTCAGTTTATGATCCATAAAACAAACCATTGACATTATTTCACAGATAAATTTCATTTTAGATTCCAAACAGTATTGGCAATTAGCTGGAGTCCCTTCTTGATTGATGTCTTTTTCTGAAAGCTTTTTGATTATTAGCAATAGTGAAATCTACTTTCCAAGGATGAAGCCATCATGGTTGCTACAGGAAGAAAAGGGTGTGTCCTCTGGGGGCTGTTTCAGAAGAGGAAATGGGCAGTGGTCATGCTTGGGAAAGTGCAGACCACTTTAAGCTGGGTGCTTTGGCCACTCACCCACCAGAGTGTACAAGCGCTGCTATCAACACAGAGTCTTATCCCTGTATTGTTTCACGCACTGAAGGGAATTGATGAAATATTACAAAAACACAATGAAGTGGCAGCCACTTCTGTAAAATGTGTGTCTGCATGGAAGATACTTATTTCTGTAATTCTAACAGAAAAAGACAAAACAAAACAAAAAAGCAACCCAAGCAATTAATGGAAACCCTACCAACCCTGGAAGGGTGGGTCGCCTGTAAATCTTCCATATTGCTTCCATTTGCCCATCTCTATAATGCTCTCCCCGACAACTTACAACTCACAGTCTACTGCTTCATCACACATAACCCTGTGGAGATGGGAAGATGTCTACACCACTGGGGCCCTCAGTCTCTCTCATAGGACCGACTTAGCCAATGACGTACAGCGGTAAAATTGTCCTAGGCTGAAGAGGAGTGCTGTCCAAAGACAAACAATCCATTGATGTGACAAAGCTAGGGTCGTCCTCTGTCTAGAGAGAGTTCCATGGTTTGGCCACTTGCTCAGAATGAGAAATCCAGGAACTGCGCTGCCGTCTGTGCCCCCACCCGTGCTCAGCCCACTTGCGTTACTTCTCAGTTCTGCTCAGATGACATGGCATAAGCCCGATTGGGCCCTCACCGCTTATCTGTTGAGGACACGCTTCCTTGGCTACACACTGCTTCTCAGCAGACCCTTTCCATTCGCTTGTTTCCATCTCTATCACAGAGCTTTGCTTCTTATCTCTGCCTTTTCCCCAAAGCCATAATGTGCTTTGTGGACCTTGGAGAGAAACACTGATTGCAGTATTAGTATAATTCATCAAACTGCCCGTAGACCCGATAACCAAGTCCAGCCTCCAGGGAGACATGTATTCATATCTTGCTCACACATCCGACATAGTTAACAACTGCATGCTAAACGAAGCAATTAAATTTAGCTGTGTTTCAACAGGCCCCAGTAGATTTCTTTCCAGAAAGGATAATTAGTTAGCCACAGGAACTTAGCGGGTGTGACCAGCAAGGAGGTGCCTTTGCCAACATGGAGCTAGTGTTTGAGACCTACAGCACATTCTCCTGAAATGACTCCCTCATCAAATCTCCTGCCATGGCCCTTACAGAAGCTAGTATCTAAAAGCCGATCACCCAGAGTGATAGATCACGGCTCACTGAGGAACCTCTTCCACAACACCATCGCTGAAACTACCACTGTGCCCCATGATCAAATGGGCCCTTACTCCTGAGGAAGTACCATCCTGGGAACGGGGGCCTTCTAAAGTTAGGAAGCTCAGAGTTTGCTTCCATCCAGCACAGGGAAGTACCAGTCTGGACTGAGAACCGCCAGGGGTGTTCTGGTGAGTTTGTGGGTGATGTAAGACGGGAGAACCCCATCCCCTCTAAAGTGCACTTCAGTTACACACTGGTGCGGTCTTTGGAGTCTTTAACACTTACTTGACTCAACCGAGAGTTTAGTGCCTTTCCCGAAGGTTAGCTTTCCTATGCCTCCTCCAGAGTTCACAGTCATTTGGGGCCTTACAATAACCAGCAGGCAGGAAGGATGGGAAGAGACCTCATCTTTCCCTCTAGTGGAAGCCTCACTCCTTGCGGCCTTAGTTCCCAGGTTCTTGGCAAGCTTAGAGCATCCTCTAAAAATGAGTAACAGCCAGCTGTGAAGCTACAGCTGAGCTGGATCATAAACCACGAGCTTTCTGCAACAACAGTGAATTCTGATGGCCGCTCTTGCTGAAGACTTACAAAGACAATAAAAAGGTCAGGTAGAGGTGGTCAACTTAGGGGTCAGAGAATGACAGTTTTTGGGCAGGTAGCACCATGCCTTCTCCAAAGGCAAAGGATTTGTTTTTTGTTTTTTTTTTTAACAAAGAATAACAGTAGAAAAAGCCAACCAACTAACCAACAGACAGAAACGTACTTCTCAAGTGAGGCAAATACAACAACCTTTACACGAAGGAAGCCAGATGCAGTCACACGGCCCTCAGAAGGTGTGTGTGTGTCTTTGTATTGAGGAAAACCTGGTTTTTGAATTGTTAGGTTTTAATTTTATCTTCTATGAACTTACATAAATCACCCTCAGCATTCCTGGATAGCCTGAGCTCATGAAAACAGAAAACAGTGCCATGAATTACTTTTTGACCAAATCTTTGGGATGGCCAGAACCCATTAGCTAACAGAGTTCCACAAGAACAAGAGCATTAGGAAGTTAGAAACACGGCTCTTGGAGGTGGTGCTGTGTACCCGCTGAAACTATACGGAACAGTAAAGCCACCCACACGTGCTGGCCTTAGGATGGGCTCAGTCCTCTCCTTACTTGGTTTTACTGTGAGTCTGGTTCCAGCTCCGAATCGCGGGGCATTGTTGCTATAGCCACAGTGATACACACTCTAACAAAAACGCCCTGGGACACTCCTGTAGTTATCTCTGAGGTAGGGGCGGGGACAGAGGAGCTGGCATGCCATACTATGCAGGGCTTTTCTGCAGGAATACCAGAGCTATCTGTCACACGTCCACACTGCGAGTGCCCGTATTTGTCAGGGCATTCAGCACACCTAACTGGAACTCAAATTGGTACTCAGAGACAGCTAATCAGCCTTCAAACAGGTCCCTGAACACTACCAAGCCAACAGAGCCCAAGAAATCATGCCCAGGTACACAGACTACCTTCTGTGGCTTGTGGCTTGTTCCAAAACTTCTATATTTATCTTCCTCATAGGTAAGAATGCTGAACCTCTTCTTCATCATTTTGTGCTAATTATCATCAGTGATTTCACAACTCATAAATAATGAGACAGCAGTGCATTGGAGGAAAAGATCCGTCATTTGCTTCTGTTCTCAGAGGGTCAAGGTTTTGCTTTGACTCCACCAAGAGCCCAGTAAGGTGGCCCTCCCAGAAGGCATGTGCACAAGGAAGCAAGCTCCCCCAGGGTCTCTGTAGAGTGCCCATTAAAAGATCACAGTAGCCTATTTCCCGCATTATACTCATCACCCTTGGGAAGTTGTCAGAGTGACTTGCTGCTCTCTGTTTGAGAGCTCTTTCACCCCGTTGCTAAGTGACAAGGTCCCGGCGATAAATTAATTTCCAGCCCTGCTGTTCCCAGGAAAACATGCAGTATGAGGAATTCTGAAGAAGCCTGGAGCAGAGGTTGCTCTCACGGTTGGAAGGGGAAGATGCAGCGACAGAAATCAAGATAGCATGAATAATAATTGAAGGCTGGTGTCCTCCATGAGGTCTCCTCCCATTAGAAGGCAGGGAGGACTATACACAGCCAGGACATCTATATAACACTCCTTTTCTTAAAGGAGTATTCAGGTAAGTTCCTGGTACCTACCAAGGCTGACCCGAAGTCTTGTTCCAGTCCCAAAAGTGAGTTTCCCGCCACCGCCGGTATTTACACTGTGAGACACTCCATAACAGAAACCCTATGCTGGACTTCCTAGCTGGTCTCCACTGCCTGCCTCAGAGTTCTCCCCATGGTGTCTTTGCAGACAGGAAAGCTTCCCTGAACTCTAAAGTATCAGCTTCTGTGAGGGCAGCGGGGCAGAGGGGCAGAGGGGCAGCGGGGCAGGGGGGCAGGGGGGCAGGGGGGCAGAGGGGCAGGGGGGCAGAGGGGCAGAGGTCAGGGGGGCATGAGACACTCCATAACAGAAACCCTATGCTGGACTTCCTAGCTGGTCTCCACTGCCTGCCTCAGAGTTCTCCCCATGGTGTCTTTGCAGACAGGAAAGCTTCCCTGAACTCTAAAGTATCAGCTTCTGTGAGGGCAGCGGGGCAGAGGGGCAGAGGGGCAGCGGGGCAGGGGGGCAGGGGGGCAGGGGGGCAGGGGGGCAGAGGGGCAGGGGGGCAGAGGGGCAGAGGTCAGGGGGGCAGAGGGCAGAGGGCAGAGGGGCAGGGGGGCAGAGGGGCAGAAGGGCAGAGGGGCAGGGGGGCAGGGGGGCAGAGGGGCAGAGGGGCAGAGGGGCAGGGGGGCAGCGGGCTCTGGTCAGATAATCACTTGATGAGCATATCCTGCCGGTTGCCCTTTCGGCCCCAGTTGGTCATAGGCACTGGCTAGTTCATTAACACCAGTCAAGTTCAACTCTGAACACACTGGGCATCGAGCTCTTTGCCCTCTCTCTCCTGGTTTATGGTAATGCATCTGTCTTGTCATTCTCAATGAGTGATGCAGCTGAGAAACCAAATGATTAATAACTGCTCGACTTCGGGTCCCTAAGGCTGAGACAAAGCCATGAGGACAGAATAGGAGACACGAAGAGACTCTATTAGCACAGCATTGCAAAGCTTCCTGTGAAAACAGTTTTCATTTGCAGAGACGCTGCCAGCTAAGTGCCTGGTGTATCTTTATGCCTTAGCTCATCGCTTTTGTCTGCGGGAGTCTAGAATGGACATGTAGTCATAATCAGAGACAAGGGGCAAATCTCAGGAGTCCTCCAAAAAAGCCCGCATGGCTTCCTTCAGCTACATGGCTCAAAGCCTTCTGTACACTGAGAACAGTATTGGCGGTGGCCGTTGTGCCATCTGACTGAAACAGGATTTGGAAGTGTCCCCACAGACCCCTCATTTAGATTCCCACCTCCCAGGTAGAATCACTTACAGGGCTGGATAATCAGCTTTGTTCCTTTCCCGAAGGTGAGTCGGTTTACACCTCCTGTATTCACACCCTGAGGCAAGCCTTGACATAAACCTCTGTCTCAGAAACGCACATCCTGAGCCCCCAGATCCCCTACAGAGGCAGCACCACCTTGTTCCCTGGTTTAAGCTACTGGCCATTTCTTCCCCTGCCTTGTTGCCAGCATGAAAGATTTACCATTTGTCACCAAGGCAGAGGACTGAGTAATACAGGCCCTGTATAGTTACTGATTTTGACACTGTCCATGTCTTCCAGACTGTTTGGAAGTTCCTGCCTACCTGGAAGGGTTAGGTAGAATGGAAGAACTTAGCCAAAAATATTTAAAAGACTAAAAAAACCAACAAAACAAAACCAAAACCCACTGACAGTTCTTACGTCTGAATCTAAAGGAGGACAAATCAAATGTCAGTCTGGAGCGCACACTAGGAGAAGGCACAGAAAAGACCCCACTGTGTGCTGGCACTCTGGGCCTGATGCTGCACTGCTGTTTTCCTCGCTGCCGTCAATAGCAGTGCAGAAACAGAGCTGGCAGCGTCACCAGCCTCCTCTTCCCAGCCGTCTGCCTGGGCTTTCTCCCCATGCTGGTGCAGGACGCCCTGGCAGCCACCAGTGCCGCTTTGCTCAGACCCAAGTCACAGGCCAAGGAGAAATCTCTAAGCTCAACACCACAGCCCACACTTGCCATCTTGCAAATCTAGACACCAAACAGCAGACAGCAGGTCTGCAGACACGGCAATTTTGTTTTCCAAGTTTAAACTCAGTTTTCAAGCTGTGGGCCGCACCCACCAGTGAGTTTGATGCACAAAGCTCTCCAAGGCGATGGGTGGAAATCCTCACACGAACCATACCAGAGGCATGCGTGTACTGCGCCTGGAGCTTTGTTTGTTTCTTAGAACCAAATATGTCTCTGCTAGTCTGTTCAGCATACAGAGAAGACCGGTCTGTACGGTATTCAGGGATCCTGGTAGAGCGGAATGTGTTTGTACTTACGAGGTCTGACTCTCAAAATGGTTCCCAAGCCAAAGATCAGCTTGTTTCCATAGCCCACACAGCCTCAAAGTCTTGTACAAAAACTGCACCTGAGCCTGAGTGTGGTGACTGTGGGGGGATGGGTGGGGTAAGGGGTGGGGGGTGAGTGACTTGGTGCTGGAGACAAGGCTCCCCTGCTTTGCTTCTAAGACCTGATGGTATTGGGCCAGAAAGCTAAAGACATTATTCTAATTACAGATTCTGACGAATGTGGCATCATCGATTGTGTATCAGAATTTGGCTCCTGTTTGCTCACACTTGGACTAGATAAATGCTACAACCCCCCAGGCTTCACGGCTTCTTTTCTCTCAGGACTTCCCTAGCCCTCTAGTCAGAATTGCCTTTCGTCTCATTAATCCTATCAGATCCTCTTGTTCTACATAATTCCACTCTGCTGGAATATCCTCCAACTCCAACCCCAGTCACTGTCTCCTCCTGACCATCTCAGGACCGCCTGTTTAGAGGGAGAATTATTATGGTTTCAGCATGGTGTTCGAATGTCTGCAGCTGTGGGCTGGCTTAGAGGCAATCTGTCCTCTTCTGGGACATCCTATTCCAAGCTTGCTCTTGGTGGCGTTTCCCCTGGGTGTACTATGGTCTCACCTTGAGACATTTTTTCTGAAGTTTCCAGCAACTTCAGCAGTGGGGAGCGAACAAGATGACAATTACTGGTCCCCACTTCCCTGCCTGAGCTCTGGGCTGTCATTCTTTAGAGCTCTGAGCCACCTGTCCCTACATTCAGAGTGAGGAAACCATTTTCCCGCCTTATCTAGAGAGAAAAGAAAAAAGCCCCTTGGTATCTAGAAGTGCCTTATCCAGCTGGCTGGACGGTGATGGTCTCCCTGTAAGAGTCTGAGCCGTCCAGATCCTCAGGACTCAGGCTTCTAGTTTTCAATGCAGAGAAGCAGAGAATTCCCTAGGAAACAAAGTGGTTTAGACAGCTGGGAAATCCCAGGTTGGAGAGGTTCCATCCCCTGGTTCTTGCTCCTTCTGTATGGCTTTCTGCTTTACCAGGTGGCCTTTGGAAGCGTGCGGGAGACATTTAACCTCTGCAGGTTGTCACCGCAGGCAGGACTCCATCTGCCTCACGTGTACACATCGCTCTGTGTGTACAGTGTCCCTTTGTATCCGGCTATTGTCTTTATCTCTCACGTCAGAGTTTCCAGCTGTTCAACCTAGATGTCAATTTTGTAACTCTAGACACCAAATAGTACGCAGCACAGCCCACAGAGGTGGCGAGGTTTTCAAGGTAAATCTCGGGTTTGTAGCTGTGGACCGCACCGCAGTGCTGGTGTGTAGCATGCTCTCAAAGGCAGCGTGAAGAACTAAATGCGTATTGCTGCCACACAGACAGGCACCTTCTGGGGGAGGGGAAGAAACTGGAATTTCCCCTAAATTTGTTTTTTTTCCCTTCGCGTTTGGTGCTTCGCTTTCCCACCTAGGTATCTCTGCCTCCCCAGAGCATCTGTGTTCCCGCCCTTCCCAGTGTCTTTGCCGTCTGTAAAAAGAGACACAACACTGGGTTGATTCTATAACATGGTTCTTCCAGGAGTTCTCTGCCTGCTTCCCTACATCTCCTGTGAGTCTCTTCGATAGCTTATGTTTCTACCGCTTCTTCCCAACACTTCCAGCAGCCAAAGTTAGAATCATCACACAAGATGAAAGAGGAGATGCGCAGGCATTCCAAATTCTCTTCGCATGGCACGTGATACCAGCAGCAAAAAACGGAATCGTGAATCACATTTTCTAGCTATGAATTAAATATTCATGACTGAGTTTCCCCCCACAAACTCAGATACTTGGCTGCCACCTATTTTTGCCAATAGTGGAAAAGGACATGGAATTTTCCTAAGCCTGTATAGTCCAGTTTGATCCCTAAAACCTAACAGGCTGGTTTCCGGACTAGGGTGAAGTACTTACTGGGTTTAATGGTGAGTCTGGTTCCAGCCCCGAAAGTTATTCTGTCGTTTCCGTATTGGCACAGTGTACCAAGCCATTACAAAATCCCCCGTGCCAACTCTGTGAACTCCCTGAAAGCCCTCGTAAGTGTCTTGTGAGCCTCCTCCCTACACACTTGCACAACCGTTTCCTCACACTGCCTGCTGCATCGGCGGCGACTACAGGCTGTCCTCAGGAGAGCGTGGCAGGTGGCTTTCTGCTAAGTTTGTCTTCGAGAGGATGGGAACCCCCTTTTCAGTCTGGGTGCTTTCAGTTCATACTTAAGCCTAAGATACAAGCCTGGGACCCCTGCCATGCACCTCCATATTGCAGTTTTCTCTGAAGTTCCCTCTTGTTCTTCCTGGCCTCTACCCCTCTTCCCTCAGTTGAGTTGTCCCTTCAATCTCTGTCCCCGAGGTGAGCACACTATGGTGGAGACTGATGTCTCAGGTCACTGCTGTCTTGGGGAGCGAGCAAGAGCAAAGGTGACTGCTGCAAACATCCATTGTCTATTCCCCTCCCCTCAGGAATCAAGACCTGTCCTGGCATAGACCATCCTTGGAGGAAGGCAAGGGGCCCTTGCAATGTTCCTGACAACATTCTACCCAGGAGCAGGAGAACCGAGCAGTAAACTTTTGATAGCTCCTTCCGCAACAGGTTCAGAATTTATAGATGGCAAAGGAAAAAAAAAACATTTTTTTTCACTTACTTGGAACAACAGTCAAACTTGTCCCTGTCCCAAAATAGAGCTGATAACCTGTGTTCCACTGTGACAGGAGCCTCAACAAAAACCAGCAGAAGTCAGAGCTAGAGTCTACACCTGGGCTCCCCATGTGGGCAAGCGGGAAGGGACAGGCTGTCTGTCACTTTCCCTGTAAGGACACTTGGCAAGGGAATCAGAAGGAGAAGGTTGCTGCTGGAGGGTGGCTTCCCCTTGGGAGGGGACTAGAAGGACAATTGATAAGATTTGCTGGGGCTTACTGTCTAATATAGGTGTAGGCCATTTGTTTTATGTTTGGGTATTTAAATTTTTTCTTTTAAGGCTTAATTTCTCTCTTGCTGATTATATGATTCTGAAACACACTGCAAACCCAGGGCTCCCTGTGAAATCTCTTGGCTCTGGGGAGGATTTTATTTCTTTACTAAACTCTCCGGGCTAATCTAGACTGAGGCTAGGGTCATGTTGCTATGCCCCACTCTGCCTCACTCCTCAGACCCTCGACTCTCTCATGCCCATCACTCCCTCCACCGTAAGTATCTCCGTATTTGGGGAGAAGGCAGCAGTAGACCACAGGCGGCCTTTAGTCGCCACCACCAAGGCCCACACTGTCCGCGGCACCTTTTAAGGACTGACCTTACACCTGCTGCTCTTTGACCTCTTGTGCTGACCAGAGTGACTAGACCTCGACTCCTTCAGCTTTGCGTCCTCACCTACCCTGCCCCTGAGCACCGTGTTTATGACTATGGATTCCACCCTATTCCGCAGCAGCGGTTCTCAAGCTGTGGATCGTGACCCCTTTCACGGGGTCACATACCAGATACCCTGGATATCAGATATTTGCATCACATTTCATAACAGTAGAAAATTACAGTTATGAAGCATCAGTGGAAAGAATTCGAGGGTTGTGGGGGTCTCCACAACATGAGGAGCTGTATTAAAGGGTCACAGCATTAGGAAAGGGTTGTGGGGGTCTCCACAACATGAGGAGCTGTATTAAAGGGTCACAGCGTTAGGAAGGTTGAGAACCACTGCTCCACAGACAACATGCAAACTTACTTGGAATGACTGATAAGATTGTCCCCTGCCCAAACACCAGCTTGTTGTAGGAGGAGGATGTCACACAGCAAGTCAACCCTTTACAATAACTAGCGGGCGACTCTTAAGGAGCAAAGATCCTGGCTTTTTGTGCTACAACACGGGTCCTGTTCAGCCTATGGGATCTGAGGAGACACATTTTGAAGGGACTCTGCTGGGGACAGCAGGGCACTTGCTAGGAGTATGCAGTTCTCCTTGGTGCCGTCAGAACCCCTGGTACCCTGCAGCAGGCTTTAAAGGGCACCATCGGGACCCCTTGTCTTCTCCTCCCATCTTCATGATTTCTCCACCCACAGCATTTCCATCGGTACCTCATCCCGATCTCCAAGCAAGCTTGGTGACACCAGGTCCTCAGGCATCATTGATCTACCATCTTGGAGACAGCGTCTGCTCACCAGCACACTGTCACTGCAGGGTTAGAAAGGCCAGGCTCTCCAAAGCCCAGGTCCGGACTGCCCACACCTTAGCTCTGGTCAATGTGTTGTTCTCATTTGTCTGGCTAATGAAGGGCTGACCTTTCTAAGTGGATGTGTTCTGCTGAGATGACAGCTGCCGGGGAGTTAACACAAAGACCACGCGCTGGAGGCATCTTGGCCTTTCAGACCCCTTTGACATATTTCAGTCAATTGGCTCCTGAGATAAAATGTCAAGCTCTCAGTGTTGGTGCTCACACTCCTGGGCTTGGGAAACTGAACAGCAGCAGCAACAACAACATGAGCGGTCCGGGTACAACCTGGACTGTGCCCATTAGGGCCGGACTTTACTAGCAGGTGTCTCGCACATTTGAGACATTTGTACAACCCCACAATGAACCTCAGAGCAGTGCTGCTAACAACCTCGCTCCACACCCACCTGGTGTGAATCTACGCCGCTAAGGCCAGATAAAAAGAGTCATGTCCGATATGTCCTCTGCATGCTTAGAATCTGTGCCGTGCCCCTGCCTGCAGAAGAGTAGCCATTTCAGACAGGGCTGGGCACACATCTCTTTGTGAGAAGACGCTGTCCTTGGTAGAGTTCCTGGGATGGCAACTATAGTGGCGACAGCTTTCTCTTTGATCCCTTCCCCCTGGTTCTCCTGTCAAGCTGCACTGAATGTCTCCTTCTGCCTTTTAACTGTTTCCGCTCCTGCTTGCCACTCACTGACTTTATTATCTCTGAGCGCCCACGCTCTCCAAGCTCCAGGCTCTCTCTAATTCAGGTCTCTTTGGCTCCCTTAGGGTCCCTACAAGGAAGACCTAAAAGGCCTGAAGTGGGGAAGGGAACAAGGGTGTTGGGGGACACTGAGTTGGGCTCTCTCTCCAGCTGTCTGTCTCCACACATCGGCTTCGCTTCACTGTCGCACATCTCTCTGCAGTGGGGCTTTACGACAGATGACAGGAGGAATTTTATGCATCTTAAAAAATAGTCGCATTTCACTCTTTTCCCAGTGGGATCCAGCTGCAAACACACGGGAAGCAAGTCTTCCTATCTACTCTAGTTATTGGCAAGGATTACCGTGAACCTTAAGAAGGGTTTTAAGCTCTGGACCTGACACTCTTTGGAATTATTTGTCATTTTTTGCCTGTGGTTTCAGTGACAGGGAATAAACATAGTAACCCCTTCTTTCTGGCCTTCCTTTCTCTCTTTTGTAGTTTTGCATTTATAGATATAGTTGGATACATTCAGGAGACATAGCGGGATTTGAAGTGAGACCTTATGGTCCCATACAGTTGTCTGCTTTCCCTTCTCTGCTTCATTTAAGACCCTCCAAGCTGAATACGACATAGCTATTCATGCTCTGTTCTGATTATCTCTCTCTGCTGGGGAGGACTCCAGTGGAGGTGGCCTTAGCTGGGCCAAGAAGAGTTGAAGATTGCTATACGGGGGACCTTTCTGATAGGGAATGCTGTGAAACATAAGATGACTTACTCAGGAGGAGTCAGTTGGAAAGAGTTCCCTACTCTCTCCAAAAGTAAGAGCCCCACTTCCAGAAAAGACTCTGAGAGTGGAAAAGATCCCAGCTTTCTAACATCAGGATTGGCTACTCTTGGGGAAGAGACTAGACGAGACTGAAGTTGACTAAGGACCCTGAGCAGCGTTAATTTCCTTAGGCAAAGTGCGGCTCCTAAACAGCACACAATTCTTTTAAACCTGATGCCAGGGACGACCTTTCAGAACCCCATTGTGCTGCCATGTCCTTTATCACTTACTTGGGTGGACCCTAAGGATGGTCCCTTGTCCAAATGTCAGCTTGCCCGTGGAAGCACCAGTAGTAGCACTGTAACAGAGGCCTTTGCAAAAACACCTGGTGGAACCCCCAGGCTCACAGATAGCTTTCTATTTTAGTTTTGGGGGGAAATAAACTCACCTGGAAAGGCCTAGGCCTATGAGGCTGAGTATAATCCTCTAAAGGTCAAGGCACCGTTTCTACATTTGGTCCAGAGACACTGACCAGCCGCACCCAGGGCCTGCCTCCCACCCCTCTTTCCTCTGGTTTCACAACGAGGCTTGCTGATTTCTCATGCTCAGTGTTCTCCTCTAAAGGTCTCATTTCCATTTACAGCATCACTTTTAGGACAATTTCTCTGTTCAGCTTGCAAGGCATGTCCTTCCCTCCCCTCGAGGTGTCGCACATTTCTGATGACAATGAATTGATTACAAGGAGGCAGGAGGATAGTGTTCCGCCATTTGGAGGCTGACTGGAATGAGATGAGGTTTAGACTCAGCCCTGGGAAACGCTGTCTCCTCAGCTCCCTTCCTGCCTTAGCACAGGAGAGGGAAATGGTGGGAACACTGAGCTGAGCCTCCACACAGCGTAGCTTTCTGCTGTTCTTGCACTGATGGCATGCAAGCAGAAGCGCACAGGACGTTTACCTCTGAGCCCGGTTATCACAGTGAACTATCTGTTAACGTAATGAGCTGTTTGGGGAAGCCTCTCAATCTTGGTGACCCTACCATCTCCGCAGAGGTGTGCAGACTTACAGAGCAGGCCTGGCGGCACTCCAGTGGAGAATGAGATGTCCCCACGGAGACATCCCTGTAGAGTTACTTGGGACGGCTGTAAATTCCAGGCCTTGATCAAATGAAGTTCCTAGTGCTGACAGTCACAACCATGGGAAACTGGGGGCTTTGTTGGCTAGTCTGATGGATGCCACAAAAAGTTGCAAAGAGAAAAATTCACATGATTTTATTATATGACATATTTTAGTCCTTTAACTCAATTTGACTTTTATACTGCTAAACTTTTTTTTTTTAACTAAGTTTTTGGTAACATCTCTACCCTGAATCATTCATTAGAGTCCCTTTCCTGGAGCCACTCTTTTTAAGAGCCTTGCCTGGTCTGTTTCACAACAACCCCACCCCACTGTGGCTCTTCTCTTGATCACAGAGGACAGAGCTGAACAAAAGAAACTAGGAATCTGGCTTCTATGCAGCACCCAGGGCACACAGCCTATGCCATGGCACCCTTCAATGTTCTCCTAATTTCACGGTAGCTGAATTTTAGAACAGGTCAGTTTTGAAGTAGAGTCTTAAAACCCACCAGCAACACAGGTATTTTTGAAAGTGTCAATAGCAACCACAGTGACTTTTCTATAAAATTTTAACTGTTTCAGTGCACACACGTCCTCACCAGTGCACACACGATCTCACCAGTGCACACACGTCCTCACCAGTGCACACACGTCCTCACCAGTGCACACCCGTCCTCACCAGTGCACACCCGTCCTCATCAGTGCACACACGTCCTCATCAGTGCACACACGTCCTCATCAGTGCACACACGTCCTCATCAGTGCACACACGTCCTCATCAGTGCACACACACGTCCTCACCAGTGCACACACGTCCTCATCAGTGCACACACACGTCCTCACCAGTGCACACACGTCCTCACCAGTGCACACCCGTCCTCATCAGTGCACACACGTCCTCATCAGTGCACACACGTCCTCATCAGTGCACACACGTCCTCATCAGTGCACACACGTCCTCATCAGTGCACACACGTCCTCATCAGTGCACACACGTCCTCACCAGTGCACACACGTCCTCATCAGTGCACACACGTCCTCACCAGTGCACACACGTCCTCATCAGTGCACACACGTCCTCACCAGTGCACACACGTCCTCATCAGTGCACACACGTCCTCACCAGTGCACACACGTCCTCATCAGTGCACACACGTCCTCATCAGTGCACACACGTTCTCATCAGTGCACACACGTCCTCACCAGTGCACACACGTCCTCACCAGTGCACACACGTCCTCACCAGTGCACACACGTCCTCATCAGTGCACACATGTCCTCATCAGTGCACACACATTCTCATCAGTGCACACACGTCCTCACTAGTGCACACACGTCCTCACCAGTGCACACACGTCCTCACCAGTGCACACCCGTCCTCACCAGTGCACACACGTCCTCACCAGTGCACACACATCCTCATCAGTGCACACACGTCCTCATCAGTGCACACACGTCATTGTCAGATTCCTCTAGTCTCAAGTGAACTAAGAAGAGGCTGAATGATTATCTATGAAAGGGATCAAATGTTCTTCTCAGTGAACCAGACAGTCTCTCCTACAGAGATCTCAAGTCTCCAGGCAGGAATGAGTACAGTTTCTTTAAGAGAAAGAGCAAGAAGGCATAAGAAATAGGTCAGGCTATAGGATTCCTATCATTAATGAAATTTTGGATCCCACATTATTTTGGTGTAGTTTTAGTATCTACATTACTTTTGGGTCACTAAATTTGCAGAGTCACAACATGCCAGTTTTCTCTCAATCTTTCTGGAAAATCCTTTCCAGCCTTAGCTGAATCCCTCTGGATCCTATATTCAGTTTTGCCTCCCTGGACCAATAATTTGACTTAGGCGAATTGTTGGGATATTTTTGGCTAGAGGCCATCTAGTCTTTGTACTGTGGCATTGGGCACCATCTCTCCACAATAAATCCGTTAAGATTTAGAAGCT
Source organism: Microtus pennsylvanicus (assembly GCF_037038515.1). Lineage (NCBI taxonomy): Eukaryota > Metazoa > Chordata > Mammalia > Rodentia > Cricetidae > Microtus > Microtus pennsylvanicus. The sequence continues at coordinate 13,002,896 of NC_134593.1, read as the reverse complement.
AAGCTGGGAGCTTTGGAGGGGCAATGCTTGGAGAGAGAGGTGTCTGAATCTCCCCTTCTGCCACCCCCTTAAGACTTACTTGGAGTCACAGTTAAGAGAGTTCCTTTTCCAAATGTCAGTTTGTAGCTGCCGCTTCCACTGTTCCCACAGCCTGGGGAGGCTTTACAAAAACAGGAACCAGGGCTGCTCTTGCAGAAGGGCCCTGCATTGCAGGTTTGCCAAGACCTGGGCTTCTAGAGGCCAGTGAAAGGCTGTGATCTAGAAACCCAACATATATGTCTCTCTGTCTCTCTAGGTCTTAAATGTGATTTTTTTTATTGCTCTTTTTATGACTAAGCTGCCACCTTCGTTTTGGTAAGCCTTTTCTCTCTCTTCCTTCCTAATTGTTTTCTCCAGCTCGGTACTCATGTAGTTTCTAGTTTATTGCACCTTTTGGGCCACGATTTCTCTGCTGTTTATTGAATTACTTAAAATTAATTCACTGGTTTCTGGTCCATGGGAAATGGATTTCAGAAGCAAAAGAGGTCAGGGATACACGTATTACGTGAGGCTTAGTGCTTGCCCACCCTTCCTGGCCTGCTTCTCTGGAGGAGCAGGCGAACCCTGTCTGTCTCTTCAGCAGAGCTCGGAGGACACAGCCTAGAAAGATGGCTGTGGAGACCTAGAAGCAGCTTCGGCCTCCACATCCAGTCAGGTCAGCCTGTTCCTTGCTCACACACCAGCTTCTAGAAACCACTCTCGGAGTTGGGCCACACAGCACAGATTTACAAAGCTTGTATGCAAACTGCACAGCAGAGCCTCTTTCCTCGCTTGAAGAAGCCAGGTCAGGTGCCTAGCAGTCAAGTCTGCTGTGGAGAACGGCTGAGCCTCACAAACCTGCGGGGTGTGGCTGCACCTCCCTGCTGTGCTCCTCTTGCCCTTCCCAGTCTCCTTTACCGGTGTAGAGAATGTACTGGAAACTTCAGTTCCTTTGTCAGATTTAACATCTTTATCTTTTTCTCCCTCATAGATCTTAACTTCCTTTCCTCCTGCCCTTCATCCAGCCTTTACAGAACTTTCCTTGAAACAGTTGGATTAAAAGAATCTTTACACTTAAAAGTCTCTCCAGTGAAGTTAAGCTGACTTCCTACTTAAAGTTCCTGGACCGACTCTGGGGCCTTCTCTTTGGGGACTCAAAACACCGCTCTAAGACAGGAAAGGTTAAAGGCACACGGAGAAGCCAGGGAGGAGCCTGCTCCCAGAACTCCTCTCATCCTCTGTGCTTAGGTGGATTTATTTCTGAACACCTCCCTCCCCAAACCAAAGCCACTAATATGAAGCTGTCCTCAAAATCAACCCCAGAGTACTCTTTCCATGTGACCTCTAGTCTTGAAAGAAGACACGGCACAGTTTCTAGTTGTGCAGCACAAGAGGACCGTGGGAAGATCTGTTTGCCTCCCACCACCTGCCCTTCTTTAATAGTTTCAAACTATTTACGGAAATGCCCCTTTAGGCTAGAGAAATGTGCTAAGTTTCTAATCGCTTCATCTTTCGTCTTGCTATCTATTTACTGCAGTCATATATTTACAATCTAAATTTCCATTTCATTTCCATCTCGGGGGCTCCCTAATGCACTTTTCTATTACTTCCAGAACACTGTGCAGAATGACAAACTCTCAAAACAAAACAAATCACAAGGACATTTTGGGCAAGAGACTGACATTTCTGTCTGCTGAAGACGGGTCTGGGATGAACATATTATTATGACTGTTCCAGGCAAGACGAAACAGGCAGCCCAGGCAACTGGGCAAAGAGGCTCGCGGGATTGACAGGCTACGTCTAAGAGTTATCTATTGAGCATCACTCCTTGGGATTAATTTGGATTTCCTCTTTAATCTGCTTCTCAAATGTCAGTTTCCTATCTTTTTTAGAACCCCTCTGGCAGGGGAAGCTGAAGGTAGATCTCAGGGATGCGTTTTCAACCTCAGCTGATATTTCATCTTCACACATCACAAATAGAGGGACCCAAAGAAAGACCACAACACTATGGGAGAGAATTTAAAACAGTTCCTTGGGAAGCGTAAGAATAATAAATAAAATAGAGTTGTATATTTTTCCTGATTATATTTCTCGTATTTGGAGAGCTCTAAACAGCCACTCCAGCCTGGAAATGCAGCGACTCACCTGCCTGCTCCTTGGGCCCCTGTGAACCACTAGACACACAGGCCAGCATCTAAATGGTTTTCTACTTGATGCTGTTTTAGCATGAAGGACTTAAGGAAGGTCAAACAGAGGCAACACAGTGGTTCTGAGGACATTTTGATTCTGGCTTTTTTAACTGTGGATAATAATTCAGCCATACAAGTGGATTTGCTTTGAGACACCCAGTTGGTATTTTGGAATTATGAGGCAATGTTAACTCCTAAATAATTATTTGGAAAAATTTCCATTGGTGTAGAAAATAGAAATTGTCTCGCAAGGCAAAATTTCAGCAACACTGAAGCTGATAGAGATTAGGTTGTTTTGAGAATGGTGAGGCAGCACCCAAAGCGTCCTTCTGGCCTCATGGGGTGAAGAGAAGGGCTGTTAAGATAGCTGGCTTAAGAGTCCTTTTCCAAGCCCAGGCGCCAGTTTGTCAGCAAGAGCACAGAAATGAGAGAGTATTAGAAGGGTCTCCTCTGGTGCACAGAACTCAGTCCAGGCAAGGATGCAAACATTCCGGGAGGACCCAGTTAGAACACAGCAGTGAGCATCATCCTGAGACATAGTCTCAGAGGCTCTTGGTCCTCCTGACTCATTTGAAATTTGCTTTAAATGTTGCCTGTCCCCTAAACATCAGATTTTTATCATAAGTACCAAAGAATCTTACAGAACTTTGTCTAACTAGCTTGACTCTAAGAGTTTGAATTATAGGGAGTCCAGATAGTTCATTTCTTAATTGTGTTAACATGGAAGCTTCTCCTAGTCATGTATGTGAAAGGAAGGTGGTCATTCAGTGGCCAGCATGCACCTCACTGTCTCCTCCTGGGTCAGGCTGCTTCTGATCCTATTGCTGTTGCCTTGTGACAAGCCTATGCTCTCCTCACCCTCCTTCCTTTCTAATGCATTTTGTTCCTGAACACTAATGCTTCAACTCAGCAGCTTTCAGTCAGACATAACCCTTTTAACAAAATCGGACTTAACATTTCCAAGTGTTTGAAAGTGTAGACAACAGTCTAAGGTTCTGTTGTAGGGACTGGCTATGGTGCCACCGTGACCAGTTAGTCTAAGGTTCTGTTGTAGGGGCTGGCTATGGTGCCACCGTGACCAGTTAGTCTAAGGTTCTGTTGTGGGGACTGGCTATGGTGCCACTGTGACCAGTTAGGTTAGTCTAAGGTTCTGTTGTAGGGGCTGGCTATGGTGCCACCATGACCAGTTAGTCTAAGGTTCTGTTGTAGGGGCTGGCTATGGTGCCACCGTGACCAGTTAGCAAAGCAGTGGAAGATGCTGGTCAGTGGGTAATGTGGTTGTTTCCAAAGAATTTTTAAAGTGATGGCTTAGGTTTAGAAACAAGTAAGTGTCATCAAACATACCTGGTGTGACCCTCAGAATTGTTCCTTTTCCAAATGTCAGCTTACTGTTGGTTCCAGCAGACACACAATGACACATGACTCTACAAAAACTCAGTTGTCCGAACTTCCCCTGAAGCTCCAGTGTTTGCTTGTTGGTTTGGAAAGCTCCCAGGTAAAGGCAGCCTTGTATAATGAGGAGCAGTGGTGGGTTTTGTGGACTCTCCGCAAACCCCCTTTTCCTCATAGTTTTGATCACTTTTCTGGAAATGTATTAGCATCCATCCCCTACTGCTTGTCTGCCCAGCAACACAGAGGTCCAGACTATTTCTCTTCCCTCTCTCCCATTTTATGAGAGAAAAAATAGAAGCCCAAAGAGTCGGTTGATTTTCCTTTAGTTCCGTGGAAAATCCCACCAGTTGCAGTTTTCACAATCATGTGCACAGTAGCCCGACTCCGGGTGCAGTGGGCCAGTGCCATTCTCATCATATTATCAGGTAAAGGGCGTGTAGGGTCAAGGGCGGTGTCCCGCATGTGGCAGGAATACACCAGAAATTGTTTGGACTGGAATCAGCTAACAAGCTGCCGTGGTGCGGACTTGGGTTATAAAACAGAACAGAAAATTTGCATATCAGGGGTCCAGAGAGAAAGTTGGAATACTAGAAATTTAAACTTACACAAGCTTACTGTCAGTTTTGTCCCTTTCCCAAAGACGAGCTTATCAGATCCTCCTTGGTTCCCACAGCCACGCACTGCTTTACAAATACTCTCTAGACTTTTCTGCCAACTGCCAGGAGCCAGAGCTCTACCAAGTCTCCGGGGGGGGGGGGGGGGGGAGGGAGCAAAGGCAGAATCATGGTGTAGTTGTGCAATTACATGGCTATTTCTGAGTGGGACAATGGAAAATATTTGATTGCCCTTTTACCTAAGAGATTATTAGATTGCTGCCTTATTAATTAGGTAAGTAATCAGTCCAGCTGGTTGGCAGGTACAGTTAGTTTGAAGGAGCTCAAGGCTCCAGGGTCAGAGACTTGAGTTTGACATCAAGGGCAAGTGCTTTAACTTGCTTCACCTCAGTTTCCCTATCTGCAAAGTGGGAGAATGGCAACAGCCTGTCAGTGCTGGTTTGGGGGTTAGGAGCTTATGGCTGGGTGGCTGGAGTCTGTCTGTCCAGTGCTGGGCCATCTGTGAGACACACCTCTGGTTCTTACAACTGGGGAGAACGAGGCTCCAGCGACTTCCCAGATACATTCTCAGATGTAAACACTCATCTCTGGTACCTAGAGGTCACGAACTAAGCCTCAAGTCCTTCCTCCCTTTTTTGTTTATTCAATTTCATCCATTTAACCTTTTTTTCCCTTTGTCTGGGTCTCACTAGCTAGCCCTAGCTAGTCTGGAACTCACAATCTAGACCAGGTTGGTCTTGAACTTGCAGTGATCCTCCTGCCTCTGCCCCCCATGCACTTAGCTTACAGGTTAGACCACTACTCTTGGCCCTTGAGTTCTCTTTCTTACTACATGGACTTTATAAAATTATTTGCCTCCCAAGCATCCTTACCAACAGGGAAGTCATTTTTAAAATGAGGGTTGCAGCTGCACCGAGCTCAGAGCCACATCAAGAGTGAGTGTGATAACACACAGAAAGCGTGTGGCCGGCAGCTAACAGCCCTCATTGTTATTTTCCTCCATGTCAAATACATTGCACATGACCTTAAAAAATAATGACCTGAAGGTTTGGAATTTCTGTGAGACTGTAGAATTCTAGAGTTGTCTCTTTACCTGAAGACCAGCACGGCATGAAGGGCACAGAAGAGCTGCTGGACGGTTTGACGTGGGGTGGGGGTGGTTACGTGATCCTGTGGGAAGTTGGACAAAGCTCTATCCACTTGCAGGTGGATCAGGTACTTTTCTCTTTTTAAAAAACCCGACTGAACCTAAGTCTCGGCAGTCACAGAGCAGGAAGCCGTATGCCCTTTAGTTGGCATGAAAAAGATCTCAAATCACATTTAGAAAGAGGGTTAGATACTCTCACACTTACCTGGATTTTCTGTGAGTTTTTCCCCTTCCCAAATATCAACTCAGAGCCACTGACTTGCTGGGCACTGAGCTGAAGGGCTTTGCAAAAACCCGTGGCATCAGCCTAATGAGCATGGCTTGGCAGAGCTTCCCAAGGACTAGAAGCTTCCTCCACTGTCCAGGTCTCAGAAGAGGAAGAAGGGACACCGTTCTTTTAGTTAAACTGGGGTGCTGCGACTGAGGCAGTGCCCAGGGATACGATTCTTACTTGATGATTCCAGAAGGCTGTGCAAGCCAATTCTGTATCTGTAATCCACAGGTCAAAGCCATCACAGCGTGCAATCTCACCGAATTTAAGCTCCCCTGGGAGAGTCAGCTGCGCAGTGTCGACCAGCAGGTCCGATAGTTACGTCTTTGTCTGAAGGCAAGGCCAGTGTTCCACCTAGGCTTCTGTTTTTCGTCTCTGCGGGTAGCTGCTCCTCTCTTCTGTTATCTGGTTCAGTTGCTGTCTGTCATGGTCCCTGCCTCAGCTAGCTTTTCCCAACCCCAGCTAACACGTAGTGATTTATTTCTTTTTGGAATCAATGCCTAAACTTTGTATGAAGAATGTGCTGTGTTCCCCCATTCTGGGAGGGTCTGGACTGTTCAGGGTTCCGAGACACTGGGCTCTGCCCTGGACCTTGGGATCAGGCTCAGCTGTGTGACTCTGAGCACCCTTACTTCCTCTCCGAGTTCCACTGTCCTCATTTGCAAAGTTGGGAGGTCAGTAAGGACTGATTCTCTAAGCTGGGAGTTTTTCATTGCTTCTCTGGGTTTAAAGTATTCAAAAATGCTGTGTCATTTTTACCCCCCGGCTCATCTAATTCACCTCATCTAAACAAAATCAAACAAAAAAGAAAAAAAGAGAGAGAGAAAAAAGTAGGTCTCTACTTAGCATACCGGGAAGTGGTGGTTTCCAACCCTGCCATCTGCCTTAGTGTTTGATCTTCTTAGAGTTTGAAGTCAAAATTTTGGAACCAAATCCTTAGGGAGAGCTATAGTTTCTTAAAGGAATCCAGATAATTTGAAACACAGCAAATAAACCAACACCTTTGGTTTAAACACAACTCTTCTTAAGCTTCATGCCCTCCAGTTGCAAATGTAGTTTTTTCTTCTGCTTTTCTGCAGCACATGCTGTCTGTCCTTGAATCTGAGACCCTCTGGGAAGGGAGACTGACCTCCCATTGGATAAGGTGATTTCCCATGCAGCTTGCTCCAGGCCTCCAAGTATCAGGTGCTCTTACTGAGCGAGGCTGCCAAGGCACCTCTGAGTGGGGCTCTCTGGGCTGACAAGTCACGGAGCACCTCAGAGTTCTTTACGGAAAGCTGGGTCTGTTCCTCAGTGTCTACAGAGATATCAGGCAGGAGTGGAGGCCAGCATCTTGAACTGTCATTTGAGGTTATCTTTCTCTGACTTCTGCAGTCTAAGATGCAGGCCACGGGAGGAAGAGACCAAGCGTGTCAGGATGCTCCAGATTTCTTTTCTGTATTCACAAGGATCAGAGAAACCTTCTGGAAACCTTACTAAGCTATTTCTCACCTGTGCTGTTCTATAGGTGTCAGGAAGGGTAACTCCTGCTTCTTTACCACTGACCTAGAGCGGAGGAGAGCCCGGGGGCCATCAAGTATACCAGGCGGGCCAGGTTTCCCTTTCCACTACACAAACACACAGAGTATTGCCTGCCTTTCCTTGGGTACCAGGAACCCAATATCAAAAACACTGTTCTTCAGATGGCTTCTCCCTGCGGACTTCAGCTTAGGAAAACTTGCAATAGTGGGAGAGAACTCTACCCTACAGAGTAAGAAAACACATGCTAGAGCCAATCAGAAAGCATCACTGCTGATTACCTGCTGTTGAAGGTTATTGCATGTTGCACACACTTTTTTCTCAAGTCCTGTCACTCAGGGCCACTGTTAAATAAGTCCTGGCTTCATGATGAAAACCGTTCCACCCACGTGCCTGACCCACTGATAAAACATTTGTCTCTCTCTTGGTGCTGACAACATCTTCTCAGAAATCAGTCCAGGTGATCCTTAGGAAAAGAGTGGGTTCCTAATAAGCATTTGTTAAGTTGAATATGTATTATGAGTATGTATTAAATATTCATATTTTGCTACTGTTCCCTAAGGAACACATCAATCTCTTCTCCAACAATTTTCAGGTGAAAAAAAGTAATTCAGTCAGATATTATTTGCCGAGTTTCATGACTCTTCCAGTCATGGCTTCAAATGCCAGTTCCTATGAATTCTGTACCCACGGAAGCAAGCACCTTGCAAAAGCTTGCTGCATCAGTGTGGCTCAAAGGTGGCGACTTTGTTCTTTCCTCCCCAGAAAGAGACACCCTCTGTTACTCAGAGACACCATCTTCCCTGAGAAGGGGCTGGCCTCTTTTGCTCTTTTGGAGATGAAGGAGGGATCAGAGTCCATTTCAGGATGAAGATGATAAATAAGATCTCAAAAATCTTATCACACCAGGCAGATTTTTCCCCCATATTGATGGTTTTGCCAAAGGTTGCTTTCAGCACTCTGTTCTCTCCCAGATGCAGTAATAACTGAATTTCAAGTTGGCATCTGGACATCCATGTCCTCAGGCTCCAATGAGTCACACGTATTGAACCAAGCCATTCTGCTACCCCCAATAAAGAAACACACTTTCCTTTCTCCTCCTGCTAGACAATGGGGACTCAAGCAACACATGGGATGGTATCAACTCTTAAGCCTTGGGTCAGCCTCACTGCTCAATACAGTGGCGAGCTGAGCGAGAGACCTGGAAGAGATTGCCTTTCCCAGCGTACTTGCTGGAAAGATAGAGACAAATTTGCTCCAGGTCCTGTAGGTAGGTTTGAGTCATGGCTAGGACTAGAACTCAGGGCATCTGAGTTCCAGCATTACCTTCTGCATCTCTCTGCATGTACCACTTTCTCCGGGCAATCTCTCCCTACAGGAGCTACTGGCTGGCAGGGAATGATTCTCCCTCTTAAATAGTGCATATGACACCATGAAGAAAGACTTGGCAAATGAGAGGTAGAACTTCTTGATTTATCTCTAAGGAATCAGGCAGTAACAATTGATAGCAAGGGAAATGGTCTGTGGGATACCCAGGGAAGCCAAGGAAAAGACAGAGATAGAAAAGTTTGCCCTTTACCAAAAGGATAATCCAGCAGGGAGTTGGCTTTGATTGGTGTCTCTTCAGGACCCATTATGCAGAATGACACTGCATGGGTGGACGGCAAATACGAAACAGTGAGGTCCTGCCTCCTCTCCTGGCTCCCACAGTGGGACTATGAAGAGAAGAGTGCTCTTCCCTCTGAGTGTAGATGTGACCAAAGCATCCTTCTTACCAGTGTGCCCCAGGGAGCCACTACCAATTGTCAGCTCTTGGTAGTTGAGATGCAGCCTGCTGGCTCTTGCTGGTCAAGAGAACAGCTGTGGAGCAGATCCCACAGATTGCGGTTGAGAAATCTGACTGCTGGGAGTTAGACACAATTCCATCATAAAGATATCAAAGACCTGGTAGGACAAAGACTGTCCTTCCCACAGGCTGCTCCAAAAGTGGCACCCAGGACATCATCTTCAGAGTGTTTCCCCAAAATCCAGCATTATAAAGGGTAATGCCGGGTGGGTGGGTGGGATCAAGGTAGGGTTCTTCAGGCTTATTATTTCCCAAATCTGAAAGGTCTTCCCCCAAACCAGGAGCTTGGGGATGTGTTGGCCCTTGTCTTTCTTTGGAGCACTTCCTGGTATTCATCAGGCCAGGTTGTCCCCGGGCATCTTGGAATGGAAGGTGCCACAGGAAGACAGTGGTGCCAAAGCTCTTTCTCTGGACCCTTGTTCCATAGCCACACATTCCCGATGCCTCTAAGACTTCCCTTCCAGCATAGATTTGTAGTATCCACAGTATATCTAGTGTCTGCATCCATCCAGTCAAGCTTCCCTGTTCTTGATTGTGGCTTAGGCATTTTGAAGGCAAAAATGTCTACTTCTCTGGGTGTCTTAGAGTAATATCTCATTTCCTTGAAGCCTGTCCTCTTTTAGTGACTGTCAAAGAATGGGCCCATAGGACCAATAAAGAAGCAGCTGCCAGTCTCAGAGATGAACAGGGGATGGAAATAGAAGAACAGCTTTGAGATCAGGTGTGCAAAGAGCGTGTTTTCCCTCCAACCAGTTTTCTGCTGAGCTCCAGCTGGACCTGTTTACGGAGATGGGTTGGTTAGAGCAGCAGAGGGCGCTGCAAGGTCAGAAACAAAGCCACCCCAAAACAAAACCTCTCCCCTATTTTATTAATTAAATTCATTCTTTGACAATTTCATATGCATCTATAATGCATTCTAGTTCTTTTTACCCCACCTTCTCTATCTTTTCCCTCCTCCAGTCATTCCCCTTCTGCCTTATAGGTCCCTTTACCATGGTCATGACTTTGTGTTTGTTTGGTGACCTGCCCAGCTAAGCCAGGGCCACCTGTGTGACTAAGGGTATGGAGCCTGGCAGGCTGACTGCTGGGTACACATCTGAACATAACCTGCCCCCCAATCCACCACTACCCAAGAGTTCAGCAGGGAGAGGTAAGGGCCCCTCTCCATGCATGACTGGCTGTTGATAGGTCCAGGCTTGTGCAGACCCAGAGCAGGCTGCTGTGGTAGGTGAGTTCCTGATTCCAGCAGCTCGGTCACATGCAGGAGACAGTATTCAGCAGCCCTTCTCTCTGTCTTCTGGTTCTTACATTTTTTCCAACTTTCTCTTAGTAACAGGAGTTATCAAGACTCAGAATGAAGGATAAAGGAGGTTTTGTTTACCCCTCTTGAGAGGTGATTTCAAGCTATGAAAACCAGTCCTTTTTTTTTAGGTGGTAGGTGATGCCTGCGAACTCCTAGTTCCCTGCGAGCTGCTCGGGCTGCAAGTAGCGATGTATCAGGGAGACAGCTATAGCTCTGCGGGCAATTAGTCAGTAGGGGGCTACCACATCCGGATAGAACTTGGGGCTCACTCAGTCATACAAAAGTTGCAGTCTTTTGAAGACCCAACAGCAGTGGGCATGAAGACTTATTTCTCATGCTCCTCAGATTCTTTGGATTTAGGAGAGAGCACAGCGAGCTCAAGTCTCAGGGGAGCACAGTGCTCCATGACAACATGTTTGCAGCATAAAGATAAGAAATGCTGGGCCAGGGAGATAACAGCATGTGAAGGACCCTTCTCCTAAGCTTGTTGGCCAGAGTTCCACCCCCAGATTCCCCAAGATAGAAGGAGAGAACAGAGTTCTGCAAGTTGTCCTCTGACCCTCAAATGTATGTTGTGGTTTCTGAATAATGCATGTGAGTATGTTCAAACATACATACACACACACACACACACGTGCATACACACACCTTTGAAAGGTATGGTCTTTAGATTTTTATTTTAACTGTTGATTGATAGAACAAACCTTCAGCTAAATTTAAAAGTCAGTTTTCCCCCATATTTAGTTAGCATCTTCTCCCTGAATAGTTTTGAGAACAATGATCTTAGGACCATATTAATATGCACATTTGATAAATGGGTGCTGACTGCAGAAGCCCAGCTGGCTTACTGTGTGGCCCCCTCAGAAGGGCCCTTTCTGAAGAACGCCTTTCAAGGAAAAGGACACCACATCTGGGAGATGTCACTTATGCCACTGAGCACTGCACCCAGCATCTGTGCCTCCGTGTGAACTGGCTGCATGTGTCCCCTGTGAGGGGCCGTGGAACCCATGCTCTTGCATGTGGTCAGATGTCACTGAAGTTGGGCAATAGGAGAAGTCATTAAGAAAATGGCTCAGTCCAGGGATGGACTGGGGACCTGGAAGCTGTGGAAATGACTTCGGCCAGCAGGGATTGAACTGTGTGCATGGATCCCTCCAAGCTGCAGGCTCTGAGAGGAAGAGTAGCCCTTTCACTCTGAATCTTCCCTCCAACATGCAGGGCCTTAAAGATGCTCACAGTGGGATGCTGGCCCAGGTAGTATTTCCCCTGAGAACTCTCCATGCCTGTGGCTGCCAGATACAATTCAGGAGGTCAAGTGAAAATAGAATTCCAGGTAAATAATGAATACTTTAAAAAAAATGTAGAGTGATGTTCCAAATACGGCATGTTCCAGATATTAGCAAATTTTAGCTGTCATTGATTTGAAATAAATATTGACTGCTCTCTTGTGTTTGTGTTTGTTCTGCTGCTGAAGTCTTTCCTCTTCTTTTTCTCCTCTTCCTCCTCCTTCTTTCTCTCTTTCTTCCCCACCCCTGGAGATGGCGATCAGAGCCTCAGGATGCTAGGCAAGGACCTCACACTGAGCCTCTCTGGTGAGCTTTTCAGGGGAGCAGCCTTCTTCCACTGCACATCTACGTATTGAAAGACAAGCTTCTCATAGTGAAAAGATGAAGCTGTCAGTAGTCTTGCGGAGCTCGTGTGTGTGTGTGTCTATGTATGTGTGTGTATGTGTTGAGACTGAAGAAAGAAGTGATTTTTATATAGATACATATATATGTGTGTATATATATATATATATATATATATATATATATATATATATATATCTCAAATCCTTGTGATTTCAGATAACAATCTGAGGGAAAATTCCAACAGACTTGCAATCCAGTAATCCAGGGTGGCAATGAGTTAGGAACCAAGTGGAGTGGCCAGGGACATCTCACTGGAGTGAAGGTCATGAAGGACTAGGCCCAGAGTTTTAGACAGCTGGAACTAGCTGGGACAGGGAAGTCGACGGAGGACTACAAGAAAGGCTGTAACAGCTGAGGAAGACCGAGAAAGCAGGGGATACATGTGAGTACGGCTGGAAAAGAGGCAAGGGCCAGAGCTTTATAGGAGCTCAGAGACACAGGCAAAGAGGAGCAGTTAGCATTCTAAAGACCTGGAAAATGGATGGCTCAGGACAAGATCAGAAGCAAGGGGACCAGTTAGGACTCTTTGCAGTGGTCCTTGTAAGAGATCATGTTTGCATGAAGGGGCAGAGGGGAGAGGGGGAAGGAGATGGGCTGGTGATTCCAAGTGCTAACAGGTCTTGTTGAGGAGGAGGAAGGGAGGGGGAAGGGCCTTTGCAGACCCTCATGGGGTTGAGGAGTGAATTAGTGTTTCTGATTCCAGAGCAGTGCTTCCTAAATACTGTGTCATGGATTACATGAAAAGCCGTATTGTTGGGGTGTGTGACTGGGAGGGGATGGCACAGGGTCTCCAGCCACGGCAGGTATACAGGGCTTCTCAGAACAGTACCTTAGTAAGCTTCATTTCACCTTACCTGCCAGGAAGCTCTCTCTGGGGCAGTAATTTTACCGCTGTAGCCAAGTGTAGGCTGTGGACAGTCCCACGAGACAGGAAGATACACAGCGCAATGTAGTAACCACTGTCAGGATCAGCAAGCACCCTTCAAGCACCAGAAACCAGGACTTGCAGGGTCCAAGGCTGGAAAAGGTGTTAGAAACAATCTTGTTCTCCCATTTTCCACCTTTATACAGAGGGGTGATGGGCTTATGCGTTGATTTATTTTACACATTGCGTACTACACAGGAACGTATCCATTTGTTCGTTTATTGAGCTCTACAAGGTGAATGCACAGAGGTCAGGTGCCCTGAGACAGGGCTACTTGGAGTGTGGTTCATGGACTGGCGCCAGCCATAATCAGAGACCCTCAGAATGGAGAGCGAGTTACTGTATGAATTGAGTATGCCAAAGCGTGCCATGGCGGGGATGGCAGTTTCCTTCCCTTATCCCACGTTCTCAACCTCCCTCTGTCCTTCCCTCCACACCTCCTCACATTTAGTTTTTAAAGCAACTCATTTCACTGTCAGAAGTCTCAGTCCTAGACTGTCTGGAGACCAACATTTCTGTAAACCACAGCAGTCCCTCGTGGAGGCGCTTACCTCACAGCTTCAGCTGACCCAGTCACATGAGCGGCTGCCTGCCTCCCCTCATTTCCGGTCTATCTCCGGCCCATCCAGAGCCCTGTGAAGATTAAAGAGCTCCCAGCGGCCTTCTCCATGTGCTGCTTCCTGCACTGACCTAAAGGATGATTCTTGGCTTGACTCTCAGCCTTTTGTTCACCTGTAAGGGGCACATTTCTTTTGCTCTGTACCCCTCTCCCTTTCTCTGACCTTTGGAGGCTCAGTCCCTTGTTCCTGCATGCTTAGCTTCTGTCTAGTCATTCCCTGCCTGTGACATTCATTCCTGTTCCCTATTGAGTTCCTCTGAGCTGGTCAGTGTCTGGCAACTCAGAAGCTACTATTGTCTCCTTTCCTCTTCACAGACAAGGATGCGCTATGTATCACGCTGACCCAGAGCTCACCTGACAAGACAGTCGCAAGTGGCAGTGGAGTAACATTGCTTTGCACTTATGATGGGACTTTTCGAAATCCAGATTTATTTTGGTATCGCAGAAGGCAAGATCTGTCCTTTCAGTTCATCCTTTACAGGGACGATACAAGATCCCGTGATGCAGACTTTGTTCAAGGTCGATTTTCTGTAAAACACAGCAGCGTCTACAGAACCTTCCACCTGGTGATCTCTCCAGTGAGGCCCGAGGACAGTGGCACTTACTATTGTGCTTCAGACACCACGGTGATGCAGGTGCCCAGGAAGCCTGTACCTAAACCCCTGGAGCACAGTTGTGGAGTGGCCCGCTTCCACAGGAAGTCACATCTCAGGTTGTCAGGCATCCTTCTCAGGCGTCTGTATCCCAGTCTAGCCTTTAGTGGTGCTCCAAGTGATTGCTAACAAAAGGCCTGGGCACAGCCGGGGAAGACTCTGGCTTCCAAGGAGCAGAACATCTCCCTTCTGGCTCACTGGGCCTTTGTCACCTGCGTCTCCTGTGATTGGCTTTGGAGAACTACATCTTGAGGAAATACCTTTTCTCTGTCCTTGAGCCTGTGCTGTTTGCTGTGAGGGTATCAGGGTGGTGCAGGTGTCAGGCCAGGGACATCACCGTCACTGTATCTCCACCATCGCTTACTCGTTGCCGTGTATTAATTAGTAAGCTTTTATCTGAGACTCCGAGTGGATTATTAAATCCACTCCTATCTTACCTTCGTCCTGTATCTTGCTATGGTTAGTCATGTTGTTCCTCCTGAGTGTGCTCTGAAACCCCCATTTTATTTATTTTGTTTGGACAACGTTTCTCTCTCTTCATTGAAGAACATGCCTGCTAGTTGTCAAAGAACTGAACACATTTTCTAAGGTGCTGAGTGTGGAGCTCAATGGTATCCTGAGACAAGACCATTTCCTCTAGGAATAACTGGTGTGTGATGTTGAAACAGATGCCCCTTCAGTTTCTGAGACACGCTCTCACCTTTCTCTACTTCTCTATTAACGCCTGCATCTTAAATATACCAGCAGTTATTAGAGACAGCCCTAGGGAGGGAAGAGCCAGAAGTAAGAAATAGTCTCCCGGTCTCCCAGCTGGCTCCTGACAGCCAGGGATGCCATGCTGTGCTTCTAAAACTCTGCTGCAGCCAGACCCAGGAGGCTTTATCAAAATGAATTCGGGCAGGAGTTTGCACGCACTTTAGACACAGTAAGTGAAACGTAGCCAGTATGTGGAGCAACCGAGAGGATGAGGTGAGCAAACCACAGGTCACGGTTCATCCCAAGGCAGCATCTTTCCTGGATCCTGCCTTCAGTCGTCTCTCTCTCTCTCTCTCTCTCTCTCTCTCTCTCTCTCTCTCTCTCTCTCTCTCTCTCTCTCACACACACACACACACACACACACACACACACACTTGAGAGCAGAGGAAGAACAATTTCTGGGAGGAAGAGGGCCAGTGGGAGGGGTTAGGAATGTGAGAGAGTAATGCGGGTGGTGATGGATCTGAACAAGAAGATAATGACATCCTTGTAGGAAAATCTTATAATCAAACTTGTTATTTGTTTGCTAACTAAAATATCGATTTAAAACTTTTGGAGGTTCATTTTGGTGAAGAAATTTATAATTCTGTGATGTGCTAGGATTTTTTTTCTGGCTGCTGGGTCAGAGTCCTCTCATTTGTTGCTGACAAGAGGCGGTCCTGGAGCTCAATGTAGTGACATTTAGATTGGCACATCGTCCTCATTTTGATGATGCAGTGAGCTCCTGGGACAGTAACTTTGGGCTGACAGTCTTGAGACCTTGGTTCCGTTCCTAGCAATATATCTGCCTCACTGAATGACTTTTGACAAAGTGCAAACTTTTTTCTACTGGGGGTGGGGCGGGCAGGGCAAATGTTTTGTTCCATTTGAAAAATGAGAATGTGATCTTTTCTAACAACTTCAGAATAGCATTCTGATGTCACAGCCAGGAGCAGAAGTGAGTGTTTTGGGACTAGGCGGTCGTCATACGTAGCAGGTGACGTGTGGAATGCTGTCATTGCTATTCCCTGGGTGGATCTGACTTATCCTCCTAGATTTTCCTGAACCCAGGGCCTCCCAGCATCGTTACCTCCTTTGGCTTGGAGTCTGTGGCCAATGGTGGCAGGGGAATTACCAGGAGTAATTGCTCATGTCACACCATGGTCCCTGTTTTATACTTCTTGTAGTAGCTGAGGAAACCACAGCGCTCCTACCTTGGTGCTACCAATAAAGCTGTGGCCTTGCCGGGCTGGGCTGAACAGAGCTGCATGCCACACAGAAGGTGCTGCTGTGATAACAGAACAGGAAACCAGGGTCTAGTCCCCCAGACAGGCCCCTCAGGCCTGGGGTCAGGAAGCTGTGATGTGACTGACATGCCCACTCTGGCTTCCAGCAGACTAATAGCTCAACAGGGCTGAGTGCCTTCTTCCCAGGCAGCCCACAGTGAGTGACTGCAGAGGTTGCAGCTTAACAAATGCAGCAGAGGCAGGCCCGAGAAAAAAGGCAGGAAAGCACCAACATCAAAGACCAAGGCGAAAGGATCTGTGCCCAGTGATGTCAAAGCCCAGGGCACAGACCGGCCAGAAAAAGACAATAAAGTTGCTACCTTCACAGGGAAAAAGAGAGAGGTCACATTCTTGTTCCTGCTTCCAAAACTGCTGCCCAGTGAGTGGTTGGCAGGCCAGGCACAGGTCGCAATTCCGTACCCTCAGTACTGTGCCTGGGACTCAGCCAGTTTGTGCAGTGAAGTCAGTTCACAGAAAGAGGTATCCTTCCTCTCTGTATTTTACTTTCATCTTTGGTAATAGAGTGGAGAATGGTTAGATGTGATTGTAGAAGCTTTATTGCCTGTTTGGAGAGCCTTCAGGAGCCACAGATGAGCATAAAGTATTAGGAGAAACAGAAAGTGCTGAAGTCATTGGCGCCCTAGTGCTGCTGGGGAAACTCTCCTGCATGGTGTGGGAGCAAAGACAGAGAGTGGGCCATACTGGCCCCAGGGGAGGGAGGAGGGCGCTGGCTAGGAGTGGGTTGAGTGCAGCTTTCCATGTTTAGCTAACACGACACACGTTCTCTCTCCCAAGACCATTTTCCTCCCAGGTAATTAAACTGGTATTTGCTTCTCCCCACTTTCTAGTTCTGGGTAAATAAAGAAGGATGGAACACCATTTTCAAAGTATAATAGTTATATGGGTAAAAGAAAACAAGTCTATATCTTCATAGCTTTTTATGCTTTTATAAAGCAGCGTGTAAAGCCAGGCCCACAAACCCCACTCCCCAGGGCTTTTGCTTTTCTACCAGACTGGAGAATTAGCTGGCTTGCTGCCGTCACAGAATAGCTGGTTTTCCTAGCAGCCCTTTGGATGCAATGGTGATGGGTCAGTTTGAAGCACTTAGGAGTTGGAAGCCTTGGATAAAGCATCTTTGTAAGCTTTTGATTTCTTTCAGGAATCAGTCTCCTCATGCCAGCCACCCTGCAAGACAAGGAAAATCATTACAGAATCATAGACCCTGAGCTCTGGAAGGGGTTGCAGGGGTGATGTCATTTTGGGATGGTGGGTACCAACTATGCTGCACCACTACAGACATCATTAATCAATTGTGGAACATGGCAGAGGGTCTGCTGGTCAGTATAGTATTCAAACCCATTGGCTTTCTTATAACCATTCTTAAACCCAGACCCAGAGAGGGCAAGCAAACTGGCCATGGGATCAGGGACCTAATCACAAGGTCAGGACTAAAACTCAGTTTTCTGATGCCTAGGGCAACATTTTTTATACTGCTGTGCTGCCTGTGGCCTCCAGATTGCGAGTGCAGTAGCAGGTGTGGCTAGATACCTCTTTGGGAATTATTGGCTGTACTTAGAGATCAATCCAACCCTCAAAATTTTGGGTCATTCCTTGAACAGAAATTGATAAACATTTGGAAACACTGGGAAAAATAAGGGGAGGAGTATTTTATTTTATTTATGTGCATGGGTGTTTCACCCGCACGTGTGTCTGTGAACCATGTGTGTGGAGTGCTTTTGGTAGATAGAAGACGGTATCAGATACCTGGAATTTGACTTACACATGGTTGTGAGTTGTCATGTGGGTACTGGGAATTGAACTCTTGTTCTTTGGAAGAGCAGTCAGTGCTCTTAGTCATGGAGCCATCTCTCCAGCCCAGGAAAGATGAGTTTCATAGGCAAGTCTAGCGTGGTCTCTCTCTCTCCTTCCATCCCTCTCTCCCTCCCTCCTCCTTTCTTTTGAAACAAGGTCTTGCTGCATAGCCCTGGCCATCTTGATGCTATATATCAAGATGGTCTTGAACTCACATCAGTCCTATTGCCTTAGCTTCCCAAGTGCTAAAATTATGGACGGCACCACCACACTTTCCTTGTTTGTTACCATTTCCAAACATACTTCCCAATTTATAGCATAATTAGGATGGGGTTTGGAATATGAAGTGAGCAATTCTTACCTTAAAAGAAGAGTAACTTGGCAGTAAAGAGAAAGTTGATGGCCACACTCTTGACAAACAGCATCCGTAGCCCCAGCACTACGAGGGATATCATGTTTACATCCTTGCTGTGAACTATGATGGAATAAAAGTAGAACAGCGGCTTCAGGAGGGGCCAGATTTCTCTCTACAGTGCCAACAACTGTCTCCAGTCTGCTCCAAATGGCCACAGCTCTTCCTGGCCTGTACACCCAGCACAGTGCCAGGCAGCACTCAGAACCCTTAGGCTCCTGTGCCCACCCAGACAGGAGGGAAACACCGGCTCACAGCCTGGCCAGCTCTGCTGGGATGGAGTCGGGGAACCAGTGGATTCGGTATGTTTTTTTGTTTTCTTTTGAAGTTTGATGCTTTGAGGTCTCAGGTGACAATGACAGGATTTGTTTTAACCACTTTGTTTGAACTAACCTTTTGAGCCATGGCAAGTCTCTGAAGTTTGTGTGGCACTTTCCTGTTCTGGTGGTTTTATGTCATCTAGAAAAAACAAGAGTGGTCAAGATTAAGTTGGCAAGCAAGAAGCAAAAAGAGGAGACTCTGGGTTGGTAAACTGAGGACAAGAGGGTCATATATCTGTTTATACAGACAGGATTCCTTCGATTTGGGACCTTTGTCATCATCAGGACAACCTCAAGATGCTCTCTAATCTGTAGGCAGAACAAAGATTTTCAATCAATGATGAGACAACCACCCTTGTGGGGTTTTTGGATTAAAATGATACCATTAGTGCCAGACATTTTTATGAAAAAAACCATGGTTGGTGAAGATGAGCGATGGGGATTAAATAAGAGGAGAGACGCAGAGCAGTTCCTTCTTAGCCAGAGATGAGCGCCTTTTTTTTTTTTCAGCATAATGCTAAACCAGAAGTAATCTATGCTGGGCTCACACTGCCCGCTTCTCTTTTCCTCCAGTTTTCCTGTCTTAAAAGCTAGATACTCACCAGGAGAATTTGCATGTGGTTCAAAGTCTGTCGAGTGCACAGTTCCACTGTTGTGCTGAACCGAACATGTCACTGAATTCGAATCTCCATACTGACCAAGCTTGACAGCACTGTACTTCCCGCTGGGGGAGATGACTATAGCAGGGTCAAATTCCGCTATCTTCTTGGATGACTTGAGACTTATATTCACGTCCTTGGGATAGAAGTCCTTCACCAGACAGGCAACATTCGTTCCATTTTTCATAATGAAAACAGATGGTGTAGTAGGAGGCTGAATTTCTGAAAATATAATTAACTGAGATGATAATTTACAGCCTTAGGAGAATTAAACTGGTGTTGTCTAGAATCTAGAACACTCTATACCTTATTAGTGGTATCCCTGATAGCCTTTCATAGATGTATGGGCAAGGTGAGAGGAAAGAAGGGACAGTTAGTTTGGCTTCTAATAAGGAGCTGAAAGGAGATAGGACTGGAAGAGAGATGTGGTGTAGTAACTATAAAGAAATTTCTAGAACGGAGGTCTAATATGAGGCCCTGGGTGTGATCCCTGGCGCTACATAAACCCACCATAGTGCTATATACCACTGATTCCAGGAGGAAGGTGGAAACAGGAGGATCAGGAGTTCTAGGTTATCCTTGAGTAGCAGTGCAGTCTCGGCTATATGATACCCTGTATCAAACTAAACCAAACCCAAACCCCAACCCAAAGAAGGCTGGAGAGCTCATTTGGTGAAGTGTTTGCTTTGCAAGCACGACTTTGATTTCTAGAGCCCACATAAAAATCCCAGCATGGTGGCAAGTGTTTGTCATCTCAGCACTGGGGAGCAGAGACCGGATCTTCAGGGCTTGCTGACCAGCTAGCCCCAGCCTAATTGGTGAATGCCAAGCCAACAAGAGACGCTGTCTCAAGTGAGATAGGTAGTGTTTCTGAGGATAATACTCAGTGTTGTCCTTTGGCTTCTCTGTGCTCATGTGTGCGTGCACCTGCACACACGTGTCTACCTGTGTACATATAAACAGTTTTTAAAACCAAGTTTTTGGGTAAGCTGGACTTATCTATGATTTGTTAGTTAGTTGGACAACTGAGGTCAGGCTGAATATCTGTCTGGGTCAGTTTGTTAATTTTAAATGTGGGAGCCCTTGGAGGAGATTATGGAAGGCGCTCATACTTTGCATGTGTCAGTTAAAAGCACAGACTTATAGAAAGGTCTGCATAATCAACTCAAACTCAGAGGGTGGCAGTTGGAGTTACTGTGAGGTGTTTTCCCTGTTCTGTAGACTGGAACAGATTGCACTGGAAGGAAAGGCTGGATTTCTCTCCATTTGGGTGGATACTGATTCTTTTCCCAAGGGCCTGCCTACTATACAATTTGAGTGTTTTTGTTTATTTATGTTTGTTTGATATAGTTTTTAACTGCATATCAGGCTGATCAAACCCTTGATCCTTTTAACTCACTCAGCCTCCTAAGTGGTAAAACTAAAGGTGTTTGCTACCTCCTTGGAGTCATTTCTTTGGAGACAGGGTCTCATGCATCTCAGACTGGCTTTGAACTTGCTATGTAGTCAGGGGTGAACTCGTGACTCTTCTGTTTGTATCTTCTGAATGATAAGACTGGAGGCACACACCATCAGATAACAACCATTATCCTCAGAAAGTAAATAGAACAAGCTAAACTATTTCTTACTTTATTCTAAGAGGGGCTGTGGAATGAACGCTGGTCCCAGAACTGGATCCTCTACCTGCCTCTTCTTTCATACCTTGCTTTGACTATAACCCAGTGCTATTCTAGGTATGCACCTTTTCTCTCCTTAAAACGGGCAGTATTGACGCTTTGAGAAAGACAGTAATGATTCTCATACTGCCTGATTGGAGCTTCTGAATTGTGATAATTTTGTGTCCACAGAGACTTGGATTCTACATTATCTTTAAATAACCACAAAACAAAGAGCCTTCTTCTTACCTACATTAAGGAGCAGCCACTGACCTGCGAACAGATTTCTAATCCTAAAACTCATTTCTGACTTTCAGCAGTAATTTCTCTCATGAACAGAGCCCATACACCCATGGTATTTGCTAATAAAGAGCTGGGGTTGTTGGTATCAAATGAAAACTATGTTGAATCACAATGGACGTTATCTCTTATGGGTTATGATCAAGATAGCAGGTCTTTTGCTAAACAGAAAATCTTGTTAGTGCATATGCAAGTAGAAAAGAATTGACTTTTCTAGTGCTCTATCCAGAGTCTGGGTCTGAGTTTTAGCCATGGAGTCCATGGTAGTAAAGCTCTGACCAGTCAATTGGTCCGGTTGGTTGAGAGGAGTGGTTGTTAATGGGAAGGTGGCTGCTGATCTCCACAGTATAATTAGATCACGGTGGATCTGGGCGAGCCCAAGAGAACAAGCTGTCCCGGGAAGGCTTCCTCATGTCTGCATCATAATTCTTTTTGTTTTTTCTTCATCAAGAAGCTCAAATGAAAGATGGGGATCTGGCACTCAGGGAAGGAGACAACTTTCCAAGATTCTGACTATTTTGGCTTTAGCTCTAGATAAGATTTGGTTTCTTTCTTTCTTTCTTTCTTTCTTTCTTTCTTTCTTTCTTTCTTTCTTTCTGTCTGTCTGTCTGTCTGTCTTTTTTCTTTCTCTCTCTCTTTCTATCTTTCTTTCTCTCTATCTTTCTTTCTGTTTTAAAAGAGTTTCTTAGAATATTCACTCTCAACCCTCATGAGAAAATCTTTGCTTTTTTTTATTTCCTGTTTTGTTTTTTTACACACTGAAGTCGCTGACAGTAAAACTGATAACCCCAGCACTAACGGCTGGAAACCACAAGTCTTCATTACTTGTCTCCTTCCAGGAGGATGGCATTTCTTGTTCATTATCCTGTTTGTGGCTTGAGATATATTGTGGCTGATTTTCAAGAGAGTTAGGAGTTAGAAATTGGTTCAATTGAAAAAAAATCAAACTAACCAATGCAAACTCAAACCCATCTTGTCAGTTATTCAAGAGCACAATTCAATTTGAGTAAATTGGATAGTGATAGATTGCTTGTGTTTTTGCTGTTTGAGACAGGGTCTCTCTAAGAAGTTAAGGCTAATAGCACACTCAATCCTCCTGCCCAGCTGCTTGTGTGGGATTTTAAAACTTAAACGCATCAAGAGATTATCATCAATTAACATTTGGGATAGGGAGATTATTTCTGAATAGCATGAATATTATAAGATAGCTGGCAAGGTGGATGTCTGGAGACATGCATGCACACACATGCTGAGATTAGAACATAGTTGTTGGGGTTTCAAATTGAACACAGAGCATTGACTTAGTAAAACATTTTCTCAGGCTCTCTCCCTAAGTTAAGATCCATATGTTTAAAACAATTGAAAGAAAAGTTTATTCAATCAATTCACTGGCCTCTGATTGGCATGGTAATCAAAGAAAACAGCTATCTGGTTTGAACTGACCCTTTCTTTTTAAATAAGTAGAATGTACTCCATGAAGTTGTCGTATGGAACTTAGTCTACTTTGCATTTGATTTAAACAAATATTTGAAGATAACATTTAAAGGAAAGATTTCATTGTTTATCTTTGAGAATAATCTCTTATTATTCCACGAATATGACTGGATTTCAACACTTTCTTTCAAATGTATTTACTTGGACAATACCGTTCATTTTGTTTTCAGCCATTCTCTTAAGACACTCATACAGTGCTAAAATTACATGCGGGCGAACAGCAGAGAGATAGAGACCGCCCTCTCTACATGCTCTTTATGATCCCATTGGTTCTCTAGGAACTGTGGTATCTATAACACATGCCACTCAGAATTTCACGGTTCTTTGCCAGTCTGGAATTTCACTTAAGCCCTAAGGTTTGCTCTACCTGGTTATTCTCACCTGGTTAACCACCTGTCTCCAAAGTCTTCCTAGCGGAGGAATATTTGGCTCTGTCAGGAGGCATGCCGACTAGTCAGCTTAGCCGAAGGTGTGTGTAGGAAACAAGCCACATCCTGGGGAGTTTGAGTCCAAGCGCACCTGTGACTGCCTCTCTTCCCCCCAGTGATACATTTACTAGTATAATTTCAAAAAGATTCCTCTGTTTTCTAGGTTGACCTGAAGAGTTCAGAAATAAATGTGGACTAGAGTTTTAGCGTCTGTATATTAAAAATAAAAGCAGTTGGAGAAGCATGTGAGCAGCTCAGTGTTCTCGTGCTGGCTCACTTCCTTCTGCTCCACTCTGTCTCTGAGATGTAAGCGAATCTACTAGTTATAATTTGTAATATAAACTGGGGGGTAGCTCTAGTCTCAGGACTCAAGTTATCCACAGAAATAAAGAAAAAGTTCAACTTACGGGGCTCCACAAAGAGCTTCGTGCCAGCTCCAAAAAACATCTGCCGGGTGTTCCAGGAGCACATTATAGCTTTGCTTTACAGATAACCAGTCTGGGACTAGCCCTGGGCCTGAGTCTGAACATCTGTGCCTTTCCTCACAGCCTGCGTCTCAGCCTGTAGAGCCCACAGTTCAGAGAATTACAAAGTTGTCCTTCACAGGACAGGGGGCTGAGTACACAGAATGTCCTTCTTTGAGCTAATAGTAGCTGAACATTTGGATAGGAAAGTGGGCAGGATGTCTCCATCTCAGAGGTGCCAGGACAGGGATGAAGCAGGGCAAGAGAGGGTGACAGTCAGCTGATTTCAAGAAGTCAATTTGAGCTCCCATTTTTTGAGAAGGCTTTCCAAGAAAAGCACCATAGCAGGATACAGAGATAGAATACTATCTTTCTTACCCTGACTGAAAAGCAAGGAGAGGAGGCCTTAGAAACATCATTTTCTCATACTTTGACTTCTTTCTCTTGAGCCACAGATAGTGTGTCCTGATTTGAGTCCTATTTTTCCTCCATTACTCAGGGAGTTTCATGGTAGTAATGAGTTGTTTCCTAACTGCTGAGCCTAGCAAAGGGCCAGGGACCTGAAAGTTGAGTAGCCAAGTGGCTGTGTTTGACAGGCCCCCACTAGTGCTGTGTTGTGTGTGGGTGAGGGAGGTCTGTCCTTGTGCTGCTGTCCTCAGTTAGTTTTGTCTTATAATTTCTTCTGATTTCTGGAGCCAGATGGACGTCTCAGGAATAAATAGTAATCGTGTGACTACGTGGATCACACGATCTCTCACCAAACTCAGGAGGTAGAGCTAGAGCCGGGGAAAAGAGACTGCCAGTTCAGGACCATTATTCGAAGTTGAAGCTCTCCGACCTGAAGACTTGATTTAAAATTTTTACTTTCCCCACCTGAGCTTCACACATCACATTAACTTCCACCACTGCTGGCAGAACCCAGAGAAGAAAGTAGGATATTGCAGGGACATGTGGTCAGTGGCCCAACAGAGAGTAAGCGTTTATTTTTCAACCTCCTTTCCCCTGCCGAAAGGAGTAGCCTCAAAGATTTGACTCTTATCACAGAAGGTAATTCCGAATCTCAAGTAGAAATGGTTTAAAGAGAAAATGAAATACAGTACTTTTTGCTCAGATGCAATTTGCCAAACATCAATCAGTCTGCAATCTCTATAACATAACTTGGCTTCCCTCCTTCTTTTCGTTGCTCTGGCATTTCTCTCCTTAGAAATAAGGATACTAATCAAATCCCTGCAAGCAACAGGCAATGGAGAACCCTTACCTATTAATAAATAAAAATCCCTTAAGTTTTTTTTTTATTCTCTGAAATGCAGAGACCAAGTTGATGGTACCGGTCACTTAGGACTGCCAGACTTCCTATTTCCCTGCACCTTTCCCACTTCATTTCCTCTAGAATATTAAAACTTCTCATGTCACCATGTAAGAGGTAATGGCTGCCCCATTGGACTCGGTATTTTGGAGGTCATTTGTAAGACTGTTGCTCTCTGGCTTGGCTCCAGCTCTTGACTGTTGGTAGCCAAATCACTGAATGTAGAGCCTGGATTTGCAAACCCTGGACCGTGTTACCCGTGGGCAGCGCCTCTAGGAGAGCTCCATCACTTCTCTACAGTTCTGGAGCCAGTGGCTGTGCTTCTGGGGGTGAATATGGGTCCCCGAGGCCTTGTGCAGAGTCTCCAGACTCAGAGCTAACAGATGAGGTAAGTGTGACCCTGGCTGGGATGGGATCTTGGAGGACCACTTAGTCTGTGGCCAGTCTTGCTGGTGTAATGCAAGTTCTCAAGGGAAAAGAGAAAGAAAACAAAAGAGACCAAGATGAGGAAGGGATCTTGGGGGATCACCTAGCCTGCAGTTAACCTTGCTGGTTTAATGCAAGTTTTCAAGGAAAAAGAAGAGACCTAGATGGCAGATCGGTCCATCTCTCAATAGACAGATATAGATGATAGAGTACATTTAATGGCTTCTTTCGTGTCTTTTCAATGTTTCTAGCCCTCTTTTCTACACCATGACAACAACTCTTTTCCCCCTGAGAGTGAGACAGGCTCATCTGATCCAAGCTTTTGTGGTCCTAGTTCCCGACCAGAGAGAGACCAGAACCAGAACCCCGACCTATGGCTTTTCAAGGTAGTTGTTGAAAATCTATTCTTATTAATCTTTAGGACAGAGTTTTCCATTGTGCATTGAGTATTTTCTTATGAAAGACCAATTGGCCCTCAAATTCTATTGTAATTCACGGCAGCAACTAATGAATTTCAGATTTAGACCCCACCCCCAATGTCCTGAGAAACTTCAGCCATTGAAACTGAGCTATAGTAACTCCAAGGCCGTGGTTCTCACACTTCCTGATGCTGAGACCCTTTCATACAGGTCCTCATGTTGTCATGAACCCCAACCATAAAAATATTTCATTGCTACTTCATGACTGTAATTTTGCTACCGTTATAAATCATAATGTAAATATCTGATATGCAGGATATCTGACGTGTGACTCTGGTGAAAGGGTCACGCACTCCCCTCTGAGGGGTCATGACCCATGGGTCGAGAACCATTGCTCTAAGGGTACGAGCACAACGTGGTTCTCTGATGAGCAGGCGCCCATTCCTATAGATAGGCTGCACTGGTTCAGTACTCGCTTAGGCATCAGCTGGGCTCTTTGCTACCCATCCCTTCCAGTCCACCTCATCTGTTGGCATAGGGTTGGCGGATGAGGGTAGCCTGAGGAATAGAATCTCTTGAAGGTTTCAGAGATCTAAGCACAGCATTTTTCAGCCTGTTTAACTCCTTTTATCTTCTAATTGTTGATATTTAGGAATGTCCCTAGGTTTTTAGCTATTAGCCCCTTAATCTGCCATCTCTTATCCCTAGATTTTTTTGGCAGAGTATCTCATTTTCCCTAAGAAAAAGGAATCGTTTCGGTTTTGCCAAAATGCTAAATGGCCATCATAAGCAAAAATAGTTATAGGAAGGTTCAAGTAAGCTAATGACCATCAGGTTATGCATCAGCTGGACAGGAAAGGGCAAAGTGATTGAGGGCGAGGCCTCTTGGTTCTGGTCAAGAGTTCATAACAAGAGCATTGTTCAAGAGTTCCTGTAGCTATGTCAAACATCATTCACATCAAAGCCTTATACTACTTAAACACTGGAGTCTACACTATAGCAGCCATTGTAACCAGCTTCATGAGCTGATGCTGTCACTAGGGGTAAAGACAGCAAATGTGCCTGGGCCTCTTTCTTAAGCCCTTGAGAACCCAGTTTCCATTCACCAGTGGTCACAGAGGAAGAAGAACGAGTTACATGATTCGACCTCTGGATAAACAGGCTCCTCTGAGAAAGATCAGTGCTTTGCCTTAGCCAGTAAGCCTAATCCAAAACAAATTTACTCCTTTTTACAGCAACCAAGCTATGTGCTACCTGCTGGGTGGGATTTCCTGTCCCGCTGGTCTTATTTCTCTTCTTCTAGGGCTATCTTCCAAGACAAACAGAGGGGGAACTCCTGCGTCATGTAGAAATCCAAGTTTTCTCTTGTGACATTTTAACAAAATTTGTCCTCTAAAGGAGAGATAAGGAATATAAACTGGCAAGGAGTTTTTATTATAAATTGTTATTATTATTACTATTTATACAATAGTGACAAAATATAGAACGTTGGTCCTAGAGCAGTGGTTCTTAGACAGGGTTTCTCTGTGTAGCTTTGGAGCATGATCTGGTACTTGCTCTGTAGCCCAGACTAGCCTCAAACTCACAGAGATCCACCTACCTATCTCTGCCCCCCTAAGTGCTGGGATTAAAGGTGTGCACCACCGCCGCCCAGCCTAGAGCGGTTGTTCTTAAGCTCTGGGCAACAGGAAGGTGTGGCAAAGTCCACTGAGCTATGGACTTCACTCAGCCTGATCTTTTAGAAATTCTGCTCCAGTTCAGTGAGAGCACTGTGTCCTTACCAAGCGTGTGCAGCAGCCTTACTTTCCAGTGCCTGAGAGAATCAGAGTCCCCTGCCCACAAGAGGCACATGCCCATGAATGCCACACTTTAGAAACCTTGAATGCCATACGCATACTTAGAAGTGACTGGTAAGTTAGCTCTGTTATTTGTACAACATCCCTCCATTAGACTGCCTACATGTCTCTCAAAAACCCAAGGAGAGACTGTACGTTTTCAAGTCAGTTTAGAACCCACGGAAGACAGAAGTACTCTGAGAATCACTAAAATAAAGGGTGTTTTTTAGTTGTGGTGAATGAGATGTCAGAAGACCGTTAGTGGTTATGATCTTTATGACATGTAGGGAGCTCTATTTTCTTCCTTATAAAGTGAAGAAATGTCTTTCTTATTGGCAGGTTGTAAGATAATGGGAGAACAAGTACAGGGCATCTGTAAGCTACACCACACCAATGTAATTCCTAGAATTTTATTAGGTCTAGACTGAGGGAGGAGGAATTTCACTTGAAGCAGAAGAGATGTAATTTCAGTAACGGCAGAGCTCAGACTCAGGGGGAATGCTGGGAGCGGTTGCAGAGGGAGAAGGAGTCTCACTTTTGGTGTTCTTTGATGTGAGGATGGTGATCACTTGCCTGTGTTACAGCTGAAGACTGGAATCCAGGTTTCTCTGTTCCTTGATCCAAGTCAGTTATGATCTCCATTCCACTCTCTAGCCTTCCCTCTCAAAGAGTGTAAGTCCTTACAGTAGCTTGTAAGCGACCCTTCTCCACCTCCACTACTGGCTTATTTTCCCTATCTGTGTCTCTGTTTCCTTACCACCCCCCCACCCCCCCACCCCCCCACCAACATAGCTTATGTATGCAAGTTATGTGTGTGTGTGTGTGTGTGTGTGTGTGTGTGTGTGTGTGTGTAAACCAGAGGCAGATGTTGGATATCTTCCTTTATCATTTTCTGCTTTCTGAGCTAGGATCTTTCACGGAACCTGGAACTCATTGGTTAAGCAAAACTCTCTAGACTGTGAGTTCAGGGGTCTGTCTGTCTCTGCCTTCCCAGTACTAGGACAGCAGGCATGCGCCGCTGTGCCGGACTTTTTACATGGGTTCTGGAGATCTTAACTCAAGTTCTCATATCTGAATGGTAAGTGCTTTACTGACTGTGCCCTCTCTCCACTCTCTCTTTCAAATTTGTTCCCTGGCTCTTTCTCTCACCCAGCCCTCGCCTCCTGACAGTTCCTCACACACTCCAGAGAGCACTATGCCCCCTTTGCCTGGAAGTTTCATTCCTCCAGGGAGCTGCGGGACGCGTTCTGCCACGCCAAATGCTACCTTTCCAACAAGACTCCTTCATTTAAAATCACGCACTGGTCCTTCCTACTTGGGACTTTTCCTTTACTTCTTGAATCTTGGCTTGTCGTCACCTAGCACACTTCCATTTCGGTTTCCTTTCCTTTAGACCACAACTGAGGTGTCCTTGATGGACCGAGTCACTCAAGGAACAAAACAGATTCAGTGTCTTAAATGTCCTTGTGGATGGCAAATCTTATCATGTTTATCTCCATAGAGAGATATTATAAACCAACAGATATTTTTAGATGGACAGGACTATAAATAATAATAGGCTTTTGAGGTGGGTTGGAAAGGCCTCACATTTTAAGCAGGGATTGGGAGAAAGCTATACCCGTCCCTGGAGGGAAACGCCTCTAGGGAGAGAGCTGCACACTTAAAGACTCTGTTCTGAGAGATGCTCATGAGAAAGGAATGGGGGAGGGGGCACTGTTGAAGAGCCAGTGACTGGAAAGAATAAGAAAGTCAACCCAGAGTCTCCTGGCAGAAGGAAGATACTCTGACTGCTGACTGGGAATTTTTAGGTTAGGGACTCTTGGGCGCTAAAGCCGCAATGTGAGTACGGAGGAGCCTGTCCTCGGCCTCCTGGGAGGGATGACTCTCTGGGTATCTGGCTTGGATATGGGGTAGGAGCCCTTCCTTGGTGAGGGAGGTGCTGGAAAGGAAATACCACAAAGTCCTCTAGGAATGGCTCTTCTGAGTGGGAAACCCTCCACGTGTGGAGATACAACCTGACAGAACACAGGGACCTTAGAAAGCACAGGTGCAGGTAATTCAAATTAGAGTTGGGCTAAGCCGTATGATCTCAGGTAACCCCCCTTCCAGCAAGATTTATTTTTCTTGTTTGCAAAAGACAAAATAGTAACTAATCCCAGAAGGTCACCGTGAGCCTGAATACCTGAGCTGATGCAAGGTAGGCACTCAAAAGCCATGTTTGATGTAAGGGTGGTGTATGATACCAGACAGCCCTGGAAGGCATCGTACAGCTCCTTTCATTCAGGGAGAGGTCTCTGAGGACTATGGTCTCCCCGGGTTTATTTTCCATGTAAACTCTGTCCACTGGCCTAGAATACCTGGTGGGACCTGCTGCTGTAGGATAGGATCGGCCAGTCTGGGGCTTCCTGGAAACCTTGCAAAAAGGAGCTTGAAAGAGGCTTTCAAAGAAAGGATCAAAAGAAAGTTGGCTTCAGAGAAGACAAAGGCCCTGTTTGCAGCTGTTCCTCATTAATCCAGCACTGGGTGGCTAAAAGGAAGACACCATTCAAAACCGTTCTGGATCCTACCCCAAGATGCGCCTCATCTTTTCTAGCTCACAGAATAATGGGGTGCACCGGCTGGGTGTCTGGCAAACTTCAATGAATCACATCTCTCTTTTTGTGGAGGGGGAAGAGGGTCATTCATACCCACCTGCCACAGTTTGCCGAATCATTTTTCCTTAAAGTTCACTCACGTTTGAAGTTAGAATATAATTAAAAGGAAACTTTGAGCCTTATGGATTTGAGAAGTGATTTCTGCTATTCTACACCTGGGGGACACCGGCCCAGTGGATCAGAAAAGGTTAACTCATTAAAGAGCCCTGTGAACAAGGGGAGATTAGGGAAATTGGCCACCACCTCACTGGGTGGGGACATGCTGCTGTTTTAGTGAGAAGTTTCAAAGTCAAAGAAATGGAAAGGCAATAAAAAGCCTGAGTTGCTCTACTTTACGAACTTTTACTATGACAAAAACAAAAGCCGTGAACATGAGCTTCTGTTCAGCCTCAGGTCTGTCTCTTCAGGCTCTGAGCCTCTACAGTAAGTGGCCTTGGGGGTCTGAAGATGCCCCCCAGGCTTGGGTTTCTCTTCCTGTCTCCAGATCCTTCACTGCCCACACAGGACCCTCCTGTTTCTACAGTTCTCTGAGTGAGTGGAGCGTGCCCCACCTCAGTCCCCATCTGGCCTCCCCAGAGCCCCTTCTTGACCTTGGAAAACAAACAGCTTCAAAACAGCAGGGCAGAGAGCACTTGTTTCTTTCCTAGAAGCCAGGCTGATGGCCTGTGGCTACTGGTGCTTGTCACTAGGCTAAGATTTGCTTGTCGCTATACTTTAATGGAGTTTGCTGACCCGTAGACCCCTGGCTTAGGGCGATAGCCACTACCTGACTGCAATAACTGGCAGCTTCTACCAAGTAGAAATCACTGTCTTTTTAATAACAAGAAATTGTTGAATTTAGATGTCAACTCTAGTGATGCTAAAAGACACCTTTTGTGTAGAGCACACTCTTTCAACACTTTTAGCGCTGCTGCTTTAGAACAGCTATGAACACGGGTTCTGAAGGCACATAGGGAGTTCCTACAGACTTTTAAGTGTCTCTTGGCTGGAAGTCCCACACACTCACTTAATTCCCATTCTTGGATCTGGTCTCACTGGGAACCACACTGCTTCCTCCTTATTTCTCTCTAGTAGCGGCTTCCAGCTGCAGTTTGAACAAGTGGACCCGAGTGTCTGCACACTTTCCTTCCACAGAGGACCATGCTCACATATTTGTAGTGCATGGCCACTTATTCTGGCTTCACGCTCCGCGTCCAGGACTCTGATTCATCCTATGCTCTCCCAGGAGCAGGCGTTTGACCTATGGGAGGTCAGCATTATTTAAATCTGGAGCCACTGCTACAGGACCACCTGGGCTCAGATTCGTCCCGACCCTGCTGAAGCTGTCCCACTTTGGTTTCTATAGTTTGGCTTGATTCCATGGAGAAGGCACAATGCTCTCAGGTTCTTCTGAGGACATAGGTAATTTTAAATCCCCCAATTCTACTTTTTTATAGGTGCCCCAGCTCCTATGGAGAAGCTAACCATAGCTCATCTCTTCTAGACATCTTCCTGGACAGTCCTGGACCGCCGGGCTTCTCCATATTATTCCTTTCACATTTCCTCGTACTTCCACCTAGGTTGAAGATCCCTTAGCCCCAAATTCAGACAAATAAACAACTTACTTGGTTCCACAATCACTTGGGTTCCTTGTCCAAAGACGAGCTTGTCTGTCGCACAGCCACTGAGGCCATTCCAAAAACCTCCATGGCTCTTCCCAACTTCTTTCTGTTGACTTCATGGCTGGAGGGCTTTCATGCTTCTGTACTTTAAACATGGTACTAGCCGCTCATCCAGATGTCTCATCATGACTTCACAGATGTGTGTGAGGACGGGTTTGCCTATAGGAGCTTGTTGCTTGAGAACCAAGTGGGAACAACATATTCTGCAGCAAACGTTTCTGGCACAGAACACACGACATTCTCTTAGCTGAGCTTTCTGCTGCTTAAAACTGTTCCATTTCTTAGACCCACAAATAAACTGCTTGTCTCAAATATCCAGCACTTGGTCTTGGATCCAGGACAGCTCCAGAGTGGAGACTTCTACACTTGTCGTGTGGCTTTAAGGTCAGAGAACACATCACACAGCAAAGGAGAGGGAGAAGTGGCATGAAGTGTCAGTTCCTCCATATAAAACTTCGGAGTTCCTAAGTGCGGCTGGCGAACTGGCCTACCGACGAATCAACCTCCCCTCAAGCCCACCTTCCCAAACTGCAAAAAAAAAAAAAAGAAAAGAAAAAAGAAAAAGAACTTGGGAAAATTTCTCTAGGGACCCAACTCCCCAAATTCCCCAGGGAAGGACTCATTTAGCTCTTTGAGTGTTGCAGAACCAACAGGAAAGCAAGACAAGGGTACGTAGTTAACAAAGCCCCTTCGTCTTCCTCATTTGCAATGTAAGGAAATGATGAGATAACATTTTTACCCAGCAAACAGGCAGAGGCCAGCAGTAGGGGTCATCTCGTGTCCAGTCAACTTCCTGACATTTTCCCAGGCTTCCAAACAAGGAGGACAGGCTGCCCCACCGGGTTTATCCTCGGCGACACCTGACAGGCAGGGCACTTCCCAGGGAGATGACTCTGCACCCTTGCAGTTTTTGTACAGGTCCCCAGTGGGGTTTGTAACACTGTGCTCGTATCCCTCCAATCACGGTGTTTCAGAGCTTTACAGAAACCTTCCCTGGGAAGGTTTCATCATGTGTGTCTGAGAACCCCCAGCCAGATGTCTTCTGCAAGTCAAACCACAGCGAGATCAAAGGATTCGGCAGTTAGTTCAGGCCAGACTTGCCTGGGCACTACTGTCCAATGCTCACTGCCCTGCTGGCTGGAGACCCTGGGGGTCAGAGTGGACTGCTAGAAACTGTCAAGTTCACTCCTATCCATACTTTTTGTCCAGTCTTCTCTGAGATGGTTTCCCAGGGAGGAGTGTGTTAGCTGTCTGAAAGTCTCCCGTGTGTTCTACATGCTGTGGGTTAGGCAGAGAATGTTTGAGGCCAATATAATTTTTCCTCCCTCCCGCTAAGCCTCAGAACCACCTTTGCCTGCCTACTTTTCACTTGAATAGTGTTATACGGTCCGCAAAAAGGCTTTCAAGTAAATTAAAAATTTTATCCTCTCCATTGACCTCCTAGTTGCTTACTTAATTTGGAGCCAGTAGCCCATATGGCGCTTTGTGTGAGTCAGAAATGACAACCTGCTGGGCTTGCAGAGGCGGCACCATAGGTTCCAGCTTGGTAAAGAGAACTCTCTTTTGTGGGCTTTATAAAAGGTATTCAGTTCTCCAGCCGGTGCTGTCCTGTACTAGGGCCACATACAGTCTAGTTAGGTCTTCTGGTCCAGTGCCCTCGGTCAGGGCACAACCAGAGCAAGCAGAGACAGTAACTCTGCCTGAATACAATAGATACATCTTAGTTATACAGATATTTGACTTCTGCTTTGGGCTGAGTTTCGCCCTTTGGGTCTTTCCTAGAGGCCTCCAATGCTAATCTTGTTTGTTTTTGATCATTGTGAGGATGGCTGTTGGGACATGGCAACAAAGAGGTTCTTTTTTTTCTTTGTTAAATTTTTTTTTTTTTGTCTGACAGACCTGTCTAGTGGTGAGAGTAGAGTGTTGAAGTCTCCCACTATTAGTGTGTGGGGTTTAATATGTGAGTTAAGCTGTTAAGCTTTAGAAGTGTTTCTTTACATATGAAGGTGCCCTTGTATTCAGGGCATAGATATTTAATATTGAGATTTCCTCTTGATGGATTTTTTCCTGTGACTAATATGAAATGTCTTTCTTTGTCTCTTTTGATTGATTTTAGTTTGAAGTCTATTTTGTTAAATATTAGGATATCTACACCAGCTTGTCTTAGGTCCATTTGATTGGAAATTTTTTTCTTTCTCGCTGGTTCTGGATCCGTACCCTGGACCCACAGAGATCTCTGGTTCCGGCTTATTCCCTCAGAGGTCCCAGACTTGTGTCCGGACCTGCAGAGCTCCTGGTTCAGGCCTCACAAGAGGTTCTTCTTAAGTGACTTTGTTAAATGTTGAGTAACGTGCATGTATGAGTGTTGTGTTTATCAAAAAAAGAGTAGGATTGAAAAAAAATATTGATATTCACTCCCTGGAGGTCTTAGAGAAGTTCATGACTTAATTTAGATGTTGCTATTTTACTTGTGGTCTTTTAATGACTCCTGTCCACCTAGATGCAACGGCCACATGCAGAGGTCAAGAGTACCTCTGTAACTCAGATCCCTGACTGTAGCTCCTGCTGAGGGTTAGTCTTCCAGAGGTGGTTGGTCACTGTGCTGAAGAACTAATCAAACTGGTTAATATGGCATGCACAGACTCTTCCTAGTATTGGTGTAAACTTTACCAAGAAGCAGCATGAGAAACTGCTCTGAGTGAGACTATTGTGGGAAAAGAAAATTTGGTACCCCCAATGAGGATACAGCTGTTAGAGTTCCCAGATCTTCATTCCCTTCCTCCACAGATGTATGCATCCAGATTTGATCCTGCATGATCTGCTATAGGTGTGATGTACCCCTACTCTCTTGACATTGGTGTTTTGGACGCAAATGATAGTATTTTGATTCCAAGCAGGGACTCCTCATTGTGGATTTCTGCCAGTGTTCTTGAGCCTTCTATGATGTAGAAATTTGTTGCTGCTTCTGCCTGGGTCCTTTTATATCATGCAGAATCGACTTGAATACAATTCATGTCTTGAAGCCAAGTTCAGCTGGCCTGCTGCAAAAGCAAGACATTAAACCACTGAAAATTTAGAGATATTTATTACAGAACATAGTCACAACAGAAATAGCTGAGTGCTACAGATTGAGAGTAAAGAACTGTAGTAGTAATTGGAGCTGCAGGGCTGCGTCCTTGGCACCCCTGCCGCCTGTACAGCTAGCTTTAGCTTATGCCCTGAAATAATTACATGGAAACTATATTCTTTTAAACACTGCTTGGCCCCTTAGTTTCAGCCTCTTAGCCCATTTCTATTAATCTATGTAGCACCACGAGGTGCGCTTACCAGGGAGATTCTAGCCTACGTCTGTCTGGAGTGGGAGAATCGTGGCGACTCACTGACTCAGCTTCTCTCTCCCAGCCTTCTGTTCTGTTTACTCCACCCACCTATGTTTTAACCTATGAGGGCCAAGCAGTTTCTTTATTGCTTAACCAATGAAATCAATAGATTGACATATGACAGTCCCCCATCACTTCCCCTTTTTCTGTTTAAACAAAAAAAGGAAGGCTTTAACTTTAACATAGCAAAACTACATATAGCAAAACAGTTATCAAGCAAGAATTACAGTTAAAATATTTATATCTATTTTATCTTTTATCATAACTAAGGAAAACTATAACTACCTATCCATTCTTCAACTCCATCAAAGACTCCAGAAGGATATAATATTACCTAAGTAAACAAGAACTAAGAAACTTCAAACTCTAGAAATGACAAAGACATCTCGCTGCCTGGACAGTCACCCAAAGTTCCTTTGTACTGTTGGGGTATCCATCTTCAGCCTTCAGGCCCATAGTATCCAGCAGACATTTTCATCAAGCAGGAAATTCCAAAGACAGTTCAGTCATTTTCTGCTGTATCCTGCAGAATGTCTTGCAGACTCTTTCATGCGTCAGGAACCCCGAAAGACCATCTCACCTTTAGGCAAGTTCAGCAGTCCTCTCTCTGCGGGTTCTCTTTGTCCAGTTTATGCAACAGTCCAGGCAAGAACAGTTTCTTGCCCAAATGGCTATCAAACTCCATAAGGATCCTCTTCGATGCCCATCTTCTTCTTGAAGTAGATTGGTGCTGCCAGGAGCAGAGTGTCTCATTGTCATGAAAAGTTTTAAGTTATTAAAACATTAAATGCCATATTCTGCAGTCTTTGAAAGATATGAAGAATGTCTATCTAACTGAAATGTATCTCTATATATCTAGAAAATCTAACTAACATGACTACTATTACTGATGATTATCCATTAACCTATATTTCTTAATTATACATTACATTTTTTAATGAACTACACAATCACAATACCTTAATCAAGATCAGAAATACATATACATATAACAAAATAGACTGTAAAATCCATACCAATGCAAATTATTCATATCTATATCAAAGAACTTCTACCCACAAGCCAAGCTTCTACACTGAACTCAGAGTCTCAGGAAACTGACCATTTGGATACTACAGAAGAAAAGCAACTGACCCTGACCTCAGACACCAGCCTTGCGAAAAGAAACAACAGAGTCTGCCATTTCAAACACAGTTTATCTGAGAAATTGGATGGTTATCCAATTTCCCCATTCTGCCCTTAAGGAAACCCTCTGTCCATTTTCCTATAGTATCCTACCTTGAAGCATGTAGTCTACATTCTCTAGAACTCTGGTCACTGTGTTTCTGGGTCATGTGTCCACATCGCTGCCACCTCTCTGGCATTACCTAAATGTTTGGGATCTTGCTGTTTGGGGGTCATCTAAACTCCCATCCTTTATTTCTTCCAACACGTTTAATTCTTATATATAAATTCTTACTCATTGACACCAAAGACCAAGAAAGGCTTCCCAGATGGTTACAGCCTCACCAGACCCCTTCCCTCACAGGACTTTTAGCCTATCCCCCAGCTCTGGTTTCTTATCTCTCCTTCCTTCAGAAGGTCACTCCACCCTTAAAACTAAGGCTGAATGTTGGCCAGCCAGTATGCCACCCAGGACCTCACCCCATTTGGGGTCAGGGTTTCTAGCTCCTCATGGCCATGTGATAGGAGTAAGAGTTTTGTCTTAACTCTGTCGGCAGGAGTGGTAAGCTCACTGTCTTATCCTAACGCTATCTCCAGCACCTGAGATGGCCATTTTTGCCGCTCCCAGTTCTACGCTTAACACAGGTCATTCCACTGCTCAGCACATAGTAGGTAAGGGCTAACCCACTTTCCAGGGGCACCCTGGGACGTCCCCTGTTTCAGGACCCAGGGAATTTGATTTCTTGGGAACTTTCTTCTGATGGCACTTCCATCTCTGGGGGACATTGCGGAAGAGGAATGAGCCCTGGCTCATTTTAGACCTACAAACATAGGCAGTCTCCTTAATTCCCAAAGACAATCTTTTGGATTGTCCTCTAAGATGTTTCAAATGGCCTTCAAGTCAGATCTTGGGCTGGTTCCAATATGTCCCTTGACAACCCAAACCTCTGGCCTAAATTTGGTTTGCTTTAACCTTTCCTTTGTAGAACCTCGACAAAACTCCTCCAGCGAAGCCAGAAACAGAGGTTCCCTGTTTTCAAGCCTCCTTTAATCCCCACTCCTGTCCTTCCCTTGGTTTCTCTGTCTGTTCTGCAAGTCAGGTTTTACTATGCCCAGCTTCCAAACCTAATTCTCTCAGCTCCTGATTCAGCAGATGAGCACCCCCCCCCTTGATCAAACTTCATTGGGGCTGCCCCCCCACTCTGCTTTTCCACACATTCCTCCCTTCTCCCATACTTTTGTTCCCACAGTCTACCCACCACCGCCCTCTGTCTCTCTCTGGACCCCTAAAGCTTGCCCTTTCTGTGTCCCAGGGACAGCTAGCACCTAGAGTCCTTTGATACAAACAGTCCCTTTGGATTCTGGGATGTCTCCTTCCTGAAGGATTCTGACACATGGGTCTGAGGAGAAATATTTAGAAGGCATTTGACAGTGTGTCTGGCTAGCCAAAGGGAGGTAGTAAGTTTTTAAGGGGGCATGTTAAATACCCTTAACAACCCACGGCTACAGGTTATTTTGTTCCATGCATGCCGATATTGTTTGCTTGTATTTTAGAGACAGAGTCTTACTAGGTAGCCCAAGCTGGAATTCACTCAAGGCCCAGGTTAGCCTTGAGCCCATGGTGATCCTGCTTCCTTGGCCTCCATACTGTTGGGACTACAGGTATGAGCCACCATGCCTGGCTTGTGGCAATAGTACTTTTGCTAATACAACCAAAATGTGACAAGAGATAGTTTCTTGAATGTTAAAACCTGGAGTTGGAAAGCATGCTCGTGAACTTATTGTATTTGCTATATTTAAACAATTATCCTTCTAAGGTTTAGATGGAACGTCCGCCCAGGGATGGCTTTGTGACACCATCCATCATTCAACAGGGAAACAACTGATTCAATGAGTAAAGCAGCTTCATGGTTACACTGAATTATATAATATGAAAAATATAGCCGTAATTAAGGCCACCACTACCACCACCAGTATCTCTTCTGTTTTCATGTGTATGTGGTTTACATGTGGGTATATATGTTTGCATGTGTGTAGGTATATTTGTGCACACTCATGTTAGTGCAAGCAGAGGCACAAGGTTAAGGTCTAAAATCACCCTGAATTTCTCTTCCATTGCTGGCTGAAGCAGGGTTCTTGAGCAAAGTCTGAGCTCACTGACATGGCTAATCTTGCCAGTCAGCTCGCTCAGAGGATCCCTCCCATCCCTGCCTTCCAAAGCTGGAATTGCAGGTGGCTGTCATGATGGCCAAACATTTACAGAGGTTCTGAGCATCCAAACTCCAGTCCTCACATTGGCACAGCAGCTTCTTTAACTGCTGTGCCATCTCCCAGCCTCCAGTCGCTAGTTTTCCCTAGCTGATGTTATGCTGTTATTTTCACTGAATTGAAACACTCTCTCATGGAGTGAGAATCAGGAGACTCCGGCAGCTAACCAACTATGCTTAGAAGGTGCAGGAGTTCGTAGTTTGCAAGGCTCCTCTTTAAGACTCTATGAGCTGCAAACATTCTCTGGGGAGAGATGAGTCTGCTGGACTTGACTGCAAGTCTTCTAGCAAGCTCTGTGGGTGCAGCTTTTGTGAGTTATTGCCAATGCTCATGAGCCTTTTGCTCATCACCTTTTTGTTGATGTGGTTGCCTTTTAGTTGCTGATGTGCTTGTAGCCCCGCTCCCAGGCTGCGTTAGCAACTCCAACGCACCCACTGATTCATCAAGCTAGACTTGGAACCATTTTCTTGATCTGTTGTTGGTGCCCTATCTGGGATCAGTAGATCCGAACAGGAAAAGTCATATAACATGTGACCAGCTCAGCTTATTCATTTGAAAGAAAATGCCTCAAGTTTGAATTGCCATGGCTGCCAGTCACTCTTTCAAATAAAACTGTTTCATGAAAAACAGTGCTTCTGTTTACTTCATAATGGCTGTGGTTTAAGTCATGCTGAAAAATGCTTTATGCATACATCCAATTTTGTCACACAGACCACCGAGAAGATATATTCAAGGGTTGAGAATTTATTAAAATTAATGTTTTTACTTGTATGTAAGTATTATGGGCTGAATTATGCCCCAGTCTTCCCCATATACACATGTTGAATCCCTAATGCCAGATTTCATTAATCTCTCTCTCTCTCTCTCTCTCTCTCTCTCTCTCTCTCTCTCTCTCTCTCTTTCTTTCTGGGCAGCTACAATATTGAGGAAAATACTTCCCATTTTTGGGAAACTGTCAGCTTATATATACTTTTATATCAATTTATAATCCTCTGGGGCCCTGCATACTGCCTTTTGAGCTCCCTGTCCATCCACTCTGTCAATGGGTATCCTGCAGGTATTCATATATGCTCAGATTTCAAGTTAGAAACATCCATGTCGTGCCCCAGAGACAGAGTTCCACAACATCCTCTAACTTCAGAACATGACTGTACTTGGAAATGAGGCTGCCAGGGTGAGACCTAGTTCAATATAACTGATACTCTTGGCAATTTGTTTGCAGGTTCTATTTTGGGAGCACAACGTGGCTCGTTTGTTTGCCCTTTATTTAAAGATGGTCTTTCTCTATTGGGGAAGGTTGTCTTTCTCTATCAAGGGCATTGCTTTGGGAGGGATACATACAGAGTTAACAGGAGGGAGGAGAGGGACACTATGTAGCCAGTCAGATCAGCTAAATCAATACCCTGATTAATGAGATGACAGATGTTATAGCTACATTGTCTGCACACCCAAATGATGTCCTTAGAAGAGGAGACTTTAGAATGTGTGCTCACAGAAGAAAGTCCATGTGGTAATGTGGCAAGAAGCTGTCCATTTGCAAAGCAAGGGGAGAAGCTTCAGAATAAACCAACCCTGCCAGTCCTTGAGTTCTAGACTCAAGAACTGTGAGAACATAAGTTTCTATTGATTAAGAATAAACACTCATGGCAACCTGAGCAGACTAATGCAGGGCCCTGAGTTGTAACTGTCCAATAATACATGCACACATTCATACAAAGAGGCACACGCAACCCCAGAAAGCTGATAGAGTTAATAAAATGTTTATCTGAAGCCACCCTTTTTCTCATGAATATGTGGCAGGGAAGAACACAGTGGATATTATTAGAAAATTGATGTGACTCCATTGCTTCATGTTAAGGCACACGACATTTGACCCAACATTGTTGTTTCTGCAACATCAGTGCAAATGTCAACAGGATGAAGGGAAATATCGCTTTGGTATTGTGAAAATAGATCTGAGTGTCCTGCGTTCTCTGAACAGGTCTCGGGGTCCTGAGGACTTGACAGGCTGCACTTTGAGAAGATTGTCCTCATTCTCTGTTGTTTGTGCTGTCAAAGCTGTAACAGCAGTGGAAGACTACAGCCTCTCTACCGCTTCATCCCCCTACCTGCCTGCTAGTGGCTGTGACTCCCTTAGCGTGTGCTTTTGCTAACCATTGCACAATGATCAGACACCATTGGAGTGACAGCTTCCTATGTTTGTAGATATGATGGATTTGACCTTCACTTTTTTTTTTGAGACAGAGTTTCTCTGTGTATCTTCAGACCTGTCTTGGAATTCACTCTGTAGACTAGGTTGGCCTCGAACTCACGGAGATCCACCTGTCTGTGTCCCCCGAGTGCTGGGATTAAAGGTGTGCGCCACCACCTCTCAGATTCACTTGCACTTTTGGTTGGAATTTCTGGTGTGAAAGGCCATGAATCTAAATGTTGCCAACTATAATTTCTTCTTTCTGACAGTACCCTGGAGGTCAGATGTTGCACCCTTGGTGACTGTGTTTGGTGACATAGGACTCAGTGATGGATCTGATTGCATTATGTTCAATATGCATAGTATGTTTCACTAAATGTAAGTATTCACTTATTTAAGTGACAAGTTTGCTGGCATAGGAAGTTTCAACAATGATCTAAGAGTTTGCATATCTTTGATATACATGCTATATTTCTTTAGCAATGATTCAGTATTCTCATTAAAATAAATATCTACTTATTTAGGTGGCTGGTACTTGGAACTGATAATGCAATTTTACAAAACCATGAACGGGAAGAATGAACCACCATGGCTTGTGGGTTAATGAGTCAAATAGTAGCTTAACAACCAGACAGGACTGAAAATTAACCAGGTCTTTGGACTGAGACTCATTTCTGGCCTCAAAATGTTTATTTTTTTTGTGTTAGTTACTTGTATTTTTGGTACAATGAAAATACCTGACAATAGTGGCTTGAGAAAATAAGATTAGATTTTGGCCTATAGTTCCGTGGGATGCAATCTGTCATGCAGGGGAGGTAACTGCCAGCAGGAGCAGGAGACAGGTGGTCACATTTTGTCCAGTCTAGAGGCAGAGAACCTTGAATGTCTGTGCTCAGCTCACTCTTCCTTTCGTTTCAGTCTGTGACCCTGTCCTATGGAAAGGCACTGTCCACATTTAGAGTGTTTTTCTATATCACTTAACCTGATCTAGATAATCCTTTCATAGACGTGTCTAGAGATTTGTTTCCATGGTAACTAAATTCTGTCATGTTGACAATTGTAACCATCATAATTGTCAAGTTCTCATTTGGGAGATTGAGACAGTTTCAGTTCTGACAAAACTTCCTTTTGCCATCTCCGTGACACCTGCTCACCTGTAGGAAAAGTGAGCCTGGCAACCAGCAGAGGGGAGCTCCCTGGTGGAATGTGGACGTCTGGAATGCCCCTCCCCCACTTAAGTGTAATACATCTCCACTTTTCACTGTTATTATAATCTCAGATCTTGAAAGGATTTTAAGATACCCCCCAGTTATGCTTGTGTCCTGCAAAAGAATACTAAGAATCCAAATGGACACATAATTATTAGTGTTTTTATTTTGCAAAAGAATAGTAAGAATCCAAACGGACACATAATTATTAGTGTTTTTATTTATTTGATGTGTGTATAGTTACAGACAGGATGCATTATTATGTGAGGAATAAATCAAGTTTTTGTCTCACTGTCATCTGGACATACCATGGCCATCGCGCTCTTGAATTGCTACTACCTGGGAGACCTGTACATGATGGGGGCCGCTGACTTGCTCTCATGGAGGGGGTATTGCTCACAGACCTGTTAACCTCTTCAACACACCTGTAAGTATCACCAACCACGCTCACTGTTTTTGCCAGGCTACACTGATTAGACTGTTACTGTTACATTATCTAGGGTGAACAGGAACTTACCCATTTCCACAGGGAAATTTACACAGCATATGTGTGAGCACAGAGTTTTAATTGGTTCTGACTTTTATAGATTCAGGAAGAATTCTTCAAGAAATATATGAATTTTCAAAACAATATCATGTTTCACTTTTTAATTTGTTTAAATCTGCTGTAGATTTGTTGACCAATTAAAAAAGACATTCTATTAAAAGTTTTTGGAATATTCCAAAAGGGATTAGTAGAGTATTGTTGCAAGGAGCTGCTTGTTCATCCCAGCCACACAAAACTGTATTAATTAAATCACTGCTTGGCCCATTAGGCCCACGTTGGGCACTAATTTGTAGGAGGAGGGCCCACTTGTTTGGACCAGCCACCCAGAACCAAAATAATCACACATAAATTGTATTAATTAAAACACTGCTTGGCCCATTAGCTCTAGCTTTTCATTGGCTAACTCTTATATTAATTTAACCCATGTCTATTAAT
Source organism: Microtus pennsylvanicus (assembly GCF_037038515.1). NCBI lineage: Eukaryota > Metazoa > Chordata > Mammalia > Rodentia > Cricetidae > Microtus > Microtus pennsylvanicus. The sequence goes on along the minus strand of NC_134593.1, from coordinate 12,959,651 downwards.
TTGTATATTGCCATGTGGCAGTGGCTTACTGGCAAAGACTCTAACGGGCGTCTGTCTCAGGTGGAGGATCCATGGCTTTTCCCTTCGCCTCTTCTTCCCAGCATTTCGTTTAGTTTTCCCCACCTAGCTCTGTTCCCCTATAGCTCTGCTATAGGCCCAAAGCAGTTCCTTTATTAACCAATGAAAGCAACACACAGACAGAAGGACCTCCCACACCAGAGTACCATAGGCTTGTCACTTAGCCTTAGCAATTGCTAGCATTCACCATATTTTCTATTTGTTTTGTTCAAAAATCTAAAAATACATCACAAACATGACAGGTCATTACTGCACATTTCAACACACATTACCATTAACTTTGTGTGTGGCTTTTTGAGGCAGAGTTTTGTTCTGTAGCACAGGCTGACCTAGGATTTACTCTGTAGTCCACATTGGTTTCAAACCGGCAGCAATCTCAGTAGCTCAAACTCTTTGATAATAAGGAATACAGGTGGAGCCATTATGATTGGTTTTATTATACATTAACAAAGAAGTGTAATTTTTTGTACGCAGTCACAATCTCATTCCAATCTACCAAAGTCAATAGTAATTTCCTCAAATCACTTAATAACATCTCTGTTGTCAAATTTGTTCAGTTCCCCCATTTATTTTTTACATATTAAAAATGGAGATCCATTTAAAGACAGTATATCCCATTTGGTCAAAGTGGTTACAGTTTTCTCTGTCCCCTTTACACACTTTAAAAACTGTCCAGTCTCCCTCTGTTTCCCCTTCAGTGTGCCTCGCCCCTTCTCACATCACTGTTTATGGGAATGATGGGGCCGCTAGTCTGCAAGAATATCTCACTGTACCCATCCATTCTCCTTTACTTCAAGGAAATACTCAAGTAGAATGGCTTATAAAGCAGGGAGATTTATTTACTCAGCCTTGGATCAGGAAGTTCAAAGAGCAGGATGTGGAGCTTATGAGCTCCCATGTCTCATTATAGAGAACAGCATCAAACAGGACAGCAAGTAAGGAGCACACAATGCCAGACCAGGCTCGAGAGCCCAGAGGACCAACCTTGTTCCTTTGCAAGCTTAGGAATCTTTCAGCATTTAAGATAACTTGCTCCTCTTGTAGAGGACCCAAGTTTGGTTTCCAACACTTGTATAAAAGCTCACAACTGTCCACCACTTCAGTTCCAGGGGATCTATCATCCCCTTCTGGCCTCTCTGGGCATTGCCATGCATGCATATAGTGCACATTTGTACAGGAAGACACAGCACATAAAATAAATAAATAAAATAAAGTAAATCTTTTTTCAAAAACCCAACATTTGACTGGGGCCCAGGAACTACATCAGCTCCTTCCAAATGGAAGTCCTTCAGCAGCTGGTGTACTTCCCACTGGGCTCTGCTTCTTAAAGAATCCACACTGCTTTCCAATACCATGAGCAACACCTAAGCCCTTAGGGGACACAGTCAGACCAAACCCAAACCACAGTTCTTTCTCTCTGGGTTTGATTAGTTGTTCTGTTGTGAAATAATTTAGCTGGTTCTTCTTGCTTCCTTGATTCTTATTAGATTGGATTTAACCTATATACTTCCATCAAAAATACTATGAAGGTCGTCTGCACCGAGTATGGAGTCATGCCAAGATGGACTTGGTGGCAGATAACACGGACGACATAGTGACAGATAAATCTGCTGCTTTGTTAGGGTACCCATTCCCATTCCAACCAGCAAGAATCCTGAGACATTCAAATGTTTTAATCCTGTCTTGACATGCCATGTATTTTCTGGTGTGGTTTGTCTGGGTAAGGTAGAATTCATCACATTTATTTCTGTAGCAGTGAATGTCTACAGTCTCCTGTAGGAAAGGAATTATAAACCATTACTCTATTCAAAAGTTAATATCTAGGAGTTTGCACTTTCATCAAATAAGCAATCTATTTCTGTATGAAAAAAATGAGAATTTCATTAAAAATGTTATGTTTGTGAATTGCTCATATTCTCTGAAAATGGGCTTCTTTGATTTTTATTTTGATTGGCCTGGTGCTTCTATCACTGAAACCGTATAACCAGTCATTTTCAACAACACAGAAAGGATCCCCTGACATCGTTCCCCCTTGTGCATGGGTTTTGCGTTCCTGGATTGATAAAAGAGGAATCCGACACAGTGTTCTTACTGAAGATTGTCACGCTGTGAAGAAAAGATTAATTTTTGCTCATGTTGGACCACGAAGAGAATGGAGAGGAGTCTGAGACTTGGCGAGCTCTCAGATCTGTGGTATAAGCTGGTTTGTCTCTGATGTGCGCAGAACTACTGCTTAGTTCCCAGGAAACTTCGCACCCAAAACTAAATTCACGTGGGTGGAGAGAAATTGTCTTTCCTACAGAATGAGGGAACTTCTGGTGGGTTAGTGAGAGAGGGGGACGGCTTGATTCTCAAGTTCTCAGTGATTCTCTACCATACTGTCTGCAAAGACCAATTAAAGCTTATTTAAAAAGCTCTTCTGGCTGTCTTGATGCAATACAAATTTCCTTCCACCACATCTTTTTCTCTTTCCTGGTGATTTAGTTCTCCCTAGGCATGGCCTACATTTTTCATCACAGAGCCTTTTGTTTCTGTGTAACCTTCTTGCTCCATTGTTACCTCATTTGACAATTTTCTCATCAGAATGAGGTACCCAGGATTTGGGAATTCAGTATCATAGTGTCCCGCCAGGATCCACTTCCAGTCATGACTTTTGAAAATACATCATGGTTAGAAGCTGGGATTTTGCAAGCATGTCATATTCCAGTCTAGAAATAATTTCACAACTGCTTTTCTGAGCACTTGCTTTGTTATCTACAAGGTTTGAGGTCTTTGAAAGAAGGAATTGTGTAACCGATACAGATTTGGATTCAGGGTTTTGGTTTCTCGTTTACGTGGTGTGATCCAGCCGACTGGTACTCAGTCACTGTCATGTCAGTCCACTTGATAAGGCTTGGGGAGTGAGGTTAGGACTTGGTTACTGAAGACTTTGGTGATACTTGTTCCTGTTCTGAAATTATTGCAGTAACAATACAGAGAAAATATCTTAAGACTCAGGGCAGTGATGGTGCACACCTTAAATCCTGGCACTAAGGAGGCAGAGTCAGGCAGATCTCTGTGAGTTCTAGGCCAGCCTGTTGTACAAAGCGAGTTCCAGAGAACCAGGGCTACATAGAGAAACCCTGTCTGGAAAACATCAAACAAACAAAAATAAAATCAGGGCAAGGAGGCAACAAAGCTCCAACATAATTTCCCACAGCTCTCGTGGACTCTGCAGTGCTGAGGCCGGCAAACCCTAACCCTAACCAAATTACAACTGGGTGTTTCTGAACGTAGGTTTAATATGCTTTAACCTCTGTGATGTACCCAACACCATGAAACACAGCAGAACAAAAACCCTTTATTCCGTTTCTCCTCTGCCTTAGAATCTTCCACCAAAGCTGTTACTGTGGTTTAGTGTCTGCAAACTCAGGCATCAAACCTTCACCTCAGTTACCAAAGCCACACAGAGAAACCTTTTCTCGGAAAACCAAAAACCAAACCAAACCAAAACCAAACCATCACAACTGTAAGTACGGAGAACTTAAAAAAGAGAGATGGAAGGTGGAAAGATGAAGAAAGTTACTTGTTATCAAACTGGGAAAAATAGTTTAACCCACTAGCAATGAAAAGATAAAGCCTTTGCTAACTGCTGCTTTGAGCTGTTAATTAAGTGATGCTTTTCTAGAAAGCTTTACCTGCTAAAAGATGCTGGTGACAAACTGATGACACTTTTTGGAAGCCAATTATCAAAATTCAAAGAAAGTGCTGCTTATATTTGATTGCTTCAGTGATGGCAAGACCAACAGTACAGTGTGTATGCTCAGCTTTTGTTCTTTCGGCAATGGAGTAGAGTTGAGTACATCCTAACTGAGGATGATCGCAGTGAGTGCTTGTTCTTGGATGCTCACGGCTGCCAGCTAAGTTGCCATTTAGGTTCTGGGAACTGACCCAGGTGCTTTGCATGAGCAGCAAGTGTTGATAACCCCTGAGCCATCTTTCTATCCACCCTCCCACATTTATTTGTTTTCCTTGTTGGTATTAGCTAAATATTAGTGCAAATTGACTTCAGGACCCCTTTTGAGGTTGGGTTTTTAATGAGAATAGATTGAAAATGTACTAGGGATGTGATGAGGGGAGTGTACAGGAAAAGGACACAGTAAGAAAACCAGAGGTCACAGATCACCGGCTTTATAGCTCACAGACACCAGTCACTGGCAGCCTCTCTTATCCATTGCTAAGCCTCTAGATTGTTTACACACAATTAAGCATACCACTCCGTCACAGCTCTTCTCTCCCTCTTTCTTTCTTGCCTTCCTTGTAGGTCAGTAGCACTCATGGAATTGTCCTATTTTTTCATAGCTCATAAGAAAATATATTTTGTAATTTGGACCTTGACACTTTCTGGTGAGGTCAGATTAATGTAACCCAAATGATAAACACTCTGTGTGAACATTTCCTGGCATTAATATTTTTGTTTCTTACTTTGTACTTTGACCCTTTCTTCCTTATCACCTCTGTCTTTACTAAGTAGAAGGTATATAACAAAGACTATTTTTTTTTGAGGGGAGAAAAGTATTTTTTAAAAGACTTTCAGACAGCCAGAGTAGAGTTCCTCCCAGACAACTGGAAATGAAGGATGCCCTCATAAGTCCTGGCACAAGCCGATAATATTACTCTGGTCACCAGAATCCTCATCTTCATTGTCCAGTATGCAGAGAGGCAAAGCACTGTTGCATGTGGCTTTGAATGTCTATTCAGTGTATGTCCACTACATGGGACTCAAAAAGTGAGGGACAAAGGCAGTGACATGGGACATTAATTATGTCAGGATGTATATTTTTCAGCTTTCCAAGCAGTACAAGTAAAATTATAGTACCTACTTCCCAGTAACTTGCTCACCTCTATCTAAGCCTTCTTAAGTCTCTAGAATATTTCAACCTTCTTAATTCCCAACAGAATGAATTAAACATTAGGAGAAAGTCTACCAGGTTCCTCTCTCTGAGCAGGTAGTAAATGATTGAAGAGATCCTGATTATGAGAATTTCTAAGAAGCTGATTCTCATGCCTGCCCCTGTGAAGCTCCTTGGGTAGTTGGTGGTTGTGGCTCACATCTGTTGTTGATTGGCCTGATGCCAGCAGCTCTGGTTCTCTGAACTGGAAAGGAATTCAACTGTGGGGTTTTAGGGGTATGGAGAACCACAGGATGTGGCATCCTGGGCCTCTGGTGCCTCATAAGGAAGCTGCATCTGCTGGACTAAGGAGCTGGACAGAAGACTAAGTCAGCAGCCGATGTGAGCAGTTTCCCAGCACTTAGTCCCAATGTGTCCCCCACTTTCCACTTCTCTTGGAACAGGGGCCCTTCCAGGTCCGTTCTCCAAGCTGCAGAGTCAGGCCTGACTAACGGTGTTAGTGTGGTGCATGTGCTGAGCAAGGAGGCCAGATGGCTTGGCTGTGGAGGCTGAAGACTATGGCAGAACTATCTTAAGCCCCCCTGGCAAGCAAGATGAGAAAAAGTGAGAGTAGAGGCAAAAACTTTTCTCATGTTTTCCCCATTAAAATCATGGTTAGTGAGTTTTGGTCCCGCAGTATTTTCCTTCCATGTCACTCTGCACTGACAGTTGAGTTGGTTAGTACATGGAGGACGGGGGCTCAATTTTCATCACCAACTTTTGTATAAGCAGAAATGATGTACAGGGGCTACAATAAATATATCTAGCCGGAAAGGTAGGGCACCTGCTTTCTGTAGCATTCTTGGAGTCTTTGTATTCCAAATAAGGATTTTTCTGTATGTCAGATTTGCTTATTTTACACTTGGTCTCTATATCAACACAAGCTGGGGCTGACTTATTATTCTAGTCTTTATCAACTAGACCAGAAAAGGAAGGTGTGGTGTTAGAGAGGCAAACATGGACCAGGGAGTTGGAACTGTCTAAGGTGCCAGTGTTTCTTCGGTCACTGAAGGCCTGTGATCTGAGCATCTTCTTCAAGTCCATAAAACTTGTACAGTCAGTTTTTTCTTTAGAGCTTTGTAGAATCAGTGCAAGTTAAGATTCAGCTGTGATTCTTTATGGTAGAGTTAGCTCAACGACCCTGCATTTCCTGAACATACATTATAGTGAAGAGGTAGCCGGATCTGGGAGTAGTTAGAGACTCTTGAATCTTTCTGAGCCAGCACTTCCGAGGATGATGAGGTTGATGGAGCTCAAGTCAATGCTGTTCTGTGGACAAGTCTCTGAGGAGAGAACCCCCAAATGATGTGAAGTGATGGTAACTTTCAGGCTGTGGAATGGGATGGGACTGAAAAGTGTATCATCCAAACCCCAGAGAATCCTGCCAACCAAACCAAAATAAAACACCCAGGAGTAAGAAGGGAAGAAAGACCTGTTTTGTAAATAATCCAGGATGATCATTGATGGACGACTGGATGGAAGACCTAAGATGTGGAATATAAACAATGTGGAGTAGCTTAATTTAAAAAGCAAAGGCCACATACACAGGAAAGAGAGAAAGACAGACAGAAAGAGAGAGAATAAAAGGGGGAAATTTTATTTTAGAAATAATTTGCTTCAGGAGGCACCAATGGACCAATGAATGATTTGGTTTGGAACAATAACACACAGAGGATTTTTTTACTTGTGTTCTGACATGAGTGGGTTTTGTTTGTCTAGAATAACAGAAATGAAAGAAGAAATCTCCCTACAGAGATTTCCGAAGAGATTGTACAAGTTAACTTGTACATTGGTCTTATTCTGGAAATGAGAATACACAAGAAGGTCATAATGGGAGTTATCTTCAGAAGGGAAGTTCTGAGAAATAAAAACAAGTCATGGAATTTTCATAAAGGGTGATAATTCCATGCTTAATACATGGTCATAGTTAATGTAGTTTGGAACGTGTCAATTAGCTGGAATATTAGTGAGTTTTCAGTTCCAATGAAAAGCTAGGTGTGGATGCCCGTGAGTTCAATCAGGGGGTATGGGGTGATGCACCTGGCCCTTGGTTCAGTGGAGTCACTGTGAGGTGTCCTGTGTTTTCAGGCTTGTTTGAAGGCTGTTCAGGGCTGTTATTGTATCCGTAGACTTTACTTTCTTTATATCCTATGCAAGTGTGGTGCCTCATTCTGATGATACTGATGACTTACTGCACGCCCTGTCTCAGACCTAATCAATATCATTACCTCACGTAGTTTATAAGATTGAATTGTGAGGCCATAATATAGGCATACACACTTTCTGGTTTCCCTTACTATTCTCAAATGGAACCCGATAATGCTCTGGTTACTTAGCAGCCAGCTGTGTATTACACTCTCCCAGGGACATTTCTAAAAGCTTCCTTTAGATGACTATGAAAGGAGGAAGACTGAAGACGACACACAGCCTGAAGCTCCAGCTGCTGACTTGAGCACAGAAGGGAGAACAACAGCTAAGAAATATGAGGTCTTTGGCCCCTTTCCCAGAATTGCCAGGCTAAGACCTTGGCAGAGACGCACCAGGAAACTGAACTCTATTTGCACATCCTTTTATACGTGGGAGATTAAAAGCTTCAACCTTGAATGATCACAGTTTCTGAGAATCATGACAAGGCTTTAAAGAAGAGGTGGAGTGTCCCGAGGGAGGTGAGCGGGAGTCTGCGCAAGGTAGGTGTGAGGTTGGCACTGACTTTCAATTCCCTTTGATTAATGACGAGTATATTTCACTTAGTTCTTTGAAAATAAACTATTCTTATGGGGGGGGATCACATAAAGGAATCAGCAGGGCAGGGATCTTTGGTTCCCCAAATATTGGGAATCTTTCAAAGTTGACCCCTTTGTCCCATAGCTAAAATCCATTTTCTGTGCAGATCTCAAGGGAGGGGACCGCGCCCCTGGTCACACTTGCAGATTTTACTTTGTTCTGCCTGTTGAGGGGAGTTTCAACTCCTGCAGTTTTTCTGGATTCCCAGTCATAAAAGTAGAATACAGAATAACAGAGTCTTCCTGTTTCAGTCCCTTGGTTAATAAATACAAGTGACTGTGAGCATCCTACCTGGTGATAACAAGTATCATTTCACACAAGATGTTGAGTGATTAATATTCCCTGTCTTAGTTGATTTTCTGTTGCTGTGATAAAACACCATGACTTACATACAATAGAAAGTATTTAATTTGGGGATCACTGTTCCAGAAACACACACACGGACAAGGACACAGACACGGACACACAATAGCAGGCATCTTTTGAAACCTCAAAGTCCACCCCTAGTGACACACCTCCTCCAACAGGACCACACCTCCTAATCCTTCCCAAACAGTTCCACCAACTATGGACCAAGCATTTAAATAAATGAGCCAATGTGGCCATTCTTACTCAAACTACCATACTTCTCAAAGGACTAAGTTTGCAGATGGATTCATGTAGTCTTTCTGGAGCTCATTAATACTAGTTTATATAGAAGAATGCAAAGTTAAACCCATCGGAGTTGCCACTAGTTCTCACTGAACATCTGAACAAAAGGAAACATCAGTAAGGCTCATAAGAGGCAGACATCACCTCCTGTAATCTAAAAATGATGACCACTACATCACCGCCGCCATCTTTGACTGTATTTCCACAGGGAAATGCCACAGAGCAGTCAGTTCAGGCAGACACTAAATGTTTCTCGGAGGCTGGGATGTGGCCTTGGGCAATCTCCACAGCTCCTCTCACTTTGGTTTCTTCTTCTGTAAAAGAGAGATAACAACAGCAGTGGCTGTTGGGAGGACTAAACAAGTGGAACAAGCAATGACGTTATGCAGATGTCCTCGGAGGCTGCAGGCCGCACTATTAACCTCACTACTAGTAACTGGAGTGACTAATGATTCCCACTCGGAGGGGCTGTTTTATTTTTAACTTCTTATTGCTGAAAGTCAAAAGGTTTTCTTTTTTTTTTCAACTAATAGCAAATGAGGACAGCTGCTCGCAGAAGGTGAGAACCAGAAGAGACCTTGGCTGTGCCAGGCCCGCCTTCTTCATCTTACAAGTGAGTGTGGGAGCAGGCGTGTTGGGCTCAAGTTCTCACAGGGCAGATGCAGGTTTGGAATAAATCACAGTCATGGGGGTTTCCTTCCCATTTGTCACAACTCTTCGCCTACAACAATTCAATCCTGTCTAATTCTTTGTCTCTCACGTGAGCTGACTCAGAAACTGACCAGGACTGTGTCCTGTACCTATAGAAGACTGACCAGTGCTGAGCAGAATGAACCATCACTGCTAACATATAAAAACACTTTTAATACCTTGGCTTTTTCTTTACAACATTGTCATACAGGTAATGTGTTGGCTAGGTCTATGTCAACTTGACACAAACTAGAGTCATCTGAAAGGAGGGAACCTCAATTGAGAAATGGCTCCTTAAGATCTGGCTGTAGGGCATTTTCTTAATTAGTGATTGATGCTGGAGGGCCCAGTCCATGGTGGGTGGTGCTGTCCTTGGGCTGGTGGTCCTGGGTTCTATAAGAAAGCAGACCGAGCAAGCCATGAAGAGCTGGCCAGCAAGTAGCGCTCCTCCATGGCCTCTGCATCAGCTCCTGCTTCCAGGTACTTTTCCTGTTTGAGTTCTTGTCCTGACTTTCTTCGAAGATGAACAGTGATTTGGAAATGTAAGCCAAATAAACCCTTTCCTCCTCGAGTTGCTTTTTTGGTTATGGTGTTTCTTGGGAGCATTAGGAACCCCAATTAAGACAAGTAACTTCTTTTATTTTGAAAAAGACAGAAATGGGAGATGTCTTGTCTCTGAACAAAAGTGAGAGGAAAAGCTGCCTGGCAGGCTCTGGTCATTGATCCATTTATTCCCTAGCAGAGTGAGCCAGAGGCCTTGTGGTGCGGGGCAGGGGTTACCCAGGTTGAGATGAGAGAGGGGAGCCTGGCTTTGTTCTTTCCCCAGCTTTGTGCTCAGTGTGATGCAAGGTCCAGCAGAAGTGCCCGGAATCCAGGGTGGGGATGGAGGGTTTGAGGTTCTTTAGAAAGAATCAGAAACCACAATCTGAGCTTCAGGCAAGCACTCTGACTTCATCGGGAGCTTTGTACTCTCACAGCGTAGAAGAAAGTACTTACTCTGCAAACCTTGAAGGAGCTTGTCGGGGGCTCAGCCAGGCTGGGGGAGAAAAGTTTTTCAGTTGACTGGCAGGGATTTCCTTAGTGGGGAAGTGGCTTGTAAACACAGGGTGGGAGGCGCGTGGTGGCTCTCAGATGTCAGGGCTGGTGGAGGAAGCTCTGAGCCAGAGAAGGGTGTTTTTGGTCACCCGCTGATCTGTGGGGATGGGAAGATCACTGAAGTCCTTTCATTTTGACAAGCTTAGTGAGAGGGGCTGGACAAGGTGGCGATTAAACTCCCTTCGCTTCTGATGCTGAATGAAAAGAGCATGGTAGCGTGGTTAGGGTGCAGAACCCAAAGGCTTCCATTTCTCTTCCTGCCCACACGGGCCTTGTCCCGGAGCTCTCTCTGATTTCAGTGATCCTCTGGTCCACGTGGAGTTGTGTCCTTCCTTACAACTCGCTGCGTGAAGCCTTAGTTACTCTTTTAGGGGACTGGAGCAGGTGGCCCTCTACTCGGGGTTAAAGTCAGATGTGACATAAACACAGCTGAGGTCTTTATGCAGGGGGGACACCTTTGATGTGACAGCACTGTGACCACACACCCAGGCTGTGTTTCCGTGGCATTGCCCCTGTGGGTGCTGGCTTCCTTCCCATTGCCTCGTCAGATGACACAGAGAGGGAAGCGAGTGCCGGGGCTTTCTCTGGGCCTTGTGGTTCCAGAAGCCCTGGCACCTCAGGCTGGGTACGGATTGTAAAGGCATCCCCATTTTCTCATAGTCACCCCGCTCCTCTGGTTCCCTCTGTGGCTGGCACTCGCTGGGGTGCGCATCCTTGATTTCAGCTCCATTGCTTATTAAGGCTGTTTGGGAAGGACACTCATCTTCCCAACTGTGGACAAGGAGGAGGTTGTGTCCCAGGGAGACTGGTGTCAGCCTGGGATGAGGCAGGGGAGTAGGTCACGCTCTCCACATCCTTTCCTTCTGTGGAGGACAAGGTGAGCTTGTCGGTCTGTAGAATATGGTCAAGTTAGAGAGGGAAAGAGGCAAGGCAGGGGCTCAGTGGCATGCACCAAATGCATTTCCCACCTGTCGACAATTGAATTCTGTCTTCTTTCTTCTCACGTGCTAAGTTTCGATCTCTTCTGGACCCATCCATGCTGCTCCCCAACACTTGCCCCTTGACAGTTTGTGCCAATCAATCCCATTTCATCATTCAGTCTTAAACAACAGTGCCTGTCAAAGAATGCTTGGCAAGATAAGGGAGGGCCCTCTGACTTACAGAAAAGCTGCTGCCCTATCCTAAAACTGGATGAAAAGTTAATTTTGCAGAGGTGTTTAGAGAGGACAAAGGCCGCCAGGCTGTCTGTGTGGAAGCCCCACTGTGCTATCGCCTTTGGTCTACAGTCTGTTTGAGAAGCCCTAGAAAGCTGCAATCTCATCACCCGGGGACACCTTCTCTGAGTCTCCCTTCCCTCTCTTCCCTCTTTGCTCCCTCCCCCTTTTTTTCCTTCTCCTCCTCTTCCTTTATTCTTCTTTATAAACATTATCACCATGTAACAATTACTTTTAAATTTAATTTACCATTTATTTCCACTAAAATATAAACTCCCTGAGCTTTCAATAGCCACATTCCCAGGACTTCAAGAAAATGTACTCAGCACACAGTAGGCACTTAATAAATTGTTATTAAATTAATGAACGAATGAATGTTGTTACATTCCATGAAAGCAACTTTAATCTCCAAAGGTCTATAGTCGAGATCGATTTTTCTCTCTTAATGATTTGTTGTCATGGTGATATATTTATACTGACATTTCTGTTTCTGAGAGTTATAAATACTCATGAGGTTTGCCCTTAAGCTGGGGAAGGATAATTTAAGCCTCTCTATTGTATCATATGCATGCAGGTGAAGGGGAAACCTAAGATTGCTGGATTGATTAGCTAAGCACAGTACTTGAGATCTGACCTTACTTTAATGTATACAGCTGTTACATTCATTCGCCTTAACTTACTTTCGCCCATCACCAGGTATTCTTTCCAACCTGGCGTCCTGGGCAAGCGCACTGCTCCCCTGACTGATGTCTGCTCAGGAGCCCTCGGGCATCTCTAGGGCATGTCTCTGGGGAGTCCGTTCCATATTTGTTCCATGCTACTGCTACCATCATAAATGTGTGTGTACAACATCTGAAAAACTTTAAAGACCCCAATAGAGTTCCTGTTCTTGAGGAGTACCCCCATTATGTGGTGGTGGTAGGGTGCAGAGCTGTTAGGAATCACACACACCCCTTTTGGTACTGGGGATGGAATAGTCTTTTGTTTCGGAGAATGAGTTATTATAAGTTTTAGTTATGAGATAGCAGGCTCTTGTGTGTCTGTTTGGGGGAGGAAGTGCAGAATTCCTTATGAAATGAAATAGAAACATACCACTTTCCTCTGGCAGCCCAAGACACAGGGTATATGGCCCTGGGGCTCATCCATGAAAAGAGGTGGTAGAAGGGGAAGCCCTGTCACCCCTCCCCCCCATTTCACATAGCCATCATCTGGTGTCCAGGGAACACAGGAGGGCTGAGGGCTGGCCTCTCAGAGCCATGTAGCTGGCGTTTAAGCACATTGGATTGTCAGAGTGTCACAAAATCTTGTTGCAGCCAATAGCCTTTGGTTAGTGGGTAGTCAGTCTGAGGCAAAGCGGCTCAGAGGACAGGGTGAGCACCGGTCTTGTGCCCCCAGCGTCAGCATAGGGTGGAGCACATGGTTCTCATGGTGTTGGGTTTCTTCCTTCAGTGAATGTCTAACATGCTAGACTTTTCCAAATGCCAGAGTTAAAGAAAGAATAAAACAGAGTTCCATGCTCGTGCTCTCTCTCCTTCTGCTCCTGATTTGGACCTTGAGATTTCAGTCCTGTGCTCCAATTTGGGTCTCTGTCTCTGTCTCCTTTCATCGCTTGCTGAAGGTTAATATTCAGGAGGATGCCTATATGTTTTTCTTTGGGTTCTCCTTATTTAGCTTCTCTAGCATGGAACTCAGGACCGCGAGGGGTGCACCCACACACTGAAACAATGGGGATGTTCTATTGGGAACTCACCAAGGCCAGCTGGCCTGGGTCTGGAAAAGCCTGGGATAAAACCGGACTCTCTGAACATAGCGGACAATGAGGACTACTGAGAACTCAAGAACAATGGCAATGGGTTTCTGACCCTACTGCACGCACTGGCTTTGTGGGAGCCTAGGCAGGTTGGATGCTCAACTTACTAGACCTGGATGGAAGTGGGGGTTCCTTGGACTTCCCACAGGACAGGGAACCCTGATTGCTTTTCGGGCTGGGGGGAGACTTAATTGGGGGAGGGGGAGGGAAATGGGAGGCAGCGGCGGGGAAGAGACAGAAATCTTTAATAAATAAATAAATAAAAAAATAAAAATAAAAAAAAAACAGAAAAAAAATGAACCCAAAAGAATCTTGCCACCAAGTACCTGTATTCCACAGCTAGGCAGACAGGAGAGGCATTTTCTCTGCCCCATGTTAGGCTGAAACCCACAGCCAGACTGTCTATCTGAGCAAACAGGAATGCACAGATAGGCTAAGAGTGGTTGATCCCCATGTAAATCGTACATTCAAGAAAACTACGGTCTTACTGGCCTGCCGTTTAGATAGATCTCAGTGGTTTTCAGCTGCTCAGAAGTAACCCTGAAGCCGGCGGCAGTAAGAGCCCTCAGATGCCTCAGTAATGCTGAGCAGAGCCTGGCTGTTGGCCTTCAGTGTCACCTTGGAACACAGGTTTTCTCTGTATGAACGTCTTCGTCAGTCTACTCTTACTGTGTGAGTTAACTACAAGTGTTCCCTTCTATGAAGTACCTGAGGCTCCTCAGGGTGCCTGACTGCCAACCTGAGATGTCAGCACCACATCTTCTGTGACTCCTGAAAGACAAGGCATAGAGGGGCCTCGTAAGGTCTGAGGCTGAGACAATCGCATGGAGGCGTTATCTATAACTAACATGTCCTAAGATTCCTCTTGGCAGCTTTTTCTTCTCCTCCTTCTTCATTCTCTTCTCTCTCTCTCTCTCTCTCTCTCTCTCTCTCTCTCTCTCTGTCTCTGTCTCTCTGTCTCTGTCTCTGTCTCTGTCTCTCTCTGTCTCTCTCTGTCTCTCTGTCTCTGTCTCTCTCTGTCTCTCTCTGTCTCTCTGTCTCTCTCTGTCTGTCTGTCTGTCTGTCTGTCTGTCTCCCTTCCTTCCTTTCTTTCTTTTAAAAGTTTTTCCAGACAGGGTTTCTCTGTGTAGCTTTGGCTGTCCTGAAACTCACTCTGTAAACCAGGTTGACCTCGAATTCACAGAGATCTACCTGCCTCTGACTCCCGAGTGCTGGGATTAAAGGTGTGTGCCACCACTGCCCAGTACCTCTTGGCTTCTTAATCTTGCTTGGTTTTTCAACTCTGGATTGAAAATAATTTGCAGAAGATGAGATGAACAAGGAAGAAGATTCTTCTTGGGGTTCTTCACAGGGCTTCCCTGGCAGCCTGGGTTTCTTTCCCTTTCACACCCTGCTTTTTCTGTGGCAAACTTGCACCCGAGAAAGTCAGCTCTTGTTTACAGCTGTCCCACTCCCTCTTTCTCATAGGAACATTTCCCCCTTTATTCAGGGAAACACCCTAAAGTTTTCTTTCTCTTCTCTCAGCTTCCCAAGGCAGGCATTACAGGTGTGCACCACTAGACTCTGGCTTAGAGGAATCTCCTTCCAAGCACGGAGGCTTGCTGTGCCTGCCTCCTGGTGATGTGATGATTAAACCACCTTCAAGATCGGCAGTGTGACCAAGTCAGGCCACTAGAGAGGCAGCAAGGTCTCATTTCCTTCCCTAGAAGTAAAAGTTGATATTGTTATTTCATTTTTAATTAGATGTACATGCTGGACCATTTGCTGTGACGTTAACGGCTAATATAAAGAAGATTCATTGGCTTTTCCAATGCAATCAAAAGAAACATCAAGGAGGAGATCGATGTGTGTGCAGAGACTGGGGATGCTGTAATGATTGTTGTGCTTGCTGCAAATTCCCTCTGGGCAAAGCTGGGCAAGGATAATTCACCTTTGTGTCAAAGCTCAGCTCAGCGAGACATCCTCTCCCAATCTGCATCTCCTGATCTTCACTGAGTTTATCTGTCCTCCTCTCCCTTCTTCAGAGTCACCTATGCTGAGTTAGGAAAAACAGTGTCAAATTTTTAGATATGCCAATTGGTTGTCCAGTGCCAATGGTCAGTCCAGAAAACATACATACAAGCAACATTTACGCATATACAAGTACATAGAGTCATATAATAATAATTGATGGAAAAGAGGGTTTGAATTGGAAGAAAAGTGCGGAGGGGTATATGGGAAGATTGGGAAGGAGGAAAGGGAAGGGAGAAATGTTGTAATTAAAAAGCAAAGATACCACAACTTTATCCCAGTTTATGACAAACTAAATATCCACCGACCTTAAAAAGGGGAATGTTTGAATTCTTTTAACTTGCCCTTTGGAAGCTGAAAACCATAATCTTTGAGGTCAAACAGGTCAATTAATAATAGGAAATAGAGAACGCAGGAGAAACTTGGAATTGGGTCCATGGCAAATAAGAAAGCAAGAATGGGGTCTCCCACAACGTTTGAGTGGATCCAGGACCTACATTTCCAATGACAGTGTTGAAAACCGCACCCTAAGTACTGATTACCCCTCCCACGTTACAGGGACCAGACTGCCCTGAGGAAATTCAAGTTTGCTTGCCCCGTGGTAGTTGCTTTTTCCAGTCAATGCTGTCACCCTTTACTTGGCCCCAATATCTATTTATCCATGAATTCTGAAGGATGTAAAAATACTGAGGGTGGACACATTGTATGCTATTACAGAGTATGTCATCAGGGTTCCCATGAAGGATAGAATGGTATTCACTACCAAAGGCAAGCCCTCTTGGTTTAACGCTTGGTCTTTTCATGTCAGGCTGACCAGCTCTCGGTACATAAGTCTCGGCATCCTACTGTGTATCCCACCCTGAATATTTACTGAAGAATGACAGATGTGGTCTCCTCTCTCATGGTGCTTATGTTTGAGCATCACAGCCAGTTATCACTCAGTTATCTGCATTCTCAGTTCCTTCATCACAGCAATGGTGAGTATCCAGGAGACACAGAAAGATCCTGAGAGCTTGGTGCACAGGAGAGGTTCTGGTTAGAAGGGATGGCGGGCGACTATGGGCTTGGCAGTGAGTCTGCTGTTCACTGTTCTCACTGGCAGACTGACTTTAATGGATTGCATCCACCTGCTTCCTTTGCTACTTGGCATCCCCTCTGGTTTGGCCAAAGAGATTCAGGAGGAGAGGGCAGTCTGGAGGAACAGAAAGTGAGGTGCAGATTTCATTTTGCAGGGCTGGTATTGGCAGAGCTGCCTTCCTCCACTGAGAATATGGCTCTCTCATAGTCCCTGGTTTTAGTGAAGTTCCTTCCGGCTACATTTCAGACCCAGGGTTCTGCTAGTTCCTGGCTATTTCACCATCATTATTTGGTTTCTTATTTCTTTTTTTTGTTTATTTTATAAGATTCAATTTTTTTTATTTATTTATTAAGGATTTCTGCCTCCTCCCCGCAACCGCCTCCCATTTCCCTCCCCCTCCCCCGATCAAGTCACCCTCCCTCATCTGCTCAAAGAGCAATCAGGGTTCCCTGACCTGTGGGAAGCCCAAGGACCGCCCACCTCTATCCAGGTCTCCTAAGGTGAGCATCCAAACTGCCTAGGCTCCCCCAAAGCCAGTACGTGCAGTAGGATCAAAAACCCACTGCGATTGTTCTTGAGTTCTCAGTATTCCTCATTGTCCTCTATGTTCAGCTAGTCCGGATTTATCCCATGCTTTTTAAATATTTATTATTGTATGACTTTTTTTGCCTGCATGCGCGTCTGTGTACCGCACACATCACTGATGTCCTTGGAGGTCTGAGTTTGTCACTAGAGCTCCTTGCATTAGAGTGACAGGTGGTTGTGAGCTGCCTTGTGGGTGAGAGGAATTGAGCCCAAGTCACTTGGAAGAGCAGCCACTAGTTTTAACCACTGAACCCACTCTCTAGTTTCATTTATTTGGTTTCTTACACCCCTACTCTGGTAGTTTTCTGTAGCTAGGTGGTTTAAATTTTGTCTCATTTCTGCATTCTAAATGTCTGAAGTCAGGGTGTTAGCAGGATCACAACCCTGGGAAACAAGGAGGAGGCACTTTCTGGCCTCTCCTTGCCTCCAAGGCTTTGCTGTTCATCTTCACATTCGTTTCCAGAGTACAATACAAGTGGCTTCTGGTTCCCAAGAGGGCCCTTGTTTCAGAAAACCCAAGCACCCAGGTCCTGCTGCACATATTCCTACTTGGTCTTTGAAATTCACCAGACTCTCCCACTCAGCTCTGTTCCCAGAAGCCTCAAGTTTTTCTAGCCATATCTCCAAAATCTTCCCCATTCTTCCTGGAAACCAGTTTCAAAGGCTTGTGAATCACACGGACGAGATAAACAGCGGTAGACAATGGCTCCACATTGTGGTGCCAGACTCTGTATTGGTTGATTGTCTTATTGTTCAGACCAAAAACCAAACCAAGCCAAACCAAAATAAACATCTTAGAAGAAATGTCAAGGGAAGAAGGATTTATTTCGTCTTGCAGTGTGAGGGAGCAGCTCATCAGGGTAGGAGGTGCGGCAGCAGAAACTTGCTCATATCTGGGAGGTTGCTGGGCATACAAGGTAGTTTGGGAAAGAATGTTCAGTTGGCTGTTTCAGTGAGGGACCTTAACCCATGTGGTGGTATTACTCACATTCAGAGTAAATCTTCCTTTTTCAGTTAAACCTCTTTGGAAATGCCTTTGATTCTCTCAGACATGTATCTTCTAGGTGACTTTAAACAATGCCACGTTGTCAGTAGAGATCATCATCTCATTGGGCCTTCAGGCTGTGGTTCTGAAAGTCAGGCCATCATAGCACAGGACCTCCCATCCCCTCCTGCCATCGTAGGAACTGCTGACCCTCATGTGTAACCCGTCACGGGTTTGTCTTGTTTCTCTATTAGTGTCAGATGGGCAGTGATGCTGTAAACATGTGGTTAACATCTCATTTTCAGAGTCAGCGTGCTTCCTCTGAGGACCAGACCAATCAACTGTAGCATGAGAATATGTTGGGGGAAGACACTGTCGTGCCTTCTTTCAGATTTCAATTTTCACATCTCTCTAATCTCAGGCAGAGCCTTAGTACATATTGTTCAAGTGAATTCCTTGAACTCTTCCCCAATTTTCATTAAGTTTAACTTTGTTTTTAATGACGGTTTTAATATGCATGTATTTATGGTGTACTAGTTGATGTTTGGAACATGTTTACATGGTGTTATTTTTAAATCGGGTTATATACGTCCCCTGGAACACTTATTATTTGATGTAGTAGAAACACTGAGACTCCTTTCTGCCGCTTTGAAATATGCAGCAGGTAGTTGCTATCCTCAGCTACCCCACTGTGCAGCCAGAAGCCTTACTTCTGTCTAACTATGACTTGGAGCCAGTTAATCAGCCTTTCTCCATCTCTCCCTCTTCCCATTCTCACCTGCCTCCCATAACCACCGACTTCAATAAGGTCAACTTTTGAGATTCTTCAGGAGCAGGATCATGGCGTGCTTGTCTTCTGCGTCTGGTATGGCTTCATTTAATAATTTGCATAGACTGCTGAGGAGTCGGCTGACTTACCTCTGTTCACGCAAGCCCCAGACTCGTCTGGAAGTGCTCCTGGATCTTTCCTTACTGTCTACCCCAGTTTCCAAGCTGAAGTTGTGCCGTTGTGGAAACACTGAATTGAGATTCTGAGCACCTGGGTCTGAAACTGACTCATCTCTTACTCCAAGTCTCACATCACCAGGCTTCAGTTTACGGGACAATTAAACAGGAACGATTCTCTTCTGCATGGGTGTTGGCAGTCATGAATTTGCAGATGTGATCAACAGTTTGATCTGTGTTAGGGACTACCTAGTCAACAAGAAGGACCAGGCTGAAGTCTGTGACCCAGAGGCAGAGCAATAGCACTGAGGTTAGGGTGGCACAGAAATAATGAGCCTTCTTCACTATGGTGACAATAACAATCTCTGGGAAGACTTGGCTGACTGAATCCCCACCATTACCAAGAATGGAAAGGTGAAGAATTTGCGTTGCAACTGTTTACTTCTTCTAAACGAAACAAGTGCATCTAGCCTTTATCAGTCAGAAAAACTATCTGGCTTGATCCTGAAAGAAAAAACACAGTAAAAGTAGATAGAGAAATTGAGAAACAATACTCTTTCTTAGTGCTGTTGGCAGAGAATTGCCATCAGTTATCTTGC
The DNA here is from genome assembly GCF_037038515.1 of Microtus pennsylvanicus. Lineage (NCBI taxonomy): Eukaryota > Metazoa > Chordata > Mammalia > Rodentia > Cricetidae > Microtus > Microtus pennsylvanicus. The sequence continues at coordinate 12,940,196 of NC_134593.1, read as the reverse complement.
TCAGTTGTGGACCCGGTGTGCAACAGTATCTGGTGTGGGAGGTCCTTCTGTCTATGTGTTACTTTTATTGGTTAATGAATAAAGAGCTGGCTTGGCCTATAGCATGGGAGGAGGAAGGTGGAGTCAGAAAGAAGCCATGGAGCCTGCCGGGGACAGACGCTGGAAACTTTGCCAGTAAGCCACTGCCATTGGCGGTACACAGATCAATAGAAATGGGTCAAATTAATATGTAAGAGTTAGCCAATAAGAAGCTGGAGCTAATGGGCCAAGCAGTGATTTAATTAATACAGTTTCTGAGTGATTATTTCCCGTCAGAGATAGCCGGGCAGCCCAGATGAACAAGCGGCCTGCAGCTACAAGTATCAACTGGCTAAGTGAAGCGAGTCAGCTGGTACAATAGTGGCAAGTCTGTTTTGGGGGTAACCAACTTTCTGACAGGTTTGAAGCTTACTCCACAGGTGAGACTTCCTGTTTGATACTGTATGCTTAGTCAAAAGCCAGTGGCTAGGGAGGTCATGTGTCCTAATGCGGAAGCTACTGCTGTTGTTTTGCTAAATGAACAGGATGTGTCTGTCTTATTGTTTTCTAAATAACTATGTTTCTGTTCATAGGGACTACATTTCTGCTGCTGTCAGCTTTGGTTCAGGCCAGAGAAACATCTTTTTGTAAGGGTCAATAGTGACTTCAGAGACTCAAAGATTAGAGGGAAAAAAACCGCTGTTGAAAACCTTGTCATAAAGGGGACATCTACAACTTCTCCAAAGCTCAGGGAACATCATGGAAAGAGTCAGAAGAATATAAGAGTCAGAGAAAGTAGGCATGGGCAAGCATTGTGGATCACCAACTGCTGGGCATGACATGGCTGCTGCACACCTGGATCCACAGCAAATATGAGTACCTGCACAATATCTCTACAAGCCTAGGTCTGTCATGGAAAGGGGAGGGGCTTGTAAGATCCATCATGGTCTGTGGTTTATCCATAGGGAACAGGTAATGGGGCAAGGAGAGAGATTGTCTTCAGTGGTGTAGCCAGTGGTAAGATGCACATAGTTCTGTAAACAAACTCTTCCCTGCTCCTGTAAACAACCCTAATGAAATTCATTGGGCCATAGAGAAGAAAAGAGAAGTAGGGCTAATTGGGAAGAAAAAGGGGACTGTTGGGAGGAGGAACGCAAAAGAGGGGATTAGGGATGAATATGATAGAAACACATTACGTGCTCATATAAAATTGCCATATTGAATCATATTATTACTTGTAATTAACATATGTGGATAGAAACATTTTTTTAAAAAAGGAAAATGAAGAGCAATGTTAGAATATTAAGGGGTTTGAGGCCTGAGTGTAGGATTATAGAGCCATTTTCTCAGGGTGGATCTGTAGGGAAGATAATGTTTCCAGATTTCTGGGTTCACCAGGCCCAGGAAATTATAGTCTTGGGATTCTGAAGTTCCAAGGTGGTTCTTACTTACAGGGCAGGGCAGAAGGATGACAAATGGGCAGATGCCCTGTGTGGCTTCCTCTAAGAACTCAGGGGTTCTGTTTCTGGGACTATCTTCTGGCCTGTCTTCCTCTTCTACTTCCTCTACTCCCATCACCTCCTCCTCATTTCTTTTCCTCTACCACCTATACCACCTCCTCCATCTATTTTCCTCCTTCATCTCTTCCTCCTCCTCTTCCTCATATTTCACATTTTAGAGACTGGACAAATGCTTCTGGCTTGCTTTCAGATTGTTTTAGCTCAAGATTCTCTGGAGAACAGAAGTTATAAAATAATCCCAAATATATATATAAATTATAATGTATATTTATTTATATTTAATATATATTACACAATAAATATATTTTATGATGTAAATTTAGAAATATATTTCTTTATAATATATTATATAATCTATATAAATATCTATATAAAATACATATGATAAACTATATATGATTGTATGTCTTTATTTAGGCTTCCAACAGAAGATGTAGCTCAGATTAGAGGTAGATTTTCTAAGTTCAAATGATCTGGTTTAGAGGTGTGTCTTCCCAACTCAAGATCCCAGATTAAAGGCATGTCTTTTCCCACTTCAGGTGGTCTGGATCCAAGGCATGTCTTTCTATCTCAAAGATCCAGATTAGAAGTGGACCTTCCTACCTTAAATTAGCAAAAATCCCCCACAGATGTGCTCTCCTTATGTGGGTCTTAGTTAATTCCAGATGTAGTCAAGTTGATAACCAAGAACAGTCATTGCACAAATGAAGAGAAAATAGCTTGAGTCAGCAGGTATTCTGTCCCCAGAAATAACCTCACTGGCTGTACAGTCTGAGTCTTTTCCTGTCTGCTGAAAACTGAGCATCTCCTTCATAGAATAAGGCTGAATTGGTTAGAGGAGATGTTGATGTTCAGTTTCTGATTGCTGTTAAATTTTCTTTGGCCTCTATTTGTGGGTACTTCTTTAATATTTTACCGCAATTTATCTATTTATTTTAGATTTATTATTTATACACCAAGGCAGATGTTTCCTTGGGAGAGAAATAAATTATGCCAAAATGCCAATTATCTATCAGACAAAAACCCATAGCTGTAGCACGGACCTTAACAGAGAACGTTATTGTATTAGTTTTGTTTTTAGCAGCAGCTAAGTGCTTACTGTACTATTCTGCCCATTTCAGGTGCCCTGTAACTGTTGTTAAGAACTAAGGAAAATACAGAACCAAATAAACGTAATGAAAGATGAATCAGCAGAATGGACATGGAGATTAAAGGAGGAAAATCAAATCTAAAGTACAAGAAGACTTAGTGGAGTGTTGTAGAATTATCCTCTGAAGGATGAAGTAGAGCAAACTAGATATGAAAGGGACTAGGGCAGCTTGGTCAACAATAGGAAAATGGAGGGAAGCTGATGAGGCCATCAGCACAAACCACCCATAATTTGACACCACACTGGGATACCTGGGAATCTTAGGAATTACTAAAGCCTGGCTGTTACCTCCCTGGAGTCTCCTTCGTCAGTCTAGGGCAGGTTCTGGGAACCCAAGATCTTAAAAAAAATCCCTTCCAGAGGCTGGGTAGATGGCTCTGTGATTAAAAGCATTTCCTGTTCTCCCAAATGACCCGAGTTCAGTTGTCAGCACCCACCTTGGGTGGTTCACAATTACCTGAATCTCAGCTCCAGTGGATCCGCCGCCCTCTTCTGGCCTCAGTGAGCACTGCACATGATTAGTATATCCTCTCAAAAATAAATCTTAAAAATAGCTTCCCATGATGTACCCATGAAATATAGACAATAAGCAATATAGTTACCTAAACAAGACCTGAGTAATGACAATACCAGTTGATGTGCCAACGTGCATGAGGAAAATTTCATAAAGTCCCAGCCCTAGATGAAGAGATACAACCAACCAATTAATAGCTGCTGAGGGAGGAAAAAAATCAGCTTTCTCCAGAGACAAGCTCTCAGATAGGTTATCCGGTCCTGGGTTCAACTCTAAACACACACACACACACACACACACACACACACACACACGAGTGACACTAAATGTATACTACATATGTGTGCGTGTGCGTGTGCGTGTGTGTGTGCTATGGAGTTCCTGCTCCTGGGGGAAAGACCACAGGCTCAATTCAATTATAATTAAAAGATTTATTAATTATTGCCAGCAGGATAACAATCTCTGAGCCAAACTCGAATTGCCATGAGAAGAGGGGTGAGGGAGGACTTTTAAAGGTGAAACCCACAAGAAGACCTTGAGTATCCGCACAAGCAAGCTTGTAATTCCTGACTTTTAGCAGACCACAGTTATCACAGGAGATTTGCATAAAGAGTGATGTGTTCGGTTCTTGAGGTAAACACATTTCCTTCAAGAGACTGGCAGATTACTTTCTGCTTTCCTGCAATTTCTGATTTCATAAAGAATATTTTATGTCATAGGATGTCAATTTTATGCCGTTTGGATAGAATGTGAAGTTCTTTTTGTTTATTTAATATTTTTTCATTTTACATACCAACCTCAGTTCCCTCTCTCACACCCCCACCTCTCTTCATTCTACCCTCCCCCCAATCCAGTCCTTAGAGAGGGCAAGGTCTCCTTTGGGATGTCAGCAAAATCTGACAGACCAAGTTGAGGCAGGACCAGGCCCTCCCCACTGCATCAAGGCTGAGCAAGGTATCCCACAATTGGGAATGAGCTCCAAAAGCCAGTTCATGATAAAGATAAGTCCTGGCCCCACTGCCAGCCCCCTCCCTAACAGACCAAGCCACATAACTGTCACTCACATTCAGTGACAGGGGAGGGGCCTGGTCTTGCCTTTACCTGGTATGTCAAATTTTGTTGATACCCCAAGGGAGGCCTTGTCCTCTCTAAGGAGTGGATGGAGGGTGGGATGGGGGAAGTGGGGTGGGGGGGGGGAAGCAAGAGAAGGGGAGGGAGGGGGAACTGGGGTTGGTATGTAAAATGGAAAAAATTAAATAAACAAAAAGGAACTTCATTTTCTATCCAAGTGGCATAGAATGTGCTCTAGTTCTGTCCTACGCAGGTCCCCCCAACTGTCAGTTCATAGTCTGTGAGCTCCCACTAGCTCCAGTCAGCTGTAGCTGTGGTTCATGTTCTTTAACCCCCTGGTTCTTATGATCCCTCCTCCCTCTCTTCAGCTGAACTCCAGGAGCTCAGCCCAGTGCTTGGCTGTAAATCACTAAATCTGCTTCCATCAGTTACTGGATGTATGTTCTATGACGACAGTTAGGGTAGTCAGGAAGTTCTTTCTTTTTTTAATTAACTATTCATCCTATGTATGCGGGTGTTTTGTCTGTAGAAATGTCTGTGCACCATGTGCATGCAGCGCCCATGGAAGCACAAAGAGGGCATTGGGTCCCTTCGAACTGGAGTTACAGACGGCCAACTTCCATGTGGATGCCGGGAGTCAAACTTGAGTCCTCTGGAAGAGCAGCCAGTGCTCTTAGCAGCTGAGCCACTTGTCGAGCCTGGAATGAGAAATTCTTTCTGCTTCTAGAAACCCTCTTTATTTTCCCTGCTTTCTGGAAGCCCGAGGAACCTGGGGAACTTCAGCCGGAACCCAGAGTAACAACACTAGAGGCTCTCATGCTGCTGATAGATAAAACAAGCTTTTATTGATTGAAGGCCAGTTATCACGACTAAACAAAACGTGACTTTGTACTTTCTGTCCAAAAGAGAGGTAAATGCTGGGAAAACTTGAATGAGTTGCATAGGGCTACTGATTTCTAGAGAACCTAATAGGCCCTTCCTCTTTGAAGTGTTCTTTGCATCTGAGGAAAAGCTCACAGCTCAAGGTTGGGAAGTCAAGGCATCAGAACCTTGAAGCAGCTGGTCACATCCTGTCCATGAACAGGAAGCAGAGATGTTGAATGTCTATGCCATGCTGCCCAGTTCCCTTCTTTCATTCCATACAGTCTAGGCTCTCCTGCCCAGGGAATGGTGCCACCCACAGAGGATGGGTCTTCCCACTTTAATGAATACAATCAAGATAAATCCTCCACAGGTACACCCAGAGGCCCTCCTCCCAGGTGACACTAGATTGTGCAAGTTGACAATCCGCACCAACCACCATGAATGCTTTCTCCCTCCTCTGGTGGCGAGATGAATAAAAGGAGAAGGCAGCCGCTTTAGGAAGCTCGCGTTCTGTAACTAGAATTATACAACTGTGAACTGAGACGAGCTGTACAGACCACGCATCCTTCACCTCTAGTCGTCCTGTTGTGCACAGGCTGATGACACTGCTGTGCTCCCTCAGAGCCCTGGGGAAACGCTCCACTTCATCTTCCTTCAGGAAGCAAGTAACAACTCTTTATTTTTCAATCCAAGGGAAAGGAGAAAGATGTAGGAGCCTCTGTGGGAACACCACTCTCCCACTTGCCACACATGGGAGGGAATGGGGTGACCCTGCCTTCTGGGTAGTGCTTCAGATGGCAGACTGGGAAGGCAGATAGAAAAGGACTTGTCCTCTTGTCCTTGGACCAGGTGTTGGAGGTTCTGACCCTTTGTGCCCATGGTTTCCACAGCCACCAACAAACATTTATGTCGCTTATGGTTCCACAGCATGCCCAGATCTGGGCTCTGTCTGAGCTAAGTATACCTAGTAGTTTTCAATTAGTTTTATTACAGATTGGAAGGGAAAAAGGAGTGAGGCTGAAAGAACGGCAAGATGGAGTTAGAGCTAACTGAGGACATAAAGGGAGAAAAGCATGAAATCCCTGGGGGGACTTTTGTGAAGACAGACGTGTCGTAAAATAAAACGGTGCCTCCGAGGGTAGCCTTGGGACTAGGTGAAGAGAGTTTCCAAACAGAGTAAGCGGGAAAGTTGGTATTCAAGTGGCAACTTGGACTACAACAGCTTAGATCATTACTACCCTGTGTCCTTGTCATGTCTCAAAGCTTCAAGCACTCCGCATGTCCCACTGTCCCACTGCCATGGCCTGTGTACCCCAGGTGCTCTCATAGGGTCTGTGGGATTTGTAAGGAATTTTGATGGTAGGTAGAGACGGGTTCGGGGGCAATGACAGGTGCACACAACCTGTAGAGATGCCATAGCGAAGAGAGGTTGCTTTCCAGCTACCACTGCACTGTGTGCTGTGCACTGCTGTGCTGGTACCTAGTTTGAATGCATGTGCTGTTATATACATCATGCACATGACAAGTTAGAGGGCCCTTAACATTGAGCTGTATCATGAATGCGCAGTATGAGTGAATGGAAAGATTAGTGAATGGGAACACAAGCTATCCTGTTGGCAGGGCTCTAATTGCAAAGTCATCTGAGAGTCAACGCGTGTACTTACTTGACTGAGAAATGACTCTGGGAACTACCAGAAGAGGACAAAGGAAATACCTCAAGACTGCCTTTGCCTGGTGGACAACCACGGCATCCAACAAACTGAAACAACACGGGGAGGGGACTCAGAATCTGTGACAAAGAGCACAGCGTCCGTCTCCCCAGTGGCAGTGTCCAGGCTGCCATGGGAAGTTTGGGGTGCATAGGTGGTGATCCATGCAAAGAGATAGACCAGAAGAGCACAGGGACAAAGGGCTTTAAAAACTCAGATGACAATACCTTATTTTAAAAAGTGTCGACTCAGTTTCCAGAACCATGACCCAGACGGTGCACTGAGAATCATAGCTGTAGCACGGCACTATTACTGTTGCCTTGATCCACGAATTACTGTGTCTGCGCTGACCTGGCTGGGGACTCTGCTGGGCCTATCACACACCACTGTTGGCCCAGAGGACTCTTCATTGCTAATAAATATTATAGCACAAACTGTTTATCTTGGGCTAAGTAGAGAAGGGACATATGTGGAGAGGAAAATAAAATTCAAAATGCTATTGCAGCCAAGAAACGTTTATTTTTGCAATAGAGATATGACCAGGCAAATGTCCTCTGTGCTAATAGAGATCAAACCCTGAGTTCCAAATTCATAGAAGCTTAAGAAAAACCTTTTTTTATGACAACCAAGGTGAAAAAATTAGCCAATAACACATAGCTGTTCAAAGGGAAACAAGAACCAGGGACTTCTCAGCTGGCAATCAGGGACCTCCATTCATATGGAGGGATCAAGAGTAAAGATGTCCTTAGTTTGTATCTGGACAACCCAGTTGAACTTGGGCTGTCTGGCATCTGAGAACTAACGGGCTGTGATTAGTACAAGAGGACGTGGGAGGATGGGATCAGAATTCAGAAAAAGTGAGGTTGCCATGTGCTGTTACTGGAAGCACTGGGAGACTCTTTCCCTCCTGATCCAGGGAGTTTTTCTCTTTAACTTATTTCTGTGGCCTCAGGTCTGAATCAGGAAGCAGCATTGTGTGGTTGAATTGAATTGCTGCCCTGGTGAAGCAGGAGGGATTTAAGAGAACCCAATGTTGTTTCCTCCTGTCTTTTCACGTTGGAGTAGAGAGTAGACATGAATGGACTGTGGCAAGGAGTAGGTCTGTCATCTCTTGCTCCACGCCAGCTCAGGAGCTGGGGTGCAAGAGAGAAGGTGGGTCACAGAGCTGGGGTGCAGGAGAGAAGGTGGGTCATCTCTGTTGCTCCATGACAGCCCAGGAGCTGGGGTGCAGGAGAGAAGGTGGGTTATCTCTGTTGCTCCTCGCCAGCTCAGCAGCTGGGGTGCAGGAGAGTAGGTGGGTCATCTCTTGTTCCATGTCAGCTCAGGGGCTGGGGTGCAGGGGAGAAGGTGGGTCATCTCTCTTGTTCCATGCTAGTTCAGTAGCTGGGGTGCAGGAGAGTAGGTGGGTCATCTCTTGTTCCACGCCAGCTCAGCAGCTGGGGTGCAGGAGAGTAGGTGGGTCATCTCTTGTTCCACGCCAGCTCAGCAGTTGGGGTGCAGGAGAGTAGGTGGGTCATCTCTTGTTCCACGCCAGCTCAGCAGCTGGGGTGCAAGAGAGAAGGTGGGTCACAGAGCTGGGGTGCAGGAGAGAAGGTGGGTCATCTCTGTTGCTCCTCGCCAGCTCAGCATCTGGGGTGCAGGAGAGTAGGTGGGTCATCTCTTGTTCCATGCTAGTTCAGTAGCTGGGGTGCAGGAGAGTAGGTGGGTCAGGAAAGCCATGCAGCCCTTTCCATACCCACAGGGGATGATGTTAGCTCAATTTTGCGTTTTAAAGTCAAGCATTCACACGCCAATGTGCTGTCTCATTTGATACTGCTCATTTAGAAACACACGAGAATGCGGCATTATTTCTTTAAATAAAACATTCTCGTTTGTGTTGCCTGTGTCTCGATGATCCCTAAGGCAGAAGTTCAGTTCAGACAGTAAACTCAATATGTATATTTTAAGCGCTTACTAATAATGCACTGTGGAAACTGAAGATGGAAGACCAAAGCTTCCTGCCCTGAGGGGTTTATAAATTGGAGGCTGGGCAGACGAAGGAAATAGCTGAACAATCACGGCATAAGAGAAAACACGTGAAATAAGCCAAGGCAGGCAGGTACTTAGGTGGTGCTGGTGAGGGCAAATGCTATCCTTAGAAGAGAGTTTTACATTGGGAATATAAATTCATGAGCCATGAGCACATCTGTGAAATTTAATGCTGTGAGAATAAATGGGATCACTTAGGAAGACAGAGTAGGGGGCCCAGTAGGAGCCTGGGACTCTAGACCTCCAGAGAGGAGTAAAAGCCACCGAAGGGAACTGATGACGAGGGGCCTACGATGGAACAATCCACAAAGTGCGGCATCTCGGAAGCTAAGCCCGGGAAGCATTTCCAGGAGGAGCAGATGTCCCACAGCTGAGAAGTGGTGTGACAGCCAGCTACGTACGAGTCATGTGTTGGCCTTAGGCCAATTTTATTTTATTTTAAACAAAGCTATGTGGGCAGAACCCATGTCTGCCTTGCTCACGTTATATACCCAATGCTGGGCACAGCATTTGGCACAGTACAGATTGCAGGATACAGCTGTTACAAAGAACAGAGAAATGCGAACTAGTTTCAGGTATTTATAACTTATCCAATAGCATTTGCAGGTTCGTGATATGGAGCTGAATCTCGGCAAAAGCAGGTACTTCCTTTAGAGGGCTGTATAGACCTGTTGGTCTTGTGCGTAACTCATTTCGCTTTCCCAGCTGTTGTTCCTTGCTTTGTTACCAAGGCTATGTTTGGAGGATAGGAATTCAGCTTTGACTGTTTTACAGCTCAGTGTGTGACCCAGCAGCAGGAGCATTGTGCTGGCTCAGTGCATGTTTGAGGGATGAGGCTCTGCCTCTCTGTAATCACAGGCTTGTGCATTTTAATAATATGGCTTCTGAAAATAGCCAAGTGGAGAAAAATAACCAAAAGGCTATGTTTATTCCAGTTAGGGGTCACTGAGAAAGATAACAATCATATTAGACTCCTGTGGTTTTCACAGAGCCACTGGACTTCCTGGGAAAGTTTTACTTACCTGCAGCACGGAGACATCTTAGACCTCTGGAGGACCATGTGCCCTGCTCTTATCCTATGTGCCCAGAATGTGCTCTTAAGGATGTCACCCAATGGGTAGGAATCAGTAGCCTCTGAAACCTTTAGATTCCATCTCAGGGTCTCTAAGATCACTAAAACAAGACCTTACTGCATCCCAGAATCTACAACGAAGGCCAAATTCTGAAAGATGAATCCATTTTTTATACAGATACATTTATGTAATTTTCAGGTCCAATGAAAAGCAAAATCAAATTTGGTCCTAATTCTCTTGGTACTTACAATCTAGAGAAAATAGGCACAATGAAATTAATGGAATACCCTCGTAGGTTACAATATGAAAGCACTGGGGGAGGAAACAGTCTGAATTTGCCATTGAGCTCAAGATGCCCCTGAGAAGCAAGCATCAGACAAGGAGAGAGAAAGCCCTAGGATGGGGTAGCACATGCCTGGACCCTCTAGCAACATCAGGAAGACATATTAGACCGAAGCACAGTAAGGGAGAGAAGGTAGAGCAGAGCTGCACAGGGAGGTGAGGGGTCAGCTGCTCAGTCTCAGGGACTTTGAAGGCTTCAGCTCTTCCTGTAAGTAATAAGAAGTTGCAGGAGAATTTCCAGTGAGGGACATGACACGCTCATATTTGCATTCATAAGCTCACTCTGGTACTAGAGGCTGGATAGTTTAACCAACAGGTCATAGGCTGCCTAAACACCAGCTGAGCAAAGGTGACGTTAACAGACATGCCAAAGTGAATGGGAGAATGCCCACAAGAACTACAGGTAACTATGGAATTCTGAGAATGAGAGAAATAGTCTTCCCTAGGGAAGCACACACCAATTCATTCCCCAATCCCAAATGATCAGCTCTGACAACACTCACACAAGAAACATTATTCAGTCACAGCAGGTTTTATTTAGGAATATATTTATGCACCTACACATTCATATGTGGGTGTAAGAGCAATTAATGAAAAAAGAGGCCATAAATTTGAAAGAGAACGAGGAGAATATGGGAGGGTTTAGAGGGGAGAAAGGGAAAACGAAAATGATATAATTATATTATAGTCTCAAAAATAAAAATAACTAAACAACAACAAGAAAACCCAATTTATTTTGATCATATTTTCCCTTTCCTTGACCTCCTAGAGGAATTTTATTTTTTAAAATAAAAATAGTCATTGAAAATATTTGAATGGAGAATGGGTTATCATTTATTTGATCAATATTTGATGAACATGTATATTAATGGAGGAATTTCTTTTTGACCTTTTACATTCCTTCTGGCTTTAAAATTCAATGATTTTTAATTTATTATTGAAAACATTAATTGTTCTAAATGAAGGTCACAGTTTGGAGTTGTTCAGATTGATTTCTTTATTTGGACTGTAGACATACATATATTTCTTAGGCACTTTTAATCATGCCACAATTAGTGCCTTCCTCAAGGCTGAGACACTCTTGGACTAGGGGATATGTTGTATGGTAGAAGCATCTTTTCTTTCTTGACTGCATGGAGCCTTGGCCTCAGCTGGGGCAGAGGAAGAAACTGAACTGAGGCACATGTTGTCAGTTTCCCTCTTTGCTCTTGCCTCTCATCCTTAGGGGTGGCTCTGCAGTGTGGGGTGACCTTCTGTCACTGTAACTAGATGATGGCCCTGTTCCTGGGTGTAAGACATATTTTGTCTGATATTGAATTTTTTATTCCCAACCACAAAGCAGGCCTGCAGACGACCCTGCTTGGAAGTCTAGAGGAAGTGGTGTCTATTCCTGTGCCTAGGAATTGAACTCAGGCTTTTTTTAGAGAGAGATTTTCTTTCAGTGAACACTGTTCAACCAAGTTCTTTCCATGATGCATAAACATTACAGAAGAAGAATGGAAATAACAATTATACAAACTGGTTTGGTATCAATTGCTTTTATTGGAAGAGTTGGGAAGAGTGTGGGCAATATAAAATTAATAGACAATTTTTGTGCCATTCATTTGGCTTCAGGATTTTTGCAGAAATCTTTGGTTGTTCACACTAGGTGAGGCCTTCAGTGGGCATGTCTCCACCTAAGTATGAGGCTTGGGTGTCATATGAAGGCTTCCTACTTGTAGGTTGGGAACTGCTCTAGGCCTTTACCTTTAACTCTCTTCTCTCTTTTCTTCTCTCTCTCTCATTCCTCCTCCTTCCTTCATTCTCCTCCTCTTCTTCTTCTCCCTGTTCTCTCTTTTTCTCCTTCGTATGGATTCTCTCAGGACACTGGGACTGTTTTTCCTAGTATGTCTTTCTCTGTTGGCTGCATGCTGTTTTACTTGCTTATCCCATGCTTATGTTTTGAGATTTCTCATTTTAACATGTCCCTATGCAGCTGTAGTAAGGAGCTGCGGGCCGCTTCATGCTGCCCAGCTCCCACACCCCCAAGGCTAGCTTTACCCAAAATAATTACATGGAAACTGTATTCATTTAAACACTGCCTGGCCCATTAGCTTCAACCTCTTATTGGCTAATTCTCATATCTTGCTTTAACCCATATTTAGTAATCTGTGTAGCACCATGGGTGGCTTACCAGGAAAGATCTTAACCTGTGTTCATTTCAGAAAGGAGAGCTATGGTGTCTGTCTCACTTCCCTTCTTCCCAGGATTCTGTTCTGTCTACTCCGCCTATCTAAGCTGCTGCCCTATCAAAGGCCAAGGCAGTTTCTTTATTAACCAATGAAAGTAACACATAGACAGATGACACTCCTACATCATGCAGCCTGTAAAGCAGTGGTTCTCAGCCTGTGAGCCGCGACCCCTTGGACAAATCTCTGTCTCCACAAATACTTACATTATAATTCATAACAGTAGCAAAACTACAGCTATGAGGTAGCACTGAAAATAAGTTTAAGGTTGGGGGTCACCGCAGCATAAGGAGTTGTGTTAAAGGGCAGCAGCATTTGGAAGGTTGAGAACCACTGCTGTGAGGGAATGGGTGAGCCCTCTCCTCCTGTCCTCTCCTGCTCTTCTTGTAATGAGAAGTAAGTGTGCACTGAAGACTCGTGTTTTATTTCCACCTTGATCTTCAGCTGGTGGGAGGAGAGGCTGGATTTCAGTGGATGATCTATGAATTATATATGGGCAAATATAACTTGTTCAGGGACCTTGTTAAAACACAGATTCTGATTCTGATTTAGTAGATACAGGGTGATATGTCGGATTTCTCAATTGGAAAAACAACTAGGTGATACTGATGACATCAGTTTGGATGATGCCGAGAAGAGTTTGCTTAGACCAGTCTTTTTCAGTCTTAGAGGACAGGAAGAAGGAGTTACCTGAGTTATTCTAGAAGCCAGAACGCATATGCAAGTTAAGTCAAAATCTCTGGAAATATATACCAGACACTGATAGTCTCAAAGAATTTCCTGCAGGTGATTCAAATATTAGGATGGAATTGAGTGAGAATCATTGCTCTGGAGGTAAAGTGACCACAGCTACTGGCTGTTTCTCTGAATCAGGGCAAGAGACAAGAAGCAAGGCCTTGGGTTCAATCCCAGGCACGGTACCAAACAAACAAAACCCCAGCTCTTTCTTGTCTGCTCACACAGAGGCTCTCACAGCAGGCCTTTTGATTACCTGCATCAAAGTCACCTTGGGCACTTGCTGTGAAAAGATACTCTTTTCAAGCACAGAGGTATGTGTTGATAATCCCAGTGCTTGAGAAGTTAAGAAGGAGCATCAGGATGAGTTAAAGGCCGGGCCAGGCAGCATATGGGAAACTTGTCTCAAAAACATAGCCAAGTAGTTAATTGATTGTGGTCCTTCCCCTAGGAAGCCAGAATTAGAAACACTACATCAAGCTCAAGAACATATATTTGAAACAGTTTCCCCAAGGTGTTTTATATGCGCAACAATGTCTTGGTCTACTGTAAGATAAACTCACATCTCCTTGCCTCATAGCGAGAGATCTTTCAACAAGTCGGTTATACCAACTTTTAGACTTTTCTTTCCATGCTCTCTGCTCCAGTCCCTTACTGTAGGTGGGCTAAGGTGAGCTGTTTTTGGTATTCATACTCAGATGTAACCCTTCTTCTTCAATGCAGCTTCACTTACCCACTCACCGCTGTTAAGGGAGTAGTGGAATGTCACTTCCCAGATAGACTGCGGAAAGACTTCTAATGCAGACGACTCCTTTCCTCAGAGTCCTGGCCTTAGTCCCCATACCTTGCCCAGCCTTGATGCAGGGGGAGGAGCTTGGTCCTGCCTTATCTTGATGTGCCATGCTTTGTTGACACTCATGGGAGGCCTGCCGCTTTCTGAATGGAGACAGAGAAGGGTGGTTGGGGAGAAGGGTACATGGGAAGGGGGTAGATGGGAGGTGGGAGGGGGTAGAGAATGAGAGGAGAGGGAGGAGGGAAAACTGTGGTTGGTATGTAAACAAATAAAAAGATTTCATTAATTAAAAAAAAAGAGCTTTACGGAGATACCTCTGTTGAGGACTCACGTTGTGTGATGGTTTGAATGAGAATGGCCCAATAGGCTCATGTATGTGAATATTTGGTCACCAGTTGGTGGGGAAGGATTAGGAAGTATGACCTTGGAAGAGGTCCTAGGGAAAGGATTTGAGGTTTCAAAAGATGTGTGCAATTCCTAGTTCTCTCTCTTCTTCCCTCCCTCCCCCTCTCTCTCTGCCTCATGGTTGTGGATGAAGATGTGAGCTCTCAGTTTTTCTTTCGATCCACCATCATGGACTCCAATCCTCTGAAATTATGAGTCAAATTAAATGCTTCCTTTTATATGCTGTCCTGGTCTTGGCGTCTTATCACAGCAACCAGAAATAACTAGCACAAGCTATCGATACCTTGTGGGTGAGCTTAAGGTAGATCTAATCAAGCTGTAACCTGATGATGACTCTGGAGCCAGAGGAGCCAGCTACCACACTTGCATTTCTGACCCACAGAGAATGTGGCACAATGAAATGAATGTTTTGAGGCTGAGCCTTTAAATTTTGAGGTAATTTACAATAATAACTTGTATGCCTACTGGGAAAAACCTTTCTTCATTTATTCAAATCTTGACTCTTTCAAGCCTAAAAGTTCTAGGAAAACCTTTTTCACAGAGATTGGTCTTTCTAGAAGTCTTAGGGCATTGCATATAAAATTAGTAATATTCATTGTTATATAGCTAGTATGTGTTATATTTTTAAAATTTTGATATTTTCAATTTTAAGTTAGTTTACTAAGTAAGAGGCTTCAAAATGACATTTTCGTACATGGATCATTATTTGTTCATATTTGGTCCATGCATTTTTGTGTTCTTTTGTAATTTTGTAATTGCTGATGCCAGGTCTACTAAAGAAAACTGTAAGCACCTAGATAAGAATTTCCCTTTTTTATTCTCATGACCCAGCCTAATACCATGAACGCCATCAGGGGCTTTATAAATCATGTGTGGGAAGGTGGCATCGTAAAGAATGTTGACTGGAAAGCATTTCAAGATCTTACTTAGAATTTCCACAGTCATTTCTTCTAGGTATGCTTGCTAAGTTTCGCTTTACACGAGGAGAAGATTTCAAATGGACCTCTGAGCAGAAAAAATGCTGGCTGCTAGAATATGTCCCCAATGATTCTCGAATGCTTGCCTCTTTAAGTGCCTGCCCACCAGCCTGTTTACTGGGCTCCTCTGGACCTCACACCCTGCGGACTCAGCCCTTCGTAGGTGATAATCCATGTATTTTATTCATTTGATTCTTGGTCAGCTCAGTCCATATAATGGTGACTGTTAACTGTTTACAAGATTCTTCTAGGAACCTGAGAAGGAGGTCTGTATGTGTATTACCCCTCTCTGCCTGTGCCCCTGGGGCCTCAGAACTTTTCTCCAGTCAAGACAGAAAGCCTTTAACCTGAAACTCATGAAAACATTTCAGAAAACAACCCTACTCACTCCACAGAGGAAGAGTGAAAACTAGTGTTGATCACTTTGGAAACTTTGGTTAGAATTCTGATGGAAAACAATCTTTGTGTTAGCTAGTTTCTGCAAGGCAAGCTTCCGGTGAGCTACAGCACTCATGATGGAAGACAATCTGTTCATCAGCTTGCTGTTTGGATAAGAAGCCATTTTGGCAGCTGAGGTTGAGGGCCTGTGGGTCTCTCCACATAAACTCTTAGTGATTATTTCTTTTAGCCACAACTGGCGTAGAAACTTCAAAGATCAGGCCTTGCCCCAGCTCTGCTCCAGTCCCTCTTATCAGAGGCGACTGTCAGTGCAATCAAGAGGTCCCATCTCACATGTGGTGCTAAGTTCAGCCTGAGATGGTCGCTCATTGGGTCTGCCGCCTTTGTTTGACCAACCCTAGACTTTGTTTTGAAGCGATTAGAAGCAGTAACTGCAGCACTGTGGATATCTGACCCACAGTAATAAGTCCCGGCGTCTTTCGTTGTTGCCTTTTGAATGTCAAGTATAAACTGACTTTCTGAAATGTCAATTTTCCCTTTGAAATTGCCCATTAAATCCTCAGTAGAATTGTTATTTAGTTTGTATACCAAAATCAGAGCATTATCTTCACTCTTCTTGTACCAGCTCATTTGAAACTTCCTCAAGTCTCCTCCTGTTACAGTGCAGTAGAAGACGGCACGGTCCCCAGCTACAACAGTTATCTGGTCAACTTGTTCCAAACTTACATCCAAAGAGACCCCTGGAGGGAAGAATCTAAAGTCAGAGAGTTTGCAAGGAACTTTTTGCACCCCAAGTGGATGGAGTTTTGGTGAATGCTAGGCATCAATTCACCGTACTACAGCCCCAGAAAATTATCCTAGAGACATACTTCCCAATGAGTGAAAGGCCCAGGCATCTGTCCTTACCGGTACAGAAGATGAAAACGTAGAAGACGGGACATCTCCAAAGCATGGCTGGTGCTTCCCCGGCTGCCTTGCCAAGACTCGCTTCTGTCTTGGTCTCCGTGAGAATCCTTATCTGCTGTAAAGGTGGTTTGAAATTAGTCACTTCCTCAGAGAGGTGTGTGGCAAGCTAATGAGGTCACGGGCTGTCATGATATTAATTCAACAAACACAGATAACTCACCTATTGCAGGCCAGATATTATTTGGGAGGTGAAAAGTAAAAAAGATATGACTTCTGGCTTCAAAAAATTCATGGTGGTTTTTTTTTGGTTTTTTGTTTTTCTGTTTTTGCTTGTTTGTTCACAGGGAAGTGGAGAAAGCAGAGAGACAACAGTGACCGGAGAATTAGGTTCTACAGAAGGGGTGGCCCAGGGTTCCAAGTGCACCAAGGAAGAACTGCCTGGGACGCTCAAAGCAGGGAATCCTGGGCTGAGCCCTGATTGCTGAGAAGGACATGGCAGATTTTGTGTCTAGAGAGCTCTGCAGGGGAGAGAGAAGGCATGAAATGTAGTGATCCAGTGTGTGAGCACTGCCTTCCGCCTCCAGACAACCTCTTGCATGGTCCCTTACACTGACTGGGTGCCTCTTGCATGGTCCCTTACACTGACTGGTTGCCTCCTCTAGTCTTAGGCCTGTCCCTACTTGTGCTCAGTACCTACAGAAAAGTACCCAAGTTCAAAGATGTGCTACGTAGTCTTGATCTGCTTCTGCTGCTCCTTCTTCCTGGAATGCTAATAACATCCTTCTCCCTTTCTCACTCCCATGAGGGAGGCATCCCCTGGATTCCCTGAAACATTAGACCGTGGCACTAATCAACTTTACTCAATTGTCTGAGAATTGGTTTCCTGCCTGCCTAGGGTTTTAAGATTATTTAAAGCAGAGACGTATTTACATGTGCACTCCTATTACCAGACATAGATTATGTCAATATTAGTAACTCGGTAGATATTTACTGGCCAAGTAGGATTTTCGCTTGGAGTCCCTGAGACTGGAGAGGCCCAGATGGCTGCTTGCTTACTCTAGTGAAGACTGAGATTAGAGAAAGATTTGTTAACAAATAGGTTAAAACCTGAGCCATCTATGTCTTCTGCCCACCTTTGTGATGTCTTCATCCACACCTATCTAAACAGAACTTGCCAGGAATAGCATGAGGCTCGCTGCTTGGGTGCAGCCTCTCAATGACCACCCTTATGGAAACGGAAACACTGCTTTTGCAGGTCTGACTGTGGCTTGAATCTTGCTTTGAAACTTGCCAATATGAGGCGATTTATGTCTTGAAGCCTTAATTTCCTCATTTTTAAACAGGGAAATTTTAGTTTGTAGGTTGCTGTGGGGTGGAAATGAAAAAAATATAGCAAAGCAAAGCATAACAAAACAAAACAAAAATCCGCAAACGACAGATAGGCAGGGGGTCCTTTGTCTGGTGCATTGCCTGTAGACTCACCAGAGAGGCTGACTTCCTTGTGTCGCCTCTCCTGTCTTGTCATGGTATGCTGTGACCTGGTTATAGCTCCCCGCCTAAGTCATAGTCACCAGGGAAGACCCAGAACTTGTAATTTCACGACTGATATAGAACAGTCCTCCGAGGAAGGGAGGTTTCTGCTAAGTGTGTGAGTTTTTCTGTAGGTCTCTGGGTCTGAAAATGCAGGGAGCTGTGTCAGAGATGTCCCACTATCTTCTGTGCCTTTAGGCAAAGGCCCTAAGAGCAGAAAACCTCTGTTATTCTAGCTTACATGGGATGAGCAGGGTTTTCAAGATCAAAAAATGGTCAAATAAAGCCAACTCTTACACCACACACACCCAGCCTGCTAGCTTTCCTTCCAATGGTCTCCTCCACTCTGGAGCTGTGGTACTATCTGCCGGTCTCTAGGGACGCTCAAGTATCCATGGAAGAGAGTTAGGCTGATGCTTTCTATTTATTTTTTTATTTTAATTTATTTATTTATTAAGGATTTCTGCCTCCTCCCCGCAACCGCCTCCCATTTCTCCCCCTCCCCCGATCAAGTCACCCTCCCTCATCTGCTCGAAGAGCAATCAGGGTTCCCTGACCTGTGGGAAGCCCAAGGACCGCCCACCTCTATCCAGGTCTCCTAAGGTGAGCATCCAAACTGCCTAGGCTCCCCCAAAGCCAGTACGTGCAGTAGGTGCTTTCTATTAATCAGAACCTACAGACTTGCTTTGCCTTTGGTTTGAGAACATAGCTACTCTCCCCACCTTCTGCGGTTTTTTGAGCAAAGGGTGAATGTGGAGAAGAGCTCTTTCTTTGGTTTATCTTTTACACAGCACCCTCAGACTTCTCACGTAACAGTTAGCTGTCACTCCAATCGGCTGTCCCGTGTGCTTGTGACGGTGTTCTGTTTGGGATGGCCTTTATCAGCTGTCACTCGACTTCTATTCTGTTTCTAGTTTCTCTGCCGTCATTGGCTGGCTGTATAAAAAAGCAAGAACAGAGGTGCCTGAAGAAAGGAGTGGGATTTGTGTTTCCCCCCAGACAGATATAGGACCTCAGCTGCTGGGCATCTCAGGACTGCCATCAGTAAAAAAAGCAATTCTTCTCCCATGTCTGTTTTGGGTTTCGAGTGTGCAGGCTGCTGGGATTTCTTTCTTTCTTTGATTTGTTTTCCTGAAATGTCTGTGCCTCGTTGGTTGTTTCGAAGCAAACATGAGAGATTTTGCCAATATTCCATTTGCAATTCACTTACCCAGCTGCACGGCACTGAATGAAGCAGCTGCCAAAGGAAAACAGAGGTGAGCTGAGATTCCTTCATGTTGTAACTCTGCTGCTGCTGCTGCTGCTGCTGCTGCTGCTGCTGACGTGGGACCTTGGGATGTAAATAAATAAACATTTTCGCATTTGGTTGCAGCTCAAGGTTGGATCCCACTAGGACGTTTCCTTGGTTCCCACCAGCAGCAGCTCATCCTGGGATCTAAATGTCACAATTCCAATCTACGCTCCACTCTGGCCACACTCCCATAATCACTGCCAAGAATCAACCTCTTGTTCCCACACGCGTCTGCAATGGCCCCTCTGCTGTGCTGTGTGCTCCGCCACTGTGTGAACTCCACAGTCAGTGGGGTTTGTGCTTCTTCCCTTGACTTTGATTCTTGTCAGGATAGCAGGACCATAGTAGACACTCAAGGCACATTGTCGAATAAAACGTTAACTATTCCTATTCTATATGCTGAGACTTGTTGGTAGTTGAGCACTTAATTAACTAGTTGAATGTTAATTGGTCACTGTTTCTTCAATGTTTCACCTTCGTAGATGAGAGAGGGAGACTGATGGGCTTGTTATAGAAGTTAAGGTGGTTAGAACAGACAGAAAGCTTCCATTAGCTCCAATGTGATGTTTATTTTGATTCCCACAAATTAGTACCTACCTGGAAACCTGCCTTTGGGCAGTGCTTGCCAGTCAATATATACATCACCAAGGTGTTGCCCTTCTTCCTTCAAATGTCCCTTTACCATTTGTGGTAGCTTGTTTTGGAAAAGAAGAAAGATAATGTAATCACAGACACTCAGTATTGGCTAATGAAAAGAAGATCGGACACCTGACAGTCACATCACTCTTACATGTGATGGTAGAGTTCCTTGCTGGTAGACAATACATCAGAGCACTCCAGAGTATGTATCCTAAATTTTGTTCAATAGTTCTGAACACATGTCCTCAGTGACCCCAAGTGTCTTGGGGGAAAAAACGAGCCCAGGAAGAAAAGCCAAGCTTATTAAATTGGTCCAGCAAAGATGAGCCTTTGAGATTTGATCCTAAGACCAAATTCAACAAAGAATTATCTCCGACTTCTCACCCCAAGAAAAAGTCCATTTTGTGCTTTCGTCTACCTTGGAAGAGCTGATCTCAGGGGACACCAGTGCTGACAAGCCCATATGTTGGCTGCAAATGAGAAAGCCAGCAAGATGGCAGGGGAAGAAGCTTCCGTTCAAGAACGAACAGGCTGTGAAACCCAGGAACACAGGCATCTTTAGAAAAGACATGTGCATGATGTACATGTACGTATGTGAGCATGTGGGTTGTATGTACACATGTGGGCACATATGGAGACTAGAGGCTGACGCTAGATGTCTTCCTCTCTTGCTCTCTTCCTAGAGGAGACAGTCTTCACCCACCGTCGCCCCCAGCCAGTCATTCACACCCAAGAGTCACTATGGTGGTTTCTGCAATTAGCTAGGCTGGTGAAAGTGTCTTTGGGCAGCCTGGACCCTTGGGCTGAGCTTCGCATGTTTTTATTTTAAAATGTTCTATTAAGGTCAGATATTCTTAGACTTCTTTTGTTACCTTGTTGGAAGTGGGATCTTTTTCAGGTTGTCCAGTACGCTGGTATTTTGATAGAACTAATTCATTACCTTTATTTATGTTCACAAGCAGCCTTAATTTTATTTCTGGGTATAGGTTTGTAAATTATTCCATTATTCTGTCCACTTAATGAGTAGAGGCATTGTTGCATTTTAATATCTGACAAAGTCCATGTTTGCTTGCTTTATGAGGGCCAAACAAAAATTACCTTCTTATTTCCCTTTTCCTATGTAGTAGGCTCTTAATAATTTATTAGCATCCTTTGTAACATCATTTGAAAATATTTTCAAGGTCTTCTCAATTGTGGTTCTCTAAATTCCCATTGATATTTAGTTTTTTCTAGAGAGGATGTTAATACAGAGGAATGCTTACGTTTCTAAGAGATCGACTTAATTTTGGTGTGTATATAATATACGTATGTGTATGTACGTAGGGGTTGATGTTGGTTGTCTTCCTGTCTTGCTTTCTACCTTATTTTATTAAAACAGGGTCTTTTGCTGAACTTGGAACTCAGTGGTTCAGCCAACCAGCAAACTTCAGGGATCTTCCTGCCCCTGACCACTTAGCACTGAGATTTCAGGTGTGTGCACTGTGTTCAACTTTTTTACAAGGGTTGGGGAATATGAGCTCATATCATATCAGGTCCTCACGTGCAGGGAAGGCAATTTACTGACTGACCCATAGTCCTAGGCCAGAGATTGGCTTAATTCTTATAAACAGCTTCCTAAAGGCCCAACCTAGTCAACTATAGGAAAATGCGGTGATTATCACTATGATAACGCCATCAAGAACACAGGTAGTTGATATAAGTGTTTCTGGTGTACTAGGCCTTGTTCTAAATATATCGACACTAGATGATAGTTCATTCAATTTTAGAAACAATTCTCTCACGAAAGTTCTGATGTGAAAAGAAAAGCACAAAGTAACTTGTCCAAGGTTATGTGACTCATGAGTTAATCAGAAGAGACCTAGGAGTCATACCTGAAAAAAATCTGACTTCCAAACTGAACTCAGCAACTTCACTAGGCTGCCTGCTTCCCATCCGTCCATCCATTCATCCATCCATCCATCCATCCATCCATCCATCCATCCATCCATTGATCCATTCACCAAGCTATCATATATCTATAATTTATCTACTTTACTCTATTTGTGTATATGAATACTTTCTATCTTTCAGGCAAATGTTGGTAAGCCCTCGAGGGTCTATAATTAAGATGTTAATTGCTGGCCTTGCATGTGTGTAATTCATTTGTCCTTCTGGGAATCAGGGACTGTGCTTTTATTTTCAGGTAGAAAATTCGAGTAATTCAACAGGATTTAATTTTCACTTCTCATGACTGAAGAAGATAAAAGTGAGAAACTGATACCTGCTGAGTGCATTTTATATCTGAGAAGTACTCATTTTAATCTGTATTTCCACAGCATTCGGCGTATTGATTTGTAAAGCATAGGGCTTCTTAGTTCTGAATGCATGAATGACAAACACATGAGGCCAGTTCAGGATGACACTTGACGCTTGTGTCTTGTTGGCAGACCCTCTCTGGACTTGGTGTATGCAACCTGCTCGAGGCTTATAGTCTTTTGTTCGCAATGCTATCAACAAACACCATGGTGCCTTTCGTGCACAGTAGTAGATGGCCTTGCCTCTTGGCTTCACATCTCAATGTATTGGAGGATAGTGCTCTGTCTACACACAGATGGCCGTGCTCGGATTCCCTGGTGTCTTTGAGGCATCAGAGAAATAGGTGAGCCTTTAGTTAGCTCTTCGCAGATACAAAAACTGGGACTCCCATTAACATTTTTATACTGAGACAAGAGCCGCCTCCACTCCAGTCATGATGGTCATGTTTGGGGATTCTGTGACTTTGGTTCTGTAGGAGATGTCTGCTATGCAGAATAGGAAATGGAAAATGAGAAGCGTTGGGAAGACACACGCCCATTTATGGGGGGGAGCCAGTCCCCCTGCTTTGCAGTTCTCAGTGCTGCGCCACATGGCCTACTTTGCATGCACAATACACTTGGGCCACCTTATCTACAACTGCCATGTGGCTGCTTCATTGCAGGAGCAATAAAAGAAAGAGGTCCTTGGGGGTGGTTGGTGCCTGTGCTATTGAAAAGCACACTCGGGCTTTTCAGAGACAGCAATCCAAAAGACTCCTGTAGAGGGGCCTGGGTCCCCCTTCACTACCCTGGGCTTGTGTTCTCAGCATAGGGCGCATTTGCTTATCAGTCCCAGGGGGCTTATTCTCTGAAAGGAAACAACTAGGGAGATAATCTGTTCATGATTTCATGACTCCTTGTTCCTAAATTTCAGGAATCTAAGGTGCCCAGAAGACTGAGTGAAGGGAGCAACAGTCATTTTCCCAAGTGCATCTGGCTTCGGTTGCCCTACTGGAAATTTCTGGTTCTGAAAGTCACTCTTCAGAAGCCACAAAGGGAGGAGGTGGTTTGTTCATTTGTAATGAGCCTATCAATCAACCACCTATTGAGCAAATGTTTTTTGAGAGACAACTGCATAGAAGCTTTCTTCTGAGTTCTGCGGATACAATGGAAGCAAAGTTGCCCAGCATTTCTGTTGTCATGGATGTCAGCAACTCTGTTGCTGGCATTGAACTTGAAGTACATGAAGAAGGCAGTGTAACGGTGAATACATACGAGAGTGGGCAAGGGTGAGGTGAGGCTGTGCCTTGAATCTGTGTCTATCAGGCAGGGCACTGCCGCAGCCCACACTACTGGTCATGAGGGCCACTATGGAGGAGACCAATCTGGAACTTTCTCTGACACCTCATGTTCCATCTGGTGTCAGAGGACTTTCTTCTCACCTTTCTTTGCAGCTACCCGCCCATCAGGAAGTCTCGGTTAAAGCTGTGTAGTTCCTGAGTTAGCATTGTCGCCATTCTATTCTTGGAGCTGAATCAGCTTGCCTACTGTGCCCACTGTACCATGACTTCCTTTTCATTGTGTGTGCAGTGAAAGACTGCAGAGCCAGGACATTTAAATTTAGGATAAATACTAGGCTATCTTTAGGGCAGATCTTCTTTTGGAAGTTGAGATCAGGGACTTTTTTGTTGTTACTTTTCTTAGTCTTTCCTCCTACCTCTGCTATCCCCTTACCTCATCTCTCTTTTCTCTTCCAAGGCCACTTGTCTTTTTGAAAAAAATTCTCATGAACAACTTGCAGGGGCCGATATGTCAATGGTTAGACATAAGGAAATGCTCGCCTAAAGGTGATGTTTGGTTTTAGAGTAATACAGGGGAGAGTCGTAGGTGGTAAGGCTGTGATTGACTGTAAGAGTGGGGAGGATAACACTGAGGGCTTGGGTTCTTCTAGAGGCTTGGCCAAATGGTGCTGATGTTGTTTGGCACCGTGGCGCTGGTTGGGGAAGATGCGTGTGCGCTGCATGGTGGCTCTGGGCAGTCCATTCAGAATTCCTAGAGAAGGCTGTTCCTGGGGAGGAGGAATGCCCTCATAAGATGAGATGATGCTGTGGCTGAAAGAGAACAAAAGGATGCTGGAAGATCCTTTCTGGATCTGAATTCCCTTATGCCAATGCCAAAAGACAGAAGAAAAGAGACTCTATAGAAGGAAAGAATGCTCCAAATGGAATTAATATTCAAACCTTATGAATTAGTAACAAACACTAGTTGTAGTTTGTAGTTGGTTGGATATTTATGTGATGGGCTTTATAAATAATAATTAATCAACAGTGCAATGACTGAGCCTTCCAGAAGACTCTGGCCTCCCAAATCTCCTGTATTGGTGCCTAGAATTCTGCCTTTGGAGACTAATCCTTTGGATTACAGAAACAAAAAAGAAAATAGTACTGGAGGAGCTAGAACCTTAAATCTAATGCACTGAAAATGAATGAGAATGAATTTTGAATGATAAGACCTTAGGGCAGAGACCTAGAAACTCCTCCAGCACACAAGTGCCAGGCCAGGAAGAGGCTGCCTTTCCCTCCTCTTCGCCCCTCATGCACCACTCACCTGCCTTTAGCCTCTTTCTTAAGCTTGAACCTGTAGTGTCCACCTCAGGTTTTGCACTAACCGTGTGGCTAATCTGTACCTTCTGTCCCCAGACTAATCTCCTCTCCATGCTGACAGCGATCTTCCTAAACACTTTCTGGGTCCATTTCTTCTATGGGCTTCTGGTTCCTGCTCATTTTCTGTAGAACAGAATACACATGCCTTAGCCAGGCTCCCAAGATGTTTATCAGCGGAGACACAGCCCACACTCCAGCCACTTGTCCGCTCTGGCTAGTGTAGACTTCTTTTCCAGCCAGTTCCCAAACATGGCTCATATGCTACCTTTGCTCAGACTTGGCATTGAGGCCTCAAGCAACTCATCTTCCAGAGGTTAAGACCTGGAAACCAAGACTCCAAGATGGGGCTGTGTTTGAACACAGTGACCTAATCCTGGGGACATCTCTTGTATCTTGAGCCTCCTCTGTTGGCCGTCAGTCTTCTCTCTTATGGAAATTTCTGTATTGTTGTTGGGGGGAAGTTGGGTTGAGAAGAGAGATGTTACCTTAGAGACCTTTCCCTTAATCACACCAAGGCATCCTGAACAAGACAGTGTAGGATATGCTTCATATACAATCACCTTAACTTCCATGGGCAGTAAAAGAAAAATGCTATTTTAGAATGATTGGTTTTTCAGTTTGTTTGCTTCCAGGGAAGGCATCAAAGAACAACTTTCATAGTTTTTTTTTTTCTAGATTAAAGCTAGGGGCGTGTACTTCGAGGGCCAAGGTGCAGGCTCTAAGGGCAGGTTTAAGTTCAAAGTTTTTCTAACTGGCACTCACTACCCTTTCTTGGCTCCCTTTAACAGAACTGCTCCTGAGGCTGCAGACACTGTCGGGCTTCTGTGGGTGGAGTGACTCCAGATGAGATCCGGAGCGCTCTTCTGTAGAGAGAGAGTTGATTGCGTTTAGAAAGTGTCCTCTGCTTGTTTCGGAGATCATGAAGTGACCGCAGTACTAACGTGGGTATACCGAGATGGTGCTGCATTAAGAAATCTTAAATGGCGGCTTGAGTTAGGACGCTTTTCTCAGTTGTGAGTTTAGTCTGGATGTTGGTGCTCCCCAGTGCTGTTAGATCTAATATCACAGATGAGCCCATGTTTGCCCTCTAGGGCTGTGGAGGTAAGTCAGTCCTACCCGAGACAGTAGAGGGGCAAGGGCAAGATTTCCCCAGAAGGAATATTTATTTCCCCCTGCCAATGATTTCAGTACAGGAAGAGTTAGTCTTACATTGAGAAGAAATAGTATCTGCTGTTCACGACACATGGGGATGTCTCATTTCCCTTTTACAAAGTTTTAGTTGGAGACACCGAACTGGTTGCTGCTGTGAGAAGCTAGTCAGATGGCTGGGAGAGACACATGCTGAGAGTCTCACTCCCAACCAAAGAAGAGTGCTCTAAATCTCATCAGGGTCTTTACTCAGCCTAAGAAGCCCAACAGCATCTGTGGTGTTCATGAAACCATTCTGTTAAAGGGAGCCAAGAAAGGACTCCTTTTATAACACATTCCAGTTACAAATGGTTTTGGGTTTCAAAACATGCGTGACTTTCTCTCCTTGAGCATCCAGTGTTGCTCTGAATGAGTAGACCAGCTGTGTCCCTGATGTCACGGATCCATTGCAATGAAAGCAGAGGGAGTGCTTTCTCCTAAGACCTCAGGAAGCTGCAGAAGAGCGCAGTGAAGTATGCTGGATGTGGTGGGGGTCCACGGAGAGCCATGGAATTCCCATGTGGTAAGTGCTATATATTCTACAGAAAGAGGCTGCAGGCCTTTGTACATCTGGCTATTAATGGTACAGTGTCTATTTTTTGTTAATTCCATGTCTAGTGAGGCCCAAGAACTTTGGGGCACTGTCATGAAAGAGCTCCTAAAAAGAAGAGATTTGGACTCAACTTATGCTTGAAATAACAATTGCACAACATCAGCCACTGGTTCAGCCGAGCAGTCTGGGCATCCTCTGCCATCTTCAAAAACGCACTCTCAGCAACTGAGCATTAGGTGTGTAGACAGCTGGAAATGCGACTAGTAAACAACAAATCTGGATCTAGTAAATTTCATTATACATTTGTGTTCACCCATCCGTCCAACAAGTATTTGCTGATGAACACCACACCATTCCCAGGAATTTGAGTATGTCACTCCCAAGGGCTTACATCTGAATGGGTGGAGACAAGCATGGTTGAAAAGATACAGATTGCTCCTGGTTGTTGATGTGATTAGGCAAGCTCTCTCTCTTTCTCAGGGGTAGGTCACCCCCAGGACTGGTCTGTTTGCCAGTGAACTGTCTTTTATTCCTATGACCCTAGGTATGAAAAAGGCATCGCAAGAAGCCTGGCCACATGCTGTTGGTCTAGGGGTGCTCTGAGGGTGGGTCCTGTTTCTGGCTTCTATAAGAGGCTGCATCCTGAAATGATAGGCAAGGTAGGGATAAAATGGCTTGGAGCATCTGGGAGTTTTGGCTGATCCACCATTGCCCCCTAGTGGTCAAAAGCAGAGCTGTAGGAAATGATGAATTGCAGGAGTCAGTGGATGGATATGTGGATTACTGAAGGGACTCTGGAGCAGCTGCCTCAGATGCAGGTTGGAAAGATGGATTGGAAGCCACCTCTGAGAAATGAAATTGAAGATTACTGTTCACTTATGGCTTGGTATTTTAGGAACTATGACTAGAAAGAGTCAGACACAAAAATCAATTTATTTTCCTAACCTGAATTTTTGCCAGAAGCAATAGTAACTGGTTGACATAAAGGGGGCCGGGGATGCTCAGAGGTCAGACAGTGTGGTCCTGCTGGGAAGGGCAGGAGCGTCTACCTAGAGCTGGTCATCTTGTCTCCCAGATGATCTTCTCAGAGTCCTAGGGAGATTTTGACTGAAAATTGCTACTTTGAGGTTCTCTGGCAGTGACGAGCACAAATCTGCCGAAATGAAGCAGGATGCAGTCTTAGGTAGCTAAGGGATGTTGTTAGGTTTGCAAAAGAGTCTAGTCCATCACAAAATGAGCTTGTGTTTCCCTTGGGGTTTCAATGGTTTAAGATTTGTTATTAATCTGACTTTGAAGGAAAGGTTCTCTTAGCAGGAAGAAGCCACCCTCCCTCTGCAAACACACAGACGCACAGACACAAGGACACACAGATGCACAGACACAAGGACACACAGACACAAGGACACAAGTGCACAGACACAAGGACACACAGACACACAGGCACAAGGACACACAGATGCACAGACACAAGGACACCCAGATGCAGACACAAGGACACACATAGGCACTCAAACACACAGATGAACACACAACAACAAAACCAAACCAACTACAGTTGGGTCAATGTCACTAGAAGATTCTCATCACAGTAGGTTATTCTTCCTCTGAGACCTTCGATGTATGAGTCGAGGCTGAAGTTGTCTTGGCAGCCGCTCTGTTCTTGGCAAGATCTGCAACCAGTGCAATGTTTGCTTCTTGCCTTCTGTTTCACTTCAACACACAGTGTCCACCAAATACATCATCACCCGCCTTCCAAGGTCACGGAAGCAGCAGAGTTACACTCCCACCCTAGGTTCTCTCCTGCCTTACTCCTTCAGTTGACTTATGATTTGGCATCTGGACCCACAAGCTTGACATCTTCTCTATCCTTGACCCTTTGGCTCTCTCGTACTGCGCCCATGAAAAGAGAGAGAAACAGGCAGGAGGAACTTGCTAAATTTGAGAATGAAATAGAAGACTTGTTCACTAGCTGGGTAATTACAGCAAGATGCACAAAGGTTGGATTGCTCATGTGACTGTTGTCAAGTCCAAGTCCCAGAAGCCTCGCTGTAGAAGACCTTAGCAATAGAGAAATAGAGGAAGTGGATGCAGGGAGGGAGGAGTGAGAGAGAAGAACAGTGGGGATGGATGAAACAAGGGCAGTGTGCTTGTTGAAGGCTTGGGAGAAGATGCCATAATTTGTACCAATGGTATATGTAGACACAGCTGTTTATGTTCTACTATGTGGCTAAAAAGAGGCTTTGTGAAATCAAGACCTGAGCCTTTTCTGCTGAGCCATATTAAAACCCCAGTGCCTCATGTATAGTAAGCACTTGATAATGAGACTATAGCTCACGGCACAGTGGTTAGAGCCAATGCTTTGGATCTACCCACCTGGAATCTAAGTTCTTTAACACTTTAGCTCTTGAACATTAGGAGAGCATTTCAGCCTGCCTGAGCCATTGGTTTGCTAGCTGTAGAGTGGAGACATGATCCCTTCTCCAACTCCCACACACCGACCCACAAAGTGAGTAATATTAGGGAGGAAGGTGTGGTATGACTTCCTCTCCAATTCCCCTGACATCTCTGTCTACAACCTTCCCCTCCAAACTTCATATAGGCTCTCTCTCTCTCTCTCTCTCTCTCTCTCTCTCTCTCTCTCTCTCACACACACACACACACACACACACACACAATATCCACTGAGTCCACTTAGTGCCGCCAATGTCTATACGGGTGGCACCATCGACTAGAGCATAGCAATATTTGCTTTTATGACTGTAAAGACGTCATCAAACTTTCTAGGGGCTATGCGCTATTGACCCTGGTTTACGATGGGAGACACCCTGGCATATGCATACACTCCCCAGAATAAGACACGGCGTGGTAGTGGCTCACCCTTCCCTTTGTTACAAGCCAGGATGCTGTGGCCACAACTGTTCTCTGCCACAGACACTTGTGGTTCATCCAGTCGTATGAGCTGCCAACAGAGGAAAGACTTGAAGGTGTTGTACTCAATCACCATTGAGAGCCTATTAGAAAAACAAGGTACTATGCAGCTACTTGAAAGGTTAAGAGTCTAGAAACGGCCATTACCGAGGAAACTCCTTCCGCTTGGCTGACTGGGGCAGGGTCTATGGCTTTACAGCAATTGGTACAGATGCTGGGTGAGGAGGTGCATTCATTTTGTGCTCAGTAAAACAACTTTATTCACGGATGTGGATTGTTATGCCCGCAGGAAAGGTGAAGATATAGAAGCAGGTTGCAGTTTCTAGGAGAATCTAATTCCCCCCTACTGTGTGTGTGTGTGTGTGTGTGTGTGTGTGTGTGTGTGTGTGTGTATGTATGTGTGTGTGAGAGAGAGGGGGGGAGGGAGGGAGGGAGAGAGAGAGGGGGGGAGGGAGGGAGAGAGGAAGAGAGGGAGGGAGGGAGGGAGGGAGGGAGGGAGAGAGAGAGAGAGAGAGAGAGAGAGAGAGAGAGAGAGAGAGAGAGAGAGAGAGAGAGCGCATACAATGATGAAAGGGAGCTGTGTTATCCTAGGTAATTACCCAGCCTGAATTTCTGAATTTCTCCTGGAGCTTCTGGACAGCGGCACCAGATGTGTTCAGTCCTCTGTGCACCACCCCACAGAGCAGGCATCCAGAGCCCACCTTCTCTTCCTGGCTGCTCCTCATGTCTGGGAACACATCAAAGGAGGCTTGATATTCATAACCGCTGTGAGTCATTTTCACATAGAGCTGCAGGGAGCTGCCTCTACTGCTGCTTGCTGTATTCAGCCCTTTGTAGGAGCAGCTGAGCTAAACCATTCCCCCATTATGGGTGAGTGTAGAGCCCTCCTAGGAGACCTGATTTGCCCCCAAGCCCCCATGCTGACTATAAAAGGTCTTTTTAAAATTTGAGAAATAGTTATTAAAGCACCCTCAATCTTAGACTAGGCATCTCCAGTACCCACAGGGACAGCTCTGCAGATTCCGTCCACAGGGGAGTGCCCACCTCCAGGCCCTGCTGTCAATGTCAATGACATCTGAAGCCTCCGAGTTTGCTTCACTCAGAGGACAAAGAATGTCAACAAGACTCCAACCACAGCCACAGTTCTTCTCCACTGGAGGATAAGTTTTGCTTGTTCCTGTTGAGTTTGTCTGTTGTTGGAAGCAGTGTCCTGTGTGCCATTCTCTGATTGCTGACGGAAGTTTAGTAAAGAAAAGCTGCGAGATGGCAGACCTGTGACGTCATCATCTAATTCCAGGACCTCAAGTTACTCATCACTAACGAGGCACACACAGGAAGCATGAAGTGTTGAAGGTCACAAAGACTGGCAGGAGTCTCTGGCGTATGATGTCACTCTAAAAGGGAAGGCTGACAGTGGCAGGGCACCTTGGTATCCACGGAGGGCTAAATATAGGAACGGGATGAGGAGGACCAGGAGAGATGAAATTGTTTCTCAGTTCTGCACCGCGGTTTCTCTGTGCGGAACTGTCTCTGGAGGACAGTCTAGTTTTCTCAAGCAGCCAGAGAGGGGTGCCTGTTCTCAATAAGACCCAGGACTTCAGAACCCCCCGGGTCAGGAGAATTCAGCAGGGAACTGGTACAGGGAGTAGAAGTACAAAGAAAGTGTGTGCATGCCAGGAACGAAGCAGCAACATCGGCCAGCTTCAAATCTGGGGTATCCCACAGAGCTGTGTCTTCCAGGCTGAGCCCCTTCTGATGTGTGCAGGACCAGGCCCCTATTTTTGTTTTGGGCAACTTAGAAAGCATGCCCCCTATTCAGGTGCTTCCTAATGCATTCTGGTCATGCCAGATCTTTTCAGTATGCTAGAACAGAGAGTATGGTTTGTTCTTTAAAATGCCCAGAGCACCCTTTCCCATTTGGGGTTTGTGGATTAAAGGTCAGACCACTGAGATGGTCTAGCAGTAATAGGGGTTCTGGATAAATGAGGCCCCAAGGTCTGCCAAGGAGATGAGAGAGCAGCAGTCGCCCCAGGGGAGGAATGTGGCAGCAGAAAGTGACACAGGGTCCTCTCCAGGTAGCCCTTGGGGTCTCTCATTTTTTGCTAGTGATTTGCCCTGTACTTCAGCTTGGCGATGCCCTGTAACTGTGACATCCGCACCTCTATGCCACGCTTCTTAACCCCTGTCTCTTGTTACTACCGTGTCGACACCAGTATCCAGCGACTTAAAGGAAAGTGTGCCAGGATGCAGGGCGACTGGTTAGCTGCCTCCTGTTTCATAAACAGAGAAGGATTGCTGTGCGGCATCTCTCCATATGCTGTGGCATCTGGAGCTGGCTTGTAAGGGACTCATTTTCCTCACACAGCTCATTAAAGATGCAAAGCAAAATGGAGGGCTTCAAACCCTTTCCTCCCGGAGCCTGCCTAGAGCTCACATTTCTTACCGTCTGCTGCCATCTAGCGGCTTCTTGCCCTTTCTTCATTGTTTGTTCAGCCTTAGCTCTTGTGAAGCAGGAGATGGTTCCATAAAAACAATGAAGTAGAACAAAACAATAATCATGACCTCCTCAGATTTATTGTTATCAACGAATGCCCACCTGGGCCACCCTGGGACTGCTCCCAGAGCCTGAGAGCCCCCTCCCAATGGACTTTCTTGCTAACCTGCTGTACCCTGACTTTAAATGCAAACCATAAAAATTATTGTATATAATTAGAAGATCTTATGAGCCTCAAGGCAAATTCTTTGGGCAAGGTGCTGAGCCCCACACCCCATACTAAATACTATCTAACACATTGAAAACCCCTCAAAGACTGGGGGGAGGCATAGAGCAGAAAGGGACACCCCACGAGTCTTTTCTGCCATCCGTCCACTTATTCCATACAGAGTCCCGGGAGGCTAATTCTAGTCCCAGGCCACCGCCTCCATGTATCGTACTCCCAGAGCCTGACCTTGTCTGACATCCATCCCGTTGTCTGTGCTGGCATCAGAATGAGTTTCCAGTCTTGACTCAGGCGCTTGGGGTTCAGGGTGGCTAGAAAACTCTCCTTTAGGAAGATCTAATGCAGCATAAAGAGCTGAACTAACTGCAGCCCGTGAGAGTGGAGCCTGACGCCGAGGCAGGACCCACACCAGCTGTGGGTTTATGCACGGTGTGCAGGTGCCTGTGTGCCACTGTGGGCTCCTTACAGAAAAGGATGGAGACATGCCTGGGCTGGGGACTTAGACACAAAGAATGATGTTGCTTTTTGTCCTTAAACCAAGCAGTTAATGTCTTTTTCCTTAAGTCTTGACACGCACTCATTAATTTCATTAATTGATTCATTCTTCCATATGTACTTGACATTTAATATTCAGCGAACTAGACACGAAAAATAGCACACGGCACAGCTGAATCATTAAGGATATTATTATTATTAGGGTAGGGAGAGACAAAGGAGGATAACAGTCAAGGTGCCATCAATTCTCCAAATGGAAAAACATCTCCACAGAAAATTGGGTCTCACTGAAGATTGGGTCGCAGGTGTAAACTCTTCAAACTGCCCAGGGAATCAAGCTAGTAAAATATTCTCTGAAATCGATGGCCTCTTAAAGTTCCAATGTCCTCAGATCTCTTCTCTAGCTGTCCCCTGTCTCTCTGAGGAAGGAAGACAAAGAGAGATACAGGGACAGGGGTGGGGTGTGTTTTCCAGAGCCCCCATTCAATGATCCACAACAGCTCTCTCCCCCTTCTAGATATTGCTATTCATTCATTGGTTGCCAAGTCCATTCATTATTCATTCAAGACCCCACACTGTCCCAGCACTGACGTTACAGACACAACAACAACACAAATTTCCAGGGTTTTACCAAAGCTGACGTAGAGTTTCCCAGACAGAGAAGGCCAGCTCCCTGTCATGTCTTGCCCCAGCTCCAGGTACTTGATCAGTTGAGCATCTGTTCATGTTTTGATGCTTTTTGGTGCATGCTCAGGGGGTCCCCCTACCTCCTGCCTGCTGCCCGCAGTGTCTTGCTGCCCTTTTCCCATAATCCCATCAACCTTTATCCTTAGGATGACTGGCTAAGCTGCTGGGGCTCCCAACTGGCAGGGGTGGTCACAGAGAACACTGCATTTGTCATGTGCAAATAGTCTTCAGACCAGCGAAGAAAAGAACCTCTTGATTTAGTATTGGTTAAAAGCAAATTAGACTCCATTCTGAAGCATTGTTTGATATGCCTGGGGAGGAGGAAATTTGATTCTGCCAAAATTTCAGACGCCTGGACTGCTGTGATAAAGGCAGTTACAGCCCCTGACTGGAGAGCCCAGTGAATGCGGGGCTATTCTGAGACGGGGCAGCGAGGAAAAGACTTTATGTAATTTAAATTTACAGAGATTTGCTGACAAGGAACTAGAAGCCTTGATTCCAGCTCCACAGGAACATAACCTTTAGCTGAAGTGTGTTGGTCAGGGAGAGCTCGAAAGACTGTAATGTTTCTTTAGTCCTCTGAGTATGTCTGTAAGAAAAGAATTTGTTCAGTCAAGCTGGGCATTAACTCACTCCTTTTATTACTCTCTGTCTGTCTGTCTGTCTGTCTGTCTGTCTCTCTCTCTCTCTCTCTCTCTCTCTCTCTCTCTCTCTGTCTCTTGTGGTCTTTGCTTCTAGTCAGAGCAGCTTTGGACTTGCCTTTCTACTTCACCTTTGCCTCAGTACCTAGTATCCTCCTTAGGTGAGCCACATGAAACCACGGACTAAAGTAAAACCCAGCCTAGCGCCGAGTCCTTAGCCAGTCCTCTTACTGGGGGTTCTTGTATTCCAAGGCAGAGCCAGCTTTAGGCTTCAGTAGGAACTGCCCAGGGCTTGAGGCTTCCCCTGAGGAGCATGGTTTGCAGGGATAGGTTAGTCACCACTGCAGTCCTTAGCAGCCCACATCTCTCTTTCTTCCCGGTTGAATTTCAAGTGAGGACAACAGCCTTTGGTTGGTTCAGTTCGTGTTGCTAACAGTAGGCAGGAGGCTCCGTGGCTGCACAGGACTGGGAGGGTTTTCCAGGTTTCTGCTTTGGATTAGGGTCTTGCCTAAGTCATTCTTGACTCCAACACTGTTTCACTACCTTTGATCTTTGGGAAAGATTCTAGGCCTTTCTTGGGGGTCATCTCTTTGTTTATAAAGTCAAAAGGCTGGACCATGGCATTAAGTAGACACTGGCCTCAAGCACCTGAGAGCAGGAGGCCCAGTCCCACCTCGCTTCCTCAGTGCTCTCGGGCCGTGTGCTCCCCTCAGAGTCTGCCGTCCTCTAGGAACACGCTGCCGCTGCTCCGCAGGTTTGCCTTGTGTAGAAAAGGGAGGGGTGTCACAGAGAGGCTCTCTCCCACTCTCTGAACACCTTTGAAGTCACACTGGATAATGACCAGAATTGAGTCATTTGGCTGCCCTGCCTATCTCCTTCATGGAGGTGTTTAAAATGTGGGTTTGGTT
The DNA here is from genome assembly GCF_037038515.1 of Microtus pennsylvanicus. NCBI lineage: Eukaryota > Metazoa > Chordata > Mammalia > Rodentia > Cricetidae > Microtus > Microtus pennsylvanicus. The sequence goes on along the minus strand of NC_134593.1, from coordinate 12,904,948 downwards.
TTTGCAGAATACAAGAGTTGGCAACTCGGTGAGAGAGGAGGTATCTTCTAAATATGTCTTTCAATATCCGTGGCTCCACAGTCACGACATCCATGCATTCTGTGGTCTCCATTTGCATGTGGCTCTCTATTGAGCTCCGTCATCAGTACACGGAATGGGAGGAAACTGTCCCTTAGAGCTTCTAGTCTGAGTCAGTAGATGATTCTTACTCTGAAGGTGGCCAGACATTTAGGCTATTTGGTGTGAAAGCAAGAAAATGTTATTCTTTCCTACCGAGGAAGCGGCCAAGGTTCAAATTCAGAGGCCACAATAGCTCAGAAATAAGTCTCAGTCTGCTAAGGTCTCTGGCTGGCAATGGCAGCCTGCTCCTTTCCCTGATGGGTACTGGTGCAAGAAGAAAGGGGAGTCTTTATAGGGAACTGCTGAACAAAACTTTATATTTGGTCTTATTTCTACATTTTGTAGATGAGGAATAGACAGCCAGAACAAGGTCATTCATCTTGCAAGTAGCAGAGACAAAGTTGAAACCAAATCTTCACCTTCTTTAGAGTACATGCTGCCGATGCCGAATCTGATCCCTGGTCAAGCATCAAACTTTCTGTGTCTGCCATGGCACCAGCGGACAGAGCCTTCATTCTTAGCACTAGTCTCAAAGGTTAAACTCTAACCCTCAAACTCATTTCCATTAATAATGGAGACCCGGATGCTTTTGAATATATTTATTATTTTTGGACCAATCTATGTGCTCATCTTCACTGATGAAATATGTAGCGCATAAAACCAGCTTCCCTTTGTTGATGTGTCAATTTTAACTCAACTTCTCAGTATGATATTCCAGCCATTCAGGAGCATTAACAGTCTACAAAGTTTGATGTGCCAATCCTCCAAGGAACAAATTTGCATTTTAACTTGTGCCTTCAGTGGCTGAACTCCTAAGGATGACTAATGGATAGGGTTCAGATCTCACGGCAGGTTGATGGGTATATAATTCTTTCTGTGCAGTGTGTGTGTTTGTATGTGTGTGTGTGTTAAATTTTGCCACATACATGTTAACTCTATAGATAAGGGTAATTTTGTCCTACAGTGATGAAGTCTGGAAATGTTCAAAGCAAATTCTGCTTTATTTTCAATGTTAGAGAAGCCCCCAACAGGAAGAGTCCCCTGGTCTTTTGCTGAAACTGTGGAGAAGCAGTTGATGTCCCTTCTCTTCAATGCATACATGTCATCTTCTGCAGTGGCCCTTCCAAGACTGCGCTGCTACTGCTGCTGAGACTGTCATCAGAGCTCAGAAGGACAGACGGAATCCCTCTATGGAGGAGGAATTCTTTCTTGAGCAGGCAGCTATTACAGAATTAATCCTAAAAACCTTTGACTCGACTTTCCCGCATTTCTTCTGGATGTTCTAGAAGGCATAGAGTCCCCAGCACATGGAGCTGCACCCTTCAGTGAACCCGAGCACTCACCGTAGGCCCTGTTGCTAATTGTACTGCCACCCCTTTGGGAAAATCCCAACTGATTCTAGAAGACAAGATTTCACGCTGGGTCACCGAAGAACAAATGCCTCTGGGTAGCTTCCAAGTGGAACCGTTACAAAGTCTACTCATGGAAAAACATCAGGTGACATAAACTTGGGAGAGGAAGCATTCCCCGTGAGACCATCATCACTAGAGAGAATATAGCTAAGGAAATGGTCTTAAGGGATCCTTGGGCAATGATGTGCCTGAGTTTTTGTAAGGAAGAGATCTTTGATCTGCTATTGTAGAGCATGTTCTTTACCCTAGGCATCTCCATCACTCCAGTTCTCTCTGATAGCTCCGAAGCTGAGGAGTGGATCTATTGGATACCTTTGAGAATTGATTAAGAAGGTGAGTTGAAGCGAGTTGATGGGTAGGTCTGCCTAGACTAGGGGAAAGGTAGGTCAAAGCTTATGCATACGTGGCCTCAATCAGTGGAGGTCAGATGAAGAACAAATTTCTCATTGGACCCTACTCTAATGACTTTCAAATATCTTTCCTTCTGATATCCACTTTGTCTAGAATACTCTATGGGACTCTACGTCTCCAGCTCTTTCTCACTAATGTAAAATAAGCTCATTGGAAAGAATAGAGAGGATGGTTTTACTTTGACTTAAACACTAATGAGCACTTTCATTTTGTCATAGTGTAAATATTAAAGTTATAAGAGACAGCCCAGGGACGAATTAATTACTTTAAAGACCCAAAAGTGCTTGCACGGTGTCTAAAACTCTGTGCCGAGGAGCTGTATCCTCATTTAGTTCAGAGTCTCTGGTTCTTAGAGAACCAAAATCTGCAAGTGCTTCCAGGTGCCAGCCAGGACAGGGCTCCTCGCAAACCCAGGGGATGTTAGAATTGGAAATCGCTTAGTCTTTTGTGCCGCTCATCAGTCTATACGTGGGAGGCTGTGAATGCCCAGGATGGTTCTGTAATTAGTTCCAAAGGGTCACAATTAGAGCATGGCTCTGACCCTGTCCAGCTGAGTCCTCCTCTCACTCCCCATCCTGGCAGGAGAGGACAATGGCCAGGACAGGCGAGATTTTTCACAGAGTGGAGGACGATTTTATTTTCAAGGGTCATCTTTATCACCTCTTTGTATTATCTCTGCTCCTGGGTGGGGGAGACACAGTATTTATTCACCACCTGCTATTTTATTATAAAAACACCTAGCCAGGCATGGTGGTGGCATACAGCTTTAATCCTAGCACATGGAAGGGAGAGGCAGGTGGATCTCTGAGTTTGAGGCCAGGGGTACACAGAGAAACCCTGTCTCAAAAAACTGAAACAAACAAACAACAAAACCTGTAATCATTCCCTCTTTGTTCTGGAGCTATTGGTAAAGTAACTCTCTAGCTGCATTGGTCATGTTTACAAGCAGAACAAGAACCCAGGATGAGTAACTCACTACCACCTGCCAAGCTCATCTTTTTACCCACCTCATTCCAATCACCATGACTTAGCAGAAACAACCTGTGGAACTTGTGGGCCCATATTTCGATATGGCACAAAAGCCATTACCCCGGTCCGAGCTGACCACGTAGCTCTGCAGACAAACTGTCTCTGTCCTTAACAAAGGCCAGGATGCCTGCTCCTAGCTTCTTTTAAGATGTGGATTACCTGAGAAGAGATGTTTGACTGAAGCTGATGACTTAAGAGCTCAGATATTTGGTGCTTCTTTCCTTTGTAATTTGGAAGGATGTCTTATAGAGATGCTAATTCAGGGCCTACCTGACTGCTAGATGCGGATGTGATTTGGGCCCAGGCACTTGGCTGCCTAAGGAATGGCGTAATGTGTTTTCTCCCTTCCCTGCTCAATTTGGTGTGGGTATATAAAAGGTTTGGACAATAAACGGCGAAGCTGGCCATTTTCCGTGATGACGGTGTAAGCTGTGTCGGTTCTTTTCCTCGCGACTCCGTTCCAGCCGGTTTGAGGAATTAGGGAATTTATGTTGGACCCTCACGGGCCACGACAGGAACTCATGTCACAATTATTGAATTTATTTGAATCTTTCAGGGAGTTGTGACCAGATATGATCTGTTGGTCATTTAGATGGCTAGATCTGGAATAGTTGACATGACCCTGAGTTATATAATAAGAACAAGACAGGCTGTGTTTCCTTCTTGGGACTTCACTGGTGAGAAGTGACTTGGAAGCTTGTCTTAACAATGGAAGAAGCAGGCTTTTGGGGGGTGAGTTTTTAATTTTTTTTTATTGTGCACAAGCATGGTGGCCTTTAGGCTGACGGGGCAATGAGAGTGACTTAAACTGGGAGCTACCGATGTGGGTGTCATCATCTTGTATAAACAACTTGATCTCAAGTTTTGGCTTTAGCTGAGGAGCCGTGTGCACTTGAGCTGGGCAGAGGCCATGATAAGAGAGCAGAAGAAATGCATATCTTCTTCCAGGAATGCAGAGCGTCATCCGACTCAGAGGTTGGGGCAGCAAAGGAGTCAGGCATGGTATGAAGACGGACAGTCCAGAACTTTCCTGTTTAGTCACCGACTGTCATCTGTAGGCTCAGGTGAAGAGTTAGTGTCTGTACAGGCAGCCTTCAAGTTTCTGTAAAGTAACCCAAGCTAACCCATAGCACAACACACAGGGTATTTTCAGAGCTACAGAGGGCCCAGTGCTGTACTGCTTGGCTGTGTGACCTTCAAATTAGTCATTTTTAAAAGTCAGGACAAAATGTTGTGATTTTGCTCTAGCAGATTGTCTGACACCTGAGCTGATGGCGGGGCTTTGCCAAGGACATTTGATATGACGAGGCTAGTCCTTGGTACCAGTTCCTGCTTGTTTAGTTTGTTACTTGTGTGGCTGTTTCAGACTCCACCAGCTTTAGTCTGTCTGGTCACAGGGGCTTCTAATCTGAAACCTTCTGGCCCTGTGGCCACTCTGATGTGTTATGACAACCTTGCTGACTATACGTTTTTAGGGACAGATGAATGGCCTGCAGTCTGTTGCCTTTTGTCCCTTTGCAATGGTCCCTCCCTGCCTCGCCTCTGTCCCCTGCAATTCGCCATCCTTGAGCTTCTGGAAGGATTTAGAAATACAGCATTATTTAGCTTTCGAGTAAGAGTAGCTCACTAAGCAGATTAACCATGTAGCTTGTGTTTCTGAATAGAAACAGCAGAGAGCTTTACTTGAAGTTTGAATAGTTAAATTCAGAAAAAAAAGGACAGTTCTACTTTCTGTAATAGGTAACAAATGCTAAGAAATCCTTGTTCCAGGGTCAGAGCATAAGAATTTGTGCTTTACAGAAATTCAGACATATATATTCTTGGCAACCCACTTTCAGAGACAATAGGAATGTCTTAGTATTCTACTATCGTGACCTACTGTTTAAAGGATTCCTTTTCAGATTATTGTTTTTCTCATTTTAAAGTGCTTCAGTGTTTGCTTGCAGCACAATTCACAACAGCTATGCCATGAAGAGAGCTGAGGTGTTCAGCACTGGAGACAAATACAGCGGGGTGTGCACACACAATGGCATCCTTCTTTGTAAAGAATAAGATCATGTCGTTTGCAAGAGAGTGGATGCTACTAGAGATAGTCATATTAACCAGTCTTAGAAAGACAAATTCACATCCTTTAGCTCTTAATCCTTATAGGTTTATAAAACTGTGTATATAATGTCACTAAATAGAAGCAAAATTGTACGGGGTGGGGGAGGTGAAAAAGGGCATCGCTCAAAGCACTGTATAGATGTGCACTAAAATGTTCTTATGCAACCCTGTATAATGGTGGTAATTCATGTTCTCCTCAAAGGGAAAACTGTGGTTCACATCTACCTATAAAAAAGGAAAGAGGGGTACCATTAAAGATCAGTTGGTAGGTTTCCTTGTAGTTCTTGGTTTTAAGTGCATTTTCTTACATTGCCGGGAAACTTTATATTGTAGAGTCAATTTTATAATAACTCTTTGCCACTTATAGTAAAACAAAAATATTTTCCCCTGTAATTTGAAACTGTTCAAAATGTAATTTTTTCTAACATCAGTTTTAATTATAAACTGACAAATTATAGCTGTTTATGTTTATGCTCTACAAAGTGGAGTGATGACTCATGAATAACATTATGGAGTGTCGTATTTATCATCTCCAGGACTTGTTTTTTTGTAGTAAGAACACAGGAAATGTATCCTGTTCACCATCTTCATAATGGTCTAACGTATCTCCCATCTGATTGCTGCTCATACTCTTTGATATTACATCTTTATTTTCCTGGCATCCCAGCCTCTGGTACCCATGTCCCACACTCTGCTTCTTCTTCATCGGCTTTAGATGGCACATGAGGACAGACTGTGTTTGTCTTTCTGAGCCTGACTTTTCCACTTGTTCTCTAGTTTCATCCACGTTTCTGCAAATGATGAGATGATTTCGTTTAAAGAAGTGGGTAGTGTCCTGTTGGGGTATGCTGGCCTCGCTTTCCTGTCTGTTGGATGACTAACTTGGTAACTTGGCTGCTTTCTCTGGAGCTGCAATAAACACCCAGTGCAGACTTAACACGCTGTTTTCTAGCCTTTTGGGCAAACACCTAGAACTTTCTGGATCACATGGTAATTCTCTTTTTAATTGCTTTTTGAAGAATTTTCATACAGCTTTTCCTACTGGCTGTACTAATGAGCATCCCCTCAACAGTGTGCAAAGGCTCCCTCTCCTCTACATCCTCATGGCTCTTGCCTTCCCTGTTTTACATGAGGGTCATTCTGACAGCGATGATATACTGATTGTGTTCTCAAAAAGGTTTGTTGATATATATGTTATATATAACATGCATGTATGTTATTTATGCATATGTGATATATGCAATATACATGTATGTTATATATGTGTATGTGATATATATATGTATGTATGTATACACACACATATATCTGCGTGTCTGTCTGAGTACCAGGTGTGCACATTGTTTGCGGAGGCCAGAAGAGGAAGTTGGATACCCTGAGACTGGAATTACAGACTAGTGAGCTTCCACGTGGGAACTAGGAATCAAACCTGAGTCCTCTGGAAGAACAATAAATGCCCTTAAACCCTGAGCCATCTCTCCAGCCCCTGATTCTAGTTTGAATTTGCACTTCCACAGTGATTAGTGATATTGGGATATTTACACAAACTTGTTGCTGTTAATATGCTTATTTGGAGAAAGATCTATTCAGATTCCTTAGCCATTTGAATCCAAGGATCTCTTTTCTTTCTATGGACTATTTTGGACAGTTATCCTTTATCAGATGTATGACCTGAAAAATAGTTTACTCTATCCTGTAGGTTGTCTTTTTTTATTAATCATTTCCTTTTGTTTCAGTCACACTTCCACTGTTGTGACGGAACACCTGGTGTGGGAAACCTCAGAGGGGAAGGACATATTTTAGCCTACACATTGTCATTGGCTCTGTCTCCATGGTGAGACAGACGCAGTAGGAGAGTGTGGTAGGGCTCACTCACCTTGTGGTAGTCAGGAAGTGGGGAGGGGCCAGGACCCACTGTGTGACCACCTTTCCCAGTTAGGCCTTCTTCTTCCTAAATCTCTACCACCTCCTGGAAAAGCACCTCTTCCAGGGAACTGGGGCTTCAATGTAGGAGCCCAGGGGAATATTTCTTTTGTCTCTGACTACTAAGAGCTCTTGGTTACCCAATGCAAAATTTCACTTAACCCTGCTGGGGAATAATCCTTTCGTACATTGTGAAGATGTGTTGTTCTCATTGTTAGTAAGGAGCTGACTGGCCAATACCTAGGCAGGTAGAGGTTAGGCAGGACTTGCAGACAAAAAGAGAGCTCAAGGAAGAAGGAGGCAGGGTCACCAGCCAGATGCGGAGGAAGCAGGAGATGAATATGCCGTGCTGAAAAAAGGTACCACCATATGGTAGAGTGTAGATAAGAAATATGGGCTAATTTAAGATGTAAGAGTTAGTTAGTAGCAAGCCTAAGCTTTCAGCCAAACATTTATAATTAATAAGCCTCTCTGTAGTTATTTTGGAGCTGACTGGTAGGACAGAAAACTCCACCTACATAACCCATCTCCAAGAGTCTCCAAAGGCTGAGTCAAGTCTGAAGTCTCCCCTGAGACCCAAGCTACACTCTTATCTGTAAGCCCTTATAAAACACAAAAGTTACATTCTTCCAAGATGTCATGCCACAAAGTAAACTTTTCTGTCTCAAGGGAAGGACTGGGGAGACTCCCAGAAGGACATAAGATCCTAAATGATGTGTAGCAGCTGGGTCACTTGGTGTCATGATGTAAGCTTTATCAGACGTGGACAACCTCACCCTAGAGCAGCCCATGGGTGTCAATACAACATGACATATCAAGTTGCAGTAAGACTAAACACCTTCCTATGTATTAAGGCTGGGAAGGCAACCCAGTATGAGAAGGAGGGTCCCAAAAGCTGGTAAAGGAGTCAGAGACAGGCCCTGTTCCCACTGTTAAGATTCCAGAGATAGAATTTTAAATATAGAAATTTGGTGTTGATCTCAATGGCAAACAAGACACTAGTAGTCCCTGATACAAAGTAGTCCCTAATAAAGGCACAGTGTTCTCTACTGCAGGTGATCACTGCCATAGAACCAGAGTGGGAAGGAGGGAATAAGGAGTTTGTTACATTCTCAGTTGCTTCACCGTTCCGTGCACAATCTAGAGAAACAATAATGAATTCAGGGCATTACACTCTCAACTCAAAATTGAGGCAAGAAACTGGAATATCTGTTACCTTCTCTAATGAAACCTTTTTCTTCTATTGACTCCAAGAACTGATATTTCTGATAACCATGGCAAAAAAGTAATCCTGTGTGTAGCTTACTCACAGTGCCAATTTAACTTTAAATCCCTCAGACTTGCAATGTAGCCCAGTATGGCCCAGAACTCATAATACTGTCTTAATGCTGAATCTTGATAAGGCCCTATTACCCAAGTGTACTGTCAAGTGTATCACATAGACATCCTTTCTGGTTAAAAAGGTTCAGTGATTTATTATGGTGGGATACACATGTATGGTAAGTATGGATTTGACTTTTTCTATCTGTAGAATCTGAATCAATAGTCACAAGAACAGCTTTATGGCATCCACCAACAATGGACTCTCACACACATGGCATCCACAAACAGTGAACTCTCACACACTGGAGGCTTACTTTATAGTGAAGGAGAAGAGGGCCTGCAACTGTAGTTGAATCAGATGCCACATTTCTCAGAAACTAGCAGCATCATGCGGTCCTGGAATGGCCCACTAAATCCAGCATTTAGTCTGAGTCATTTAGTCTGTCAGAGTCAGTACATTACAAAGACGGGGGCTGTATTTCTAGGTTCAATGTATTTATCTAACTAGAAATGTCTATGCCTCTGTGTCTCTAATGGAGGAATATGGGAGCTTCTTTTCCTTTCAAGTAAGAGGTGGCAGCAAGAGAGACCTCAACTCTGACTTCTAATGACCGATGAGGTCTTTTGTGGTTCCAGTTCCCACATCTTGAAATCTTGTGGGGCTGGAGGGATTGGTAAATTGTTCTTGACATTGGATGTGGCAAAGGTCTCATAGCGAATCACGGTCTGTGTAAAATAATAAAGCCCAGATTGCAAGGGAAGCAGTCATCACATATACTGGCCCTGTAGAACCAGGAACGGCCACAGTGCAGTGCAGGAGCCCAGGGGAACTGCCAGGAAAGGCTCGTGACCATCCCTGCACTTGTCAGAATTCACAGCTCCACAACACATGTGAACTTACCAGAGCCCAAGAGATCTGAGGACTTCACCTTTCAATTCAGGGTAACCATGCCAGCAATTCGTTCTGCGTTTTCTTTTTTTTCTTTCGTATTTACTATTTAATTTCCACTATAGTATATATGTCTCATGGCAATTTTGCTTTTGTTTGTTTACTGCTCAGTTAGGTTTAGGACTGTGCTTGTTTTCCCACCCAGTTTCTGTAAGGCCTTCTTACTACATTCTCTACCACGTCGCTTACACTCCCTTCTTATTCCTGTGTCTTTCCCATGGTCTCTCTTCCTTAGTCCGTCTTCTTTTCACATCGTACTTGTAGCCTTATACACGCAGCATTAACAACAACACAGCTTTTTTCCAGTTCCCCTAACCCCGCAGATTTCAAGATGCAACTCCTGATTATATCCTTCCTGACTGTGCAAGTAGATGTAGTACTTAATCCTTACCTTACCCACCCTACTTCCCACCTATCCCCAATCTTAACTAACTCTGAATTTATTGCATGCTATCTTTAGTTGTTTGTTCTCTAACAGTGATTGAAGTGAAAGGTACAACTGCTTTTAATTAGCTGCCATAACACAAGCATAATGGTAGTATCAAGCAGCTGTGGCTGCTCTTGGAGTTAGCATCCTACTCAAGGAGAACATAGAGCTTGCACTGGGAACCTAGGGCTTCTTGGCTGCAGAATTCTTTTCTTAACTATTCACTGAACACTGGTGTGTCTGAGATGAACATTTTACCTGGCACAGATATCTTCAGTTGTATTCAGTTTTTACCAAGTGACATAATTTTGTCTCTCTGTGGCTGAGTAAAGCTCCACTGCATAGAGACACTGTTTTCTCTTTATCCATTCATCTGTGGATGAACAATCAGGCTGTAAATAGGATAATTCTTACATTCATAATTATCTCCACACCAATAAGTATGAAAAACCATTGTATGTGCAGAGCCTAAATGTAAGCAGAAAAAGCAACAAAGGTATTATGTCTATCTTCAAAGTATGTGCAGTCTACCATGAAATATTCATATTAACATAGAAGCTAAGAGTAGGCTGAGAGTCCCAGAAGTGAGAATTAATGTACTGGTACTGATGGACAATGTGTGCATTATAGCTCTCTGAGGGGAAATGAATATATTGATAATAGGATTCTGTACATAGTTGTATCAACAATAAAATGATGAAATACATCCTTAGCTCTGAATTTTCACAACCCAGTGGTCCTTAATCTGGTAATTCATTCCTCAGAAGACCTACTTACCTCAAAGGATTATTTACTAGGATACAGTGAAGTGTCAGAAAAGGTCTTATAAATTATAAATAATGCTACAAATGTAAGAATTACCAAAAAGGAACTTATGATAAGCATAGTATGAATATGTGTTGAATAAATGAAATAGAAAATAAAAACCTACTTCAAACACATTTATTATATGACTAACTAAACTGTCTTCCCATCCCCAATTAGATTACCATTAACTCAGTCTTATTATATTTTCCCAATATTGGAGTTTGTATCTTAATTTCCTTGTTTAGTGTCTCAAATTTATGGACTGTTGTGAAAAACAACAGACAAAGAGAAAGGGAAATTGGAGAGACAGTGTCATGTTTTGTTATAAATAACATCATTTATTTATTCAGAACTTCATTTATTGAATAATTCAGGCAAAGTCTTATGCTTTATGATGCTAATATTCTGGTGAGTACCCAGAAAAGAAATACACAGACAAATATAAAGTCTATCTGCTGCTGCTGTTTGCCATGAAAAAATAAGACAAGAGAAGGGCAAGATGCATTAGTCAGTTGGGCACTACCTCACACAGAATTGAAAGAAAGACCTCAGGGGAGGGGCCATCAAGTCAGATGGTGTGATGGCATCTGGGGCAAGAATATTTATGACAGAGGCATTGAGATGAAGGCAACCTGAGCATTCAAGGAGCCTCATAGGTGTGTCTAGCATGTGGCCTCTGAGCCACATGCATCTAAGGGTGGTTATGAATGTAGTCCAACACAAAATCATAAACATACTTAAAACACTAGGAGATTTTTTAACCTGATTGTTCAGTTCTTGAGAATAACTTTATAGATGAAAGTGTCACGTCACAATGTTGGAAGATTGGTCCTGTCTACTAGTGGCTAAATGTAGTCACAAGGTGATAAAAGTGAAAAAATAGGAACTGGCAAGTAAGTTTTCTGTCATTTTTTTTTAATTTTCGAGACAAGGTTTCTCCGTAGCTTTTTGGTTCCTGTCCTGGAACTAGCTCTTGTAGACCAGGCTGGCCTCGAACTCACAGAGATCCGCCTGCCTCTGCCTCCCAAGTGCTGGGACTAAAGGTGTGCGCCTCCACCACCCGGCTCTGTCATGTTTTGTATGGTGTTTGGGATACCAAGGTTGAATGACACATACTATTTTCTATCAAGGAATAGAGTATTCTAGAGACCGCAGGCTCTATAGTGTATTGAGATGATCTCTATGCTGGAAGTATACAAAGTTCAATGAAGTTGGGGAAGAGGGGAGTGTGGGAGAATCAACATTTTGCCTGGAGGATTAAGGAAGGTTTCAGGGAGAGGGTGTCAGGGAACTATAAGGAGAGGGTGCTGATGAGGTTAACACTCCATACAGAGGGAAGAATAAAGCCAATGGGGAGAGCTAAGGGAGTGATAACTTTTATTTCCTGGGACTGGTAGCTTGACATCTCTAGAGCATCAGAGCTGATAAAAGAGGTATGCCAATAGATAAAGTTGGATTGATAGCTATGTAGGTGTTGTCAGAGGTTTGTTTCCCCAGCCAACCAGACCCAAAATAATCACACAGAAACTGTATTATTAAAACACTGATTGGCCTATGGTATGGGACAATTGTCTATATTCTGTCAACTATGTTTTAAATAAACGCTGATTGGCCAGTAGCCAAGCAGGAAATATAGGTGGGAAAACCAGACAGGAAGTAGAGGCAGGTCAATGAGAACAGGAGAATTCTGGGAAGGAGGAAGCCCATCCCTCCCCAGTCCTGTCCCAACCACAGAAGAAGGAAGATGTGATTGCCCTGTTGAAAAAGGTACCAAGCCATGCAGCTAACATAGATAAGAATAATGGGTTAATATAAGTTATAAGAGTTAATAAGAAGCCTGAGCTAATGGGCCAATAAGTTTATCATTAATATCGACCTCTGTGTGATTTTCTTGGGGGTAAATGGCTGGGGGGACCTGTGGGACAGAAACCAAGACAACAGGCCTATTAGCTCACCCTTTTGGGGGGTAGCTCTTATATCTTAAATTAATCCATTTCTATTCATCTGTGCATCACCATAGGGTTGTAGCCCACAGGTAAGTTTCTCTCCAGCATCTGACATCTGTCTCCTGTGTCAGCTACATGGCTTCTCCCCGACTCCACCTACTCTTTCCTCCTCTATATGCTTGGAATTCCCACCTTTCCCTATTCTGGGTGGCAATATGCCCAAAGCAGCTTTATTCACTAAGAAATGGTATTCATAGCATACAGAGGGGAATCCCACATCATGTAGGCTTTATAAACCTTATGGATTTTGAAAAATGAAGCAACATAAAAAATTAATCTTTAACTGAGTCATAAAGGAACTTGTTCAATGATGGTTTCTTGTGGAGGAAGAGGAGCTCAGATAGGGAAGTGAAAAGATGCTAGACTTTAGGCATCTAAAGTTTAGCTTACTCAAGGGTCATCTGACCTAAAGACAGTGAGATATGTATGTCTTGAGCAAAATTATTGTTTAAGATAAAATTATGTACATATACATATTAGGTATAGCCATTGTATGAAAAGAGAAGTAGATTGAGGTTGGATAGAGCAAGAAAAACAGCAGCATTTAAAATGGGAAAGAGAGAATGCATTGACTCTTTAGGAATCATGGTCTTATCATTGACCTCATTGTATTTTAATATCTTACTGATTAGTCTTTCCTAAGTGGACTGTGAACCCTTGTAAGGATGTAATTATAGATCAGTTGTTTGTAGCTCTCCTGGTACCTTTAACACTGGCATGTTATATGTGTGTATTTAAATGAATGAATAAATAGCTATTCGATTGAATGATTTTGTGGTTTAAAATTTCTACTCGATGTGCCCACTGTTTAGTGTGATATCTGGAAGTTTTTGATTTTTTTTACTTCTTTTCTTTTCCCTTCCCTTCCCCTGCCCATCCTTCTTTCCTTCCTTCCTCCCCCTGCCTTTCTTTCTTTTCTACATGGTCTCAGGCTAGCCTGGCTTCAAATTCTGTGTGTATCTGGGGTTGACTGTGAACTTCTGCTCTTCCATGTTGGAATTCCAGGCATGGACCTTATAACCTGGTTTATATGGTGCTAGAGATGAAAGACCAAGGGTTTGTGCATGATAAGCAAATACTCTAACAACTGAGCTACATCCTCATCCTCTATTCTTTCTTCTTTCTTTCTTTCTTTCTTTCTTTCTTTCTTTCTTTCTTTCTTTCTTTCTTCTCCCTCCCTCCCTTCTTTCCCTCCCTCCCTCCCTCCCTCCCTCCCTCCCTCCCTCCCTCCCTCCCTTCTTTCTTTCTTTCTTTCTTTCTTTCTTTCTTTCTTTCTTTCTTTCTTTCTTTCTTTTTTCTTAGACATGGTCTCATAGTGTAGCTCAGACTGGCCTCAAATTTTCAGTTTCTTGCCTCAACTACCTGATTGACTGTCACAAACATATGACAATATTCCTAGATTTTTTTAATGACTTTTTTATTATATACACACATTCATTGAAGAAAAATTAGAGAAGGGGGAGAGATAAAAAACTGTTCCAAACTTCACTGCTACAAACAGCTATTGTTAATATTTTCATGTCTGCACTTTTGTATCACAGGTATCAATAAAAATACAGTGTGAACTATAGGTATAATTTGAGTTTTTAGTAATGCATTAAAAGGATTAATTTTTAAAATTTTAATTCTGAGGATTGAACCATGGTCTTTCACAAGTTAGACAAGTGCTGTACCACTGAGATAATTCTGTAATTACACAAATATTTTAATGCTATATTTTATTTAACTCAATGTGCTCCTAATACCATCATTTTAATATACAGTCAATGTGAAAGGCACTGAGGTAACATTTTCCAACTTCTTTCTTCATACTGTCTCTGAAACCCAGTGTGTTTTATGCTTACAGCAGCTCAGCTGGGACCAGTTAGAGTTCAAACATTCAACAAATATATTGTGATGTAACTACATAAAACCATAATTCTTCTGTGAAAATCAGATTCTATGAAACCTGGAGTTTGTAAGTGTTTCAAATAAATTTTTAATTTATAACAGTTTGGGTTTGATGCAAGGATTGTGGAGGCACTCTGAGATGCCTTATACTCAACACCCATGTCACACACTGTTGGCACTCAGAGACAATGCTCTATTAGACTTCTTAGACTTTGCTCTTGTCTTTGTGCTGTTCTTAGAATTATGCCAAGGATGCTACATTATTCTAGTCATCAGGTCTCCTTATGGTTTGCTTGGCTATGACAGTTTCTAAGATTGTTTTGGTTTTTGATGATCTCAGCAGTTTTAAATGGATACTGTTCAAATATCTTTTAGACTTTCTTCAAGAGAAATTTGTATGATGCTGCCATCATGTTTAAATTAGAGATATGAGTTTTTGGAGAAAAAGAACAGACTGGTAAAGTATTATTTCTCAGTATATATCAAGGTTAAGATTACACACTGTGAACATAATTTATCTGTGGATACTAATTTTGATCACTGGATTGAGATAATGTCCAGACTTTAATATACAGCTATTGTTTTTTGCTTCTTTTCATGTCTTTTTCTTTAGAAGGTCACTGACTGTAGCCAATGAGGAGCAGAAGTTATGTCTTATCTCTTTGTATACCGGGGTACTTGAATAATTGCTTAGAATGCTTCTGCCTGGGAGAGTCATTCATTCTCCCCCAACTTGGCCAATCATTTATTTATAACTATCATAGAATCACCCAACACTAGTTACAAATAAAATCTCTTTCCCCATCTCTCTATTTCTTTCTCATTCTATTTCATATCCATATTTCATCCTCTCCCTACGTGTGTGTGTGTTTGTGTGTGTATCTTTTTCTCTACCCTTGTATGTCTATTATTTATTTGTCCAATTTATTTATTTATCCAATCATTTATTTATAACCAGTATTGAGTCATGGATATTTATTTTAGTCTTTGCATTTTTACACAATATTACTTTATGTGTGTTATTGCTCAGATAATTATGATTTTGGTCAAAAGATGCTTTATCTATGGGCTCAAAACTTGAGTCCTTATTTGTGAT
Source organism: Microtus pennsylvanicus (assembly GCF_037038515.1). Taxonomy (NCBI): domain Eukaryota; kingdom Metazoa; phylum Chordata; class Mammalia; order Rodentia; family Cricetidae; genus Microtus; species Microtus pennsylvanicus. The sequence goes on along the minus strand of NC_134593.1, from coordinate 12,889,449 downwards.
GTTCCCTTGAAGGTGGCCACTTTTGTACTTATAAGCTGACTTGATTATTCAAGTTAAATAGCTTCTAGCTTGATTTTCCTCTGGGTTTTTGGTGTCTGGAAGACTATCATCAGCAAACTCTGGGTGACAACTATTGTGCCTGGTTTTAATGTCAACTTGTCACAAATTAGAATCACCTGAGCCGAGAGCCTCTACTGAAGCTGTCCTGGTTGCTTTAATTGATGTGGGAAGACCCACTTTGATGGTGTGACACCTTCAGGTAGCAGTTCAGTTGGAAAGGGCATGGCAGGAGGATGAACACTTGCCTTTTGCTCACTTGGCATCTTCCTTGCTGGCTGCAGAATTGGGTTACCCTGTAGTGGCTTCATACTTCCACTGTGGGCTAAGCAGTTCTTGCGGAACATTCCAGATTTGGGTGCTAGACTGAGACTGCTGAGACACGCAGTCTCGAGAACTGAGAACTCCTGGATTGTTGGCCTCTTTAGTAAGCCATAGCCTCTCTGGAATTGTTCCCATCGCTGAGCCACCCAGCCTCAAGGACCAGGTTCTCATCCTCTCAGATGTGGTTCAGCGGTTGCTGCTATTTTAACATAAGCCAGCTACACACACACACACACACACACACACACATCCCATTGGTTCTATCCCTTAGAGAATCCTGATTAACACACCAGCCAAAACTTTATTAATAATTCACCATTAATGCCCAAGCCAACACCCTGAGATTGACATCCTAAAGCATCACCACTAATTAGCCTTCTATCATTGCAGCTCATAGTCTTGTTAAAAACAAAATAGCTCAATACTTCGTTGAAACAATCTAGCCCTACTTCCTTATTTTAAAAATAAAAGAAAGTATTGAAACACAAAAATAAGAGAAAGTATTGTTTTGCAAGACAAGCAAGCAAACAAACAGCTGCCACACATGCTATGGATTCAATATTCTTTGCTCTGTTCCTGTTACCTGGTTCTCTCACACTCTGAATTGACAGGGTACAGAAATCCTATAATTTTCACTTGTGCAGAGACAGAAAATTGCTTCTTTCTTTCCTGCTAAGATCTTTGGGTGGCTTAAGGATGAAACTGACATAAGACAAATTAATAGGGGAAAACCAGTTTTAATTACATGCATGTTCATGGGAGTCCAATGAAAATTATAAAACTCAGTGAAAGGGCTAAGTGGTGGAGTCTTGTATGTCACAGAGAGAGACAAAGGAGGGTGTGGGTTAGGATTAGGGAGACCGAGACCCAGAGTGGAAAGGTGGGGGGAGGAAGTGTGTGGTGAATTAATGTTTTATTATGTACATAAAAACCTCTGGGTTATGACAACTGCCTGTGAGCAGCTCTCTCCCTGGTGCAGATACATTTACCAATGGAAATGGCCTTTGTAAGTGAGCAGTCACACTTTTTCTTACATAGCTCAAGGGGGCATGAAGACCTTTTTCTGTATTGATTCGTTCTTAATTTTCTTTTTGTGACTTTAAAGTAATCAAAATTAAGTGGCTTAATTTGAGGTGACATGTTCTGAACCACTCACCTGCAGTGCATAGGTGACTCCTCACAGGAACTCGGAAAGCATATATGTACACACACACACACACACACACACACACACACATAACATCTTCTACACTTTCCTTTCCTTGTCACTATGTGATCTAATTTATTTCTGGATGTATAACCAGGGGTGTGGAACACCAGATGAGAAGGAGAGAGACAGCCCCTAGACTTCTTCCCGGGCAGACCATTCTTCAAGCTTATAAAGAAACTCCCTGAGCGAATTTGACATTTTGAGATAAAGCTGGATGCCCCTCTGAGGGCAGTCTGGCAAATTCTACTAAATATGGCTCATCTGTTGTATTGAGATAGGACGCTGCCCAGACTCTGGTGTTGAACCTGTCCATCAGTGTCACTTCTCTGCTTTTTGTTAATCTTCAATTTCTGCAGTTTCTGTGAGAAGAAACAAAAAGGACCTGGGAAGACAGCTCAGTGGTTAAGACAAGGCAGCCATAAGAACTTGAGTTTGGATCCCAGCACCCATGTGACAAGTGTGGCATGGTCTTGTGGGTGCCTATTGCCCACAATGAGAGGCAGAGACAGGAAGATGTCTGGGCTCACCACTGTCAGCCTAGCTGAAAACCAGGAGCTGCAGATTTGAAGACAGAGCCTCTGCCTCAAAGAAATATGGCAAAGAACAATAGAAGATGCCTGATGCTCTCCTCTGGACTCTACAAACGCACCTATACAAACACATACACACGAGAGAAGTGGGGAAGGGAAGGGAAAGGAAGGGAAGGGAAGGGAAGGGAAGGGAAGGGAAGGGAAGGGAAGGGAAGGGAAGGGAAGGGAAGGGAAGGGAAGGGAAGGGAAGGGAAGAGAAGAGACAAAAATTCTGCTCCCAGCTTGTTCTGGCTAGTTTTATGTCAACTTGACACAAGCTAGAGTTATCTGAAAAGAGGGAACATCAGTTGAAAAAAGGCTTACATTAAGATCCATCTGTAGGGCATTTTGTTAATTAGTGATCAATAGGGGAGGGCCCAGCCCATTGCGGGTAGTGCCATCCCTGGGCTGGTGGTCCTGGGTTCTATAAGAAAGCAGGCTGAACAAGCACCCCTCCATGGCTTCTGCATCATGGTTCCTGTCCTTCTTGAGTTTTTGTCCCGACTTGCTTAAGTGATGAACGGTGCTGTGAAAGTATAAGCTGAATAACCCTGTTTCTCCCCAACTTGCTTTTGGTCATGGCGGTTTGTCACAGTAATAAAAACCCTAAGACACAGCTCCTTGTGGTTACAGGTTTCAAACAGACATTTGCTTCATTAATCCCATAGGAGTCTATCCAGAGCATGTTTTCCTGGAAGAACGTAAGTGGTACGCTAAAACCATATCCCATGGTAGTTTGTTATTTAACAGGACAGAATGAATACATCCATTGGCATCTAGAAACGGGGGGCAGAGCTTACATGACAAACGTCTAAGAGAAGCAGAAAAAATTGTAAAGAGTATACCTAAATTACCTTGAGAGATTGATGTTAGAAATTTGGATGTTAATATCACTATATTTTGAGGCTCAGACGGAGGTAAGAAACATACTTTCAAACCCAGAGGAAAGGGGATCCTTGTTAGGTTATAGCCGAGCTCTACAAATTGTGTCCTCCTGTTATGTTAAGGGCAGAATTTGTAAGTGATGGATTTGGTTATAGAGCTAAAAGGGCATTTCCTAGCAACGTGATAAAGATGCCATGTGTTTCTTCTGGCTGCTGACAGTGAAAATTCGGTAAGAAAAATTAAGGTAAAAATTGTTAAATGAAGAGGAGCCATAAGTAGATTAATCCAAAAAAACTTTCAATTTCTCTAAATGGAAAAAATACTAAAATTAAAACTGACACAGAATAAATTCTGAGTGCACGGCCGTGTAATTTTTAATTAAAGCGTCAAAAAGAATAAAAGTGAGAGCATTCAATTGTACAAGTGAATCTCTTTAAAGTAAGGGTGTACCTTGTAGATTCCTAAGGCCATGGAGCTTTTGGGAAGCTTGAGAATATTGTCCCTTGGCCATTTGAACAAGATCCAAACGTACAGGTCATCTGGGCTTTGGGGCTTTTATCTGTTGTTAGCTTTGATGGCCATGAGCACAGAAAATGTAAAGTTCTTGAGAAAATAATCTTAACAGGAACACTACTGATGTGATCTAAGAGGGAGGGAGGCAGACAGACCCTTCAAATTCTGTTGGCGGCCTCAGCTAGTGGTGCCTCTCGAAGTGAACATGTCACCTATCGTGACAGAGGGAGGATGAAGCAGAGACCGGAACGAGGAGCCAAGTGGGTAGAGCTGCAAAAAAAAAAAAAAAAAAATCTGAGGCCTTTACTTGACTTGAGGAACTTCAAACATTTGCTCAGCTGGATTTCAGAGGTGATTTCACCCAGTGGCTCCTTTTGGTTTTGATCTTCTCCACCCTTTAATCAAATTGTCTACAGACAGCAACTGCTGTCCTAGGCCTCCCCGGTTACATCCATTCCAACAGTGGATTGCGTGAGTATAGGAGGACAAGACTTACCCCTTGGGCTATGAACAGATGGAGATGACTTGTACCCCACAGAGGCTCCTTCACAGATTGTTCTGAGGAGCTGCTTGTGAACATGGCCATGGCTGCAATTCTGACTTTGGGTGGTGATGTTGGAATGAACTCTTGAGAGTTTTAGGGATGTATATGTACATGTTTGTCAAGTATGGGGGGAGAGGTTATAAATCAGTATGGCAATTTCTCAGAAAATTAGCAAACAACCTACCTAATGACCCAGTAATACCACTTTTGGGTACATACCCAAAGGATACTCAGTCCTACCCCAAGGACATGTGCTCAACTATGTTCATAGCAACATTGTTTGCCATAGCCAGAACCTGGAAACAACCTAAATGCCCCTCAACCAAAGAATGAATAAGGAAAATGTGGTACATTTACACAATGGAATATTACACAGTGGAAAAAAGTAATGGCATCTTGAAACTTGCAGGCAAATGGATGGATATAGAAAACATCATATTGAGTGAGTAACCCATACCCAGAAATATAAATATAATATGTACTCACTCATCAGTGGCTTTAAGACGTAAGACAAAGAAAAATCAGCCTACAATTCACAATCTCAGAGAACCTAGACAACAAAGAGGATCCTAAGAGAGACATGGATCTAATGTACATGGGAAGTAGAAAAAGACAAGATCTCCTGAGTAAATTGGGAGCATGGGGACCATGGGAGAAGATGGAAAGGGAGGGGGAGGAAGAGAGGGGAGCAGAGAAAAAAATATATAGCTCAATAAAAGCAATAAAAAATAAATTACTGGAGACCAGACAATGGACTGTGAGTAGACATACAGACTCTACTTCTTAGTGTTCACATTTTCATATTACCTCCTCCCGTGAGCAGGACCTGTGACCTGCTTTTAACCAACAGAATGTGCAAGATGGTGGGATGCCGCTCTTACTATGCTGCATCAGAAAGACTGTGCCTTAGGGAAACAAAATGTTGTTGGTTTAATGGCATAGTGTCATGGTGAAGAAGCTTGCTGCAAAGGAATGTCAGGTGACCTCTAGAAATTATGGGCAGCCTCTAGGAAATGAGGGCAGGTTCCCACTGACAGCTAGAAAGAAAGAGTCATAATACAGACGAAAAGAAATGATTTGTGTTTATTTCCTGAATGAGCTTGGAAGTGCATTCACCCATAACTAATACTCAGACAATAAAAATGCAGTCCAGGAGATACCCTGTTTAGAGACCTGAGGTACCCTGAGTGGAGGATCTATTTAAACAGCACGGGAGACCCTGATTTACTGAAACCGTGTGACAATAAGTGTGTGTTATCTTAAGCTTTGAATTTGTGATAACTGTTGCAAAACCATAGAAAATTAAAGTCACACGTGTCATTCATTTAAAAAATCCCCAAAGTATTTGAAAACTATGTGGATGTGTATGTCACATACTAGTCAAAGTGGGGCATATTCACTGGACCGTTGGCCACAGAGTCATGGAGATGTTTTGAAGAGGCTAGCTACATCAGAGACTGCTGGTGAAGAAATTTTTATAAGTTAAACATTTCTCATGAGACCATTTATGTAGGAGAAGACTATGGCCAGCCGTAGGAATTACAAAGATCAAGTTCTTTATAAGTGACAAGTATAGAAGGAAACAGGAGAACATTTTTGATTACATTTGTGGGCTACAACTTATAATCAAAAAATATACTTTTGACATTTAAGAAATGTATTTAATTGTTTTTTTTTAATTCAGGAAGTTAAAGGACTACTGCAGATGTACATGTCAGGACTCCAGCATCAAAGCAACCATAACTAGTGTTCTATTACCATGGACGGTTATGCTTTGTTGACTGCTCATTGTACCTTGTCAACAATACAGTACAATACAGGGCCTGTTAGATGTACTGGCTTGGAGAGATCTCCCAAGAATTTACTTTGTATCTATTTATGTTTATGGGACCCAAAGCATTTAATAACACAATATTTAGGCCAACAAAGTATTGCATTGCTAGCAAGTGGTGTGAAAGAAACTCAATCTAAAGTCTTGGCTATGTGTCATTTCTGAAATATTATTCTCACTTGCTATTCTGCTTCTCTACTCCTTACTACTTGTCTGCCCCCATCTATCTGCACACTTATATGATCAACCCTTGGCAGAGTCATTGATGGGATATCTTTGGATTATTTGCCATTATCAAAATATGCTTTTTATAATGAGATAAGGTTTTTAGGAATCATAGAAACTCAGAGAAGATTGGGCTTACCCTAAGAACTTCATTCAAGCATCAGTAAACAGACAAAGTGAATGGCACATGCTTCAGTGTGTTCTTAGGATATAATAACCTCACCTGAAAATATATTTCATTATTTTATTTCAACAATTTGTGGTTGAAATTAAATATAGATAATTTCAATCACATAAAAAGTGGGAGTGAAAGGTTAAATGTGTTCCGTACCTAGGGGTTCCTGAACCAGAGCTACAAAGAACAGTTGAGTAGCTTCCCTTGTACTCATCATGAAAAGCAGTGAGAAATGAATTAGGCATTGATAGATGTGTAACCAGTCAGAGGAATACTGATAGAGACATGGAAACCTAGGATAGAATGTGGAGGCAAAGGAGCGAGTCAGCGGCAATTTAAGGTTTTGCTTTTGGGCTGAGGGCCCAGAGGATGAAGAGCATTCGCCTCACATGTGTGACCTTTCATGAGGTCACTAAGCTTAAATGCCACATAAAGTGATGTCCTAATCCAATGGGGCTAGTGTCCTTATAAGAAAAAGACTCCTTAGGAATACTGCACGCAGAGAAAAGACTACATGAAGGCACAAAGAGAGCATAGGCATTTGTAATTGAGTGAGAGAGCCTTCAGGATGAATCAAGCCTGCTGACACCTTGAACTTGGACGTTCAGCTTCTGGAACTAGGAGGGTATAATTTCTGTTAGCTTCAAGACACCAGCCTGTATTATTTTCTTATCTTTTTCACTGACTAATGTACCATACATCCCAGGAAGCCCACGGCGAGGAGTCTCTTTGATTTCCAGTTCAGTTGTGTTTGTTTAGAGACTCGATGCCTATCAGCGTGTATTGAGACTGAGATGACTGATGACAGATGCTAGCTAGGAGAGACTGTGAGACTCAGACTCCAGGACAGGCTTTGTTGTTGCTGCTGTTTTGTTTTTACAGCACCTCTACTTCAGACATAGCTGTCACTTACGTGGAAAGGAAAATCACTGTATTTCCTTGGTCCCTTTCATCTATTCCAGCGATTACATTCTGACTTCTAACCTAAGCTCTTCAGTGTGGAAATGGGAGTGCTGCCTTGTGGTTGTTATGATCCAAGACACTTTTACACCCCCTCTCAGATGGGAGTTCCTTTTAACTTGGCTATCATTTTCAAGCACTGGGTTGCTCATCAGTCCAACTGATCTCTCTGTACCCATTCACCACTCCCAGAAGAGGGAAACATTTCTGGAATAACTATTCTGCTTAAAGTCTGCATTTAGTTCCCTCCATCGGCCTCCTGTTTTTCACCTTCATAGTGCCCAGCCTTCCTTGCACAGACATTGCTTATACGTCTCGTTACCATAGCATTGTAGCATAGTGCTTGCAACCTATCCACAAGTGGATGAGATCAGAGTTAACGTGATCACTGTAAGGTTTAAGACTTGCTAAGGGCGAACAAGGCTGACTTCAGGTAGGTACAGTTCGTGGTGGGACTTCATCACTAAGAAATGAATAAGATGGCTTCTGAGTCAAATGGGATGGCTCGTGTGAGAGCGTGGCAGTGTCAGAACACAGCGTGCTTTCAGGTAAAGCCTGGCCTCACAAGGAATTCTGGGATGGCATTCTGTGCAGAAGAGAGATGCCCTGGAGGACTGGCCTGGCATTGGAGGGCAGGATGGGATAGGACAGCAGAGTACTGTTAAAGGCGCATATGTGGAGGTGGATCCTGGGAAATTGCAATTGAATTAGCTGTGAAATGCCTGTCCTGGTGAGTGATGAGGAAGACGAAGCATTCCATGTGGGACATGCTGCCAGCTGCATAGCTGCAGGAGGTGGTGTGCCTTCCTTCCACGGGGAGGCAAGGCGTAGACTGGAGGTTATTTCAAAAACAAAAACAAAGAACTGTTTGCTGTGTTTGGGAAAATGCTATTTCAATCTACTGCCCAATCACTTTAGGTTCTAGGTGTGTGTGTGTGTGTGTGTGTGTGTGTGTGTGTGTGTGTGTGAAGCTTCTGAGAATGAGGCGGAACACCATGACCTTTGAACCTTGTCATAGAATATCTCCCCTACAATGCCAGCACTCTCTTCTCTATGCCTCAGAGGCCACTTGCACTCCCATTAGTCATGAGGGGTTTGCAAGTCTTCCAGCTCCTGAGCTTTTGCTGGTCTTATTCTCCACAATTTCTCAGACAGCTCAGAAATACCGTTTCCTGGTTCTAGTTGTGAGCTGTTGAGTTTGATACATTTGGCCTCTTCCTGGGAGTCCACTGAATAGCAACCAATTATTTGATAATAGTTGTACTTACACAGAAGGGGCTATTTGCAATGCTCAAATACTAATTGATAATGAGGCGCTTAGAACAAGGCCATAGCCCCTCTTTTCTACACAATTACTGAGGGGATCAAGAATTTCTAGGCTTTGCTGACATCTGATGAGAACAGGAGCCTCTCCTGATGGACTTCATGGAAGACTGGCTCGAATTCCTGGTGTTGGGTACCATTGGCCCCATTTCCAGTACTACCCTCTGAATGGCCCATAACAAGTTAGAACACCAATTATCTAAAGTTAGGTAAAACTTCTCAAATTCAAAGCACCATCCTCCATATGGCTGTCCTCTTGTTAAATACTAGCTAATGTTCAAGCATCCCCAGGTTGTTGGTCCTTCTGACCATTTTGCGGCCAATCTGTGGAGGTTTAATAGATCCCCGGGGAACTCAATCAGGTAGTCATTGGAGAGGAAAATTTTGCCATGGCTAATAGGTACAAATCAGAACCATTTGAAAAGAGAGACCCATGGGGCGACACCTGAGCAGGTTCTGAACATCAAGTTTCTGGAGATGGGATGGTGTTAGCCCCTCCTGGCTATGTTGTGTGTTAACAAGCACAGTTTTATTGACTGGGCAAATTTTCATGAGCCTCTGTATCCTGGGTTTTATTGAGGTTTGATCATTCTGTCCAAGTGGGTAAACTTTGACCTCCAGCACCTCCAGGTGGTTCTAGCCAATTCCTTAGTCTGTTTTCCCCGGAGCTCAAAATTTATATGGCTTGTTCCCAAGCTAATGTCATAAACCATACTGAGAGTTCGACTCATGGATGGAGCCCTCTGGCAAACAGCGATACTCTAGTTAGAAGAGGCAAGGGTCTCGTGTACACCACCCTTTGGCTGGAAGCCAAAGGACTGCTCTGGAAAAGGAAAGGAAATATTACCGCACAAATCCCCAGCCAGTAGCAGACACAGGTTCTCTGCATTCCCAAGGTCTCAGAGCCTGAGGGAGCACAGTCCAGGCTGGAGCTGTCCTCACTGGCAAAAAGAAAACTGTCCCAGCTCAGGTTAGAGTAGGTCGCTTGTGAACTGCTCTGGACACTGGGGCAGGAACCGTGTCAAATTCACATTATAACTTTCATCACTAGCCAACTTCGTGCTGTGCCTAAAGAAAAGTTAAATCTATGTTTCTAAAGTTTCACGCAGCATCTTGGTCCTGTTCTTTAACAGTTTGAGACTTCCCCATTTTTATTTTCTAACATGTAGCTTTCCATTTCCCCTTTGTAAAAATTAGAAACAAGAAACCTGATCCATGTAATACTTATGAGTCAAAAATGAGTCTCCGTGGCGACAAATAAGTATGACAGTTTTCTACAGACACTGTTTCTCAGGGGAACAGGAGAGTAATTGTGTTCTAGGAAGAGGATTTTGAAAATAATAGAATACCTTAGGCATCTATCGGACACTACTGTTTTTGATGGATTTTGGAACAGTGTGAATACTTTTCCTAATAAAATTGGCCTTGATAAATCTTTAAAAATAAAAGGCACCCATAAATAATTAAATTTTAATGACTCAGCATAAAAGTGGATGAATCGAGGCAGGATAGATGGACACAAAAATTATTAGGTTATGGGAAAGAATAGAAGATCGTCAATCCACAGTCTGGTTGAAGCCTAGGCTCTTTAAGAAAGGTAGAACTGAACGCGAGTCTAGGAACAAGCCAGTAAGCAGCATTCCTCCATAGTTTCTGCTTTAAGTTCCTGCTTTAGCGCCTGCCCTGGTTTCCCTTGATGAGGTCCTGTAACTAGTAAGAGGAAACGACCTTTTTCCTCCCCAACGTGCCTTTGGTCATGGTGTTTATCACAGCAACAGAAAGCAAACTAGAATGGACATTTGTGTGAAAACAGTGCAGTTGCTGCTATTCTGGACCTGACTGTGTTGTTTTGGGGGAAAATTATGGAAAGATTGTTCTATGTTTATGTAATTATTGCCCACATCGTCCCCTAAGGCTACCTCGGGGAATAGCTATTTTCTATCCCATATTTATTTTAAACTGGGAGTATGGAGAAGCCAAATAACCAGAGCCATAAAGCTAAGGCACAGAAGATCTAACTCAGACAGTGTGGCTCATGGCCATACTCTTCACCTTTGACCTATACTGTTAGTTCTCAAGCAAAACAACATTAACTCAATGTTTCTCAGTATCAAAAGTACTTGAATCAAGAACCCTAAATTTCTCACAAAAATACGTGTAGTTTTAATCTGATTTTAATCAGAGCTGAACTGCAGATATTTTGGGTTCATAAAATCTTGCTTCCGCAGAGAGATCCTGCGAGAAAGGGCACATCTGTTCCTGGGGCCCTTATTCACAGAGTCCAGAGTGTGTGCAGCCTAGGTCTCTTCAGCAAAGCATAATTCAATGAGATGAGATCAGCAAGCAGCTTATATTTTTAGTAGGGAATAATAGGGAAGAAAAGATGGGCTTCATTTTTTTCTTTTTCTTTATTTTACATTATTATTATTTTATTTGTTTATTTATTTTGTTTTTTTGAGGCAAGATTTCTCTGTTCAGCAGTCCTGGAACTCACTTTGTAGGCCAGGCTGGCCTCGAACTCACACTCACCTGCCTCTGAGTGCTAGGATTAAAGGTGTGTGCCACCGCCGCATGGTTGGAGCTCCAGTTTCCTGTTGGCCCATTCCAATTTGTGCTTGGTGACACCTGCCGATTGATGTTCCATTTTAGTGGCCCAGTTTGATGGAAGAATTGACACAGATTGTGGAGAAAAGGATGCCCATTGAAATTACCCCATTTTGAGTCTAGAATTATATTTTTTTATTGGTAATAGTGGCTCTTGGGAGGTTTCTAAGAAGGTGGGGAAGAAACATTTGTTAGGATTTGAAAGTCAATTGTTGAGAAATTCCAAAACATCGGTTGGTCAATGTGTTTATTGTCAAGACAGAAATGATTGATGGAGAGGAGGACATCGTTTAAGAGTGTAACTTGCAATTTAACTCCTTTGAGTGCCCTCAAGGGAGACCAAATTACAACGCCAGTATTCACTATCAAATTTGACTTAGTTGTGGCATTTACATAGTAATGCTTGTGGTTTAACTTGGGAATGCTATTTTCAGTCCTATCCATGCTGCATATAAATGTGTCCAAATGAGTTATCTTATGTGTTTACTGTTTCTCAGTGTTGTTTATGTGGTTATTTGAAGTCGTTGTTCATCAGTTACTGCCTTCATTGTAATGCACTCACTGCCAGCAGGGTTCCTTAACAGAGAATATGGCATGCCTTTGCTGCCCCTTGCAATGAACTCCCACATGTAAGCCTACACCAAACTCTGTGCCCACGCAACATCCTTCTTTTAGTAAATATGCAGGTCACTGGTTTTCAGTTAGGTATTTTGGCTTCCTGGTCTTAGAATGATGCACAATCCTTGGGCAGGCCTGTTTGTATGTAATTCATGAGGAAGTTATTTGCTGTCTGTGCAGAACAGGCTTCTGCTGACCCAATGACTAGAGATGTAGTTGGTAAATTTGCAGTTTCTCAGATGTGCATTCTAGGACAACTTCATTTCCCCCTATGTCTTAATTATAACTTCAGTAATCATTTTGGCTGCTGTACTAAGCGCTTTTCTCCTTGCTGTTAAGAGATTTCCGACTGAAGAGATTAAGGAGGAGAGGGTTTATTCTGGATCACTGTTTGAGGAAACAGGCCGTTGTGGTAGAGAAGGACTCGTGGCAGAAGCATGGTGTGGCATCTCAGGACATACTGCAAGACAAACACCCAGCTCACTTTCCCTTTGTAGTCAGACCAGAACCCCAGCCCATGTCATGATGTCACTCACGTTAACCCAGGAGCACATTAACCCTCATAGAACATCTGGAAGTCCATAGTGGTTTAAAGATGACAACGATGAGTAACCATTACCATCCCTTTTGAAAATAACACCTGAGCTCATCACTTTAAATTGTAACATTCTATCCCTGGCTTTTAAATTTTCATTTTTATCTCCTGGTGGGAAATACATTTAGTACATCTCTAAAAGTCCCCATAGTCTTTAGCAGTCTCAACACTGTTCAAAAGTTCAAGATCTTTTCTGAGCCTCAAGACAAGCTCTTATTTGTATGCTTCTATAAAGTCAAACAAAACACCCAAACCAAAGCAATGCAACGAACAGAACAAATGTCCAACAACTACCACATAGTGGTACTTTGAAGACAATCCTATTCCAAAGGTTGGAATAGAGGAGTAACAAGACAAGATAAGACCAAAGCAGGACCAGAAACCAGCAGGGCAGTTATCATACATTATAGCTTTATGTTTAGCATCTGGGGCTTATGATAGAATCATCTGGGCTTCAACAGCCTTGGGCAGTCCTACAACCTGCTATAAATGTAGCCTCTATTTGGGAATGACTCTGTTCTATACCTAATGTTGTCCTTGACAAACATTCATTGTCTAAGCATCTCTGACATTCTGCTTCTCCATCAAAACTTAGACTCCACTTTCATAGCAAATGCAGTGGCCTCTCAGGGCCTCACAGTGGGAACTCCGACCTCCCACACATTGGTTGACTCTAGCAACTATATGGTATCTCTGAACAAACCTCCCTTGCTTCCGTTCAAGATTTCTCCTCTCAAATGAATTAGTGTTTTCACAAATTAGAGGCTTTATGAACAGGTTCTTGTCTGAAGGGTACATTTCCTGCTGTCCTGGTACAGAGTGCACTAGGTACTTGTAAGGTGAGAGTCCTCTTTAATTAAGATAATCATTTTAAAAATTACAACTGATTTCTCAACTTTCTTTACTGCAACTTTAAACTTATTGTTTTCCATACAAAATGGCATGTTTTACTTAACTGTCTTCTCTCTCCCACAGGCATGAATAGCAATGGACAGCAGCCATACTATTCAGAACAGTCTGAATGCTCTCCTGTATTGAGACTTCCTCTGCCAAGCAAATTCGTCTATTAGTATTGAATTTACCTCTAATCAGATTCTCAGGACATGGGTAGAATGTGGTTATATTCATTTCCAGAACACAATATGAATCGTTTCTAGCCTGGTTCTCAATAAAGACCCCTTTCCCTTCTGAAACCTCAAGTTAGGTTTCCACTGTCTACACATCTCTAGACATTGTGGGTTCTAAACACCATCAGATAGTCTGCCCATGAAGCTTTCTTATAGCATGCTAGAACTTTTGTAGCATAAAGCTTCAAACTCTTCCATATTCTCCTTGTAAAACCAGTTCCCAGAGATCTAAGAACCACATCATCAGTTTTATTAAAATTTTATTAAAATACCACCTCTTAGTACCAATATTAATTGTTGCTATGACAATACCTGACAAAGGAATATAAGGAAGAAGGGCTTGTATTTTGATTTAAGGGTGAAGTCCGTTATGGAGGGGAAGTCACGATGGCAGGAGACACCTAATCACACGGTGTCCATAGTTACGAATCAGAAATGAATGTTTGTGCTATTTCCCTTTCTTTTTCATTCAGTCTGGGATTTCAGCCCTGGCAACTTTCTCTCACTCTCTGCACATTGTCCAGGTTTGGATTTCTTTGTTTATTACTGTCTACTACAAGAAGTTTCTCTGACGAGAGGCTAGTGAATCTCTGCTCTATGGATATACAATGTGTCCTTAAAAGTCATTTTATTGTTCTGTTCATGTGGTAGAATTATAGTAACAAGTTTTCCCCTGGGCCCAGAACCTGTTTTGCCTCAGATCCTTGGCCCACTTTAGCAATGTCAAACATGGGATCCATCTCATAGAGTAGGCCTTCAATCCAAAAATAATAATTTAAGGAGTGGTTGGTGTCAGGTCCCTAGGAAACCTGGGACAAGGCTCATTCAGAACCTGTGGCTCCTTCCAGCACCTCTCACTCTGCTCCTGTCCTAAACTGCTCCCACCCAGGGGCCAAGCTTCCCTTCCCTTCCCCTAGCTTCTGATTCCTATACAAATCTAGTCATCTAGGCCACATGCTGTTTTGGCCTTTTGTTCCTCTCTTCTCTGCTTTCCCTCTCTTCTTACTCTCTGCCTCTCTCCTCTGGTGGGCTGGTTCAGGCCAGACACTTCCAGATACCTCTGGGCATACTCTTCTCTCTCTTCAACTATACCTTGGAGTGGTCATGTCCTCATTTTCATTCAGTTGATTGTTCCCATAACATTTGTGCCATCATGGAACTGATATATATATCAAATCTCTGTTGTAGTTTCCAAAGATTTTGGCTGACTGAAATTGATTACTTTTTTCTCATCCAGTTGTTGCCCATCTGGGTCTTAGCAATGTGGTGGCTGTGGGGTCCCTGGTAGAGAGTAGTTCTGCAAATTGTCAGGGACTCACAGAAGGAGAGGCTGTAAGAGGTTCACAGGAAGAACTAGAGGGACCCTGGGTCTGCAATCAGGGTTAAAGGTGGTGTGGGAAGAGGGGCTCAGGCTGGTTGAATGCAGTAAGACTGGAGTTAAGTCTGGAGAGACCCGGATGGAGGACAGGAAAGAAAATAAAGATCCCTTAACTGATTCCTGTTATGCCCAAATCTGCGAAGTCCCTGCAAAAGCCAACAAGGAGACTGAGTTCCATATGTAAAAACAAAGAGCCTTTATTTTAATCAAGTTTGCAAACTCAGTCTCTTTGCATGTCCAATGTTTTGGAATATCTGGAGAGCCCCGAGCTCAGTTAGAATTGGGTTTTTATAGTAATAAAGGTGGGGGTGAGGTTTTTTTTTTGAGATTCAGGACCCCTAATTGGCTGATATTTGTCTAGGGGTGTCCTGGTGAGGTGTGTTGGCAGGTGACCCTATCTACTGTGGTTGGAATGTTAGGTATTTCCTTTGAATGGTCTGTTCTTGGGCCCTGTTTGGGTAATCTCAGCTTGTGGTTCCTCCTACAACCAGGTCTTGCCTCAGGGTAAACTACTGAGACTCAGGCCTCTTATTAAATTTATGGATGGCTGAGTTCTACTCTGGCAGGTGGTAATGATTGAAAAGTAAAGAACTTCCTTTGGGTGCCCTGCCCATACTTAGCTTATCATGGCTGGCCCCACAATTCCCAGCCTGATGTGGCAGCTTTGGGTCTCTGATGGAGACAGATCCCGAGGGTCTATTTTTTTTAAAGTTAAAATCCAAAGATTTAGAAATTGTAAATTTAAAAAACATTCTACTTTCTTTACCTTAGGCAGTTTTATCCAAAATTAATTGAAATGTTCATTTTAAGCATACCTCTTAACATGATCTGGGTCTAGTACTTTTAAATGTTAATTATGGGACCTCTAGTTGAGAAAATAATCTGACTACAAAATTTAGGAAAGATAATCTGAACATAGGTAAATGTATTTTTATTAAGTATTGGAAAAAACTCTGAACAGCTTTTGCTAGACAAACTTGAAATAAAATTAAAAGATTAGTTTCAGGATTGATCTGAATACAGAGGTCCTTTTGCCTTAGTTCATTTAACATATACATGATCTGACAATGTTGTGAGGGGATATGTTTTGCTTTGATATAGTTACTAAGAGATGCTACATTGTGTTGTAACTAATGTATTTCAGTGTCTGAATATGTTGCCAGCATTCCCTTTCCCAGGCTGATGTAAGAAATTGAAAGCCAGGCTCAGAAGCAGGTTAAGGAGCAATTAGGGATTTTTGTTTGCTTATTTTTTGTTTGTTTTATTGAGTTGGGTATGCAGGAGGGAACCAAAGCAGGCTTGTTACTGGTACCTGCAGGTCTTACTTGCAACCTTTACCAAAACAAATCGGAGGAGAGATTGGTGGATGAGAGTCCTGGTTTGAGAAGATGCTTTAGAAACCATATGCAGCTGCCATTTTCAAACTGAGAGGCCATCTTGGGTGTTTTTATGGGGAAAATCAGTGTGGACCCACTCCCCAGGCCCCTCATATTTAGGTGAGTTCTTGGTTCTCCAAAGAAAGTTCCTTGAAGAGTGAGATTTACTCTGAGGGCCCTAGAATTTTTCTCAGGACTAGCAAAATCTTGCATCTCTATTAACATACTAAAGGAAGGAAATCTCCAAAAGTTAGAGCACCAGGGGGAAAAGCTTACTTTACAAGTTGTTAATGGTGGAGCGGGTCAGTGGTTCCCTCTGTGTAGCTATGCTTCCCTGAGGAAAGCTATTCACCAAGGGACAGATCCACTTTGAAGACTTGTTTTTAAATAAGAAAGGGATGCAGAGAGGTGGAGGGAGAGAGAGAACTAAACAGGCTAGTTCAAATCTAACAAACTTTCTCGTTAAAATCCAGCTCTGCAAATCTTTCTATCTCACTTTTATTGCTCTTCCTAAGACCAGCTAACATCTCAGCATTCTGACCTGCTCAATGGTTTTCATGTAATTGCCTGTGTCGTGTTCTCATCTTGGTGTGTGTATTCGTGTACGTGTGTGCGCATGTGTGTGTGTGTGTGTGTGTGTGTGTGTGTGTGTGTGTGTGTGATTTAGGAGACACAAGGAAACTATTTTGTACATTTTCATTTTTCAAACTTGTAAACCCATCTAGTTACTGTTGAAATGATCTGTTCTGTCTCTTTAAGAGATAAGGAGCAGGGGCAGATCTTCCTGCTTCCTTTTTACATCTCTCCCCAAAGAGGCAGATTCTGTCTCACTCCATTCTCCCCACTTCTCCCCTTCTGTGTCTGTCTGTCTGTCGGTCTGTCTGTCTGTCTGTCTGTCTGTCTGTCTGTCTGTCTCTCTGCCTAGCTGCTCTTCTCCCCTTTGCCCTTCCCCCTCCATAACCCACTAAATAAATATCCAACCTCAGTCTGCATGGCATGACTATCCATGTCTCTGTCTCTCTCCTGCCACATATCTTCCTGCCCGGGGACCAGCCGCCTTTGGAGACCTGCGGCATGGTCTTGTGGCGTGCCCATCTGTCTGTCTCTCCTCGTGGGACCCATCGTGGCCTGCTGCAGCCACTACTGGAACTGTGCCCATCGCCACATGGCCCACTGCCGTCACTCACAGACCTGTAGCCTTTCTGCCACTGCAGCTGCAGGGGATCATGCAGCATTTTTATTAATCCATTAAAATTGTTAAAAGGACAGCTCCTTTAACTTTGGTTTCTTAACTCTTAGTGTGTGACAGATAGAGCTGGGTGGTTATTTTAACAGAAATCTATATGCTTTGTATGGTATTTGTCTTTTGGGAACTATATGCATGCAAATCTCACAAATGGCTGCCTGCCAACTTCTGAAAAAAATTATTTTTTGTTCTATATGGTAAGCCTAAGACAAGAGTTAAAATAAAACCAAACCATGTTCTATATTTTCGGTCATTTGTGTTTCAGACTTTTGGCTATTTAGGAAACTATCTTAATATCAAGGTTCACTTAACTACCAGTTTTTATTTCAGTTTTTAAACAATGGCTTTGTCAGCAACTATTTTGAATTGATCTTAATGCTTTTAACGCCCCATGTATCTGACTAGAAACATGTATAGCGGTGTATCTGACTAGAAACATGTACAGTGGTGTATTGAAACTTCATATGTGCTGAAGGAGAGACAAAGACAGAGGCTGCAGCTACCCAAAGCTAGCCAGAGCAATGGGGACAGTAGGCCAGAACAGTCCCTGCTTCCCTTTGACGTGGGCCAGGATGAATAGCCCAAGCTAACTCCACTGAGGATGAGAAGATTCAAGAATGAGCGCTACAGCACACTATGGAGAACTAGCAAGGACTCCCCTCCCCCTGTGCAGCTGTATATCACTTGGCCTTTCTAAAGGAACAACAAATACAAATGATGCAAGTTTTTGCACTGAGTTAGACTTGCTGACATTTTTTTCTTCTTCTTCTTTAGTTCCTCCATCTACTGGCTCCTGAAACCAACTGGTTTCAACCTGTTTGGATAATGATGGGTCTTTGGAGACCCACCCACTTTCTATAAAATGTTTCATTACATGCATGATCTAGTGCTGACCTCTTCATGTCTTATATAACTTAAAAAGGGCATTTGAAAGGTTGCCATTCTTAAAGGTTCTTATGTATTGCTTTAGAAGCAACTTCTGTTTAGTTCTTCTGCATCATGGTGCTAATTGTTGCTGACTCTGTGTGGAGATATACAATTGCTTAATTTTCAACAGAATTTTATTATTGTTCTGGTGGTTTTGTAAAGCTGTATAGATAATTGTTGTGTATGATTTGATAGTTATCTTTTGTAAAGCTTCATAACTAAATTTGAAAACTGCACACTTTAGAATACCTTTCTGTCTCATTTGTTGCGCTTTTACGATGTAGACCTGATGATCTCTTGCTTTGAAATGTTCTCTGCCAAACACATTACTCAATTAGCTCCATTCAGATTCTCAGGACATAGGGAGAATGCAGCCAGATTCTTTGCCGGAATATCACTCAAATGACTGAACTCTTGCCCAGTTCCTAGAAGAGCCTGTCCTTGCCCCTAAAACCTCATGATGACTATTGCCTACAAGCCTTTCAGTGTTCTGGTCTTCCAAGCTCCCACTAGGGAAGCCCGTTGAGCTCTTCTTGCTAGCAACTGAGGGCTTTTCTAGCCCAAAGTTGCAAACTCTTCTACCACCATGCTGCAAAGCAGTTCCAAAGGTTGGGCTTATCACATCCATGTCTCTGCTTGCTGGGACCAACTCTCTGCGGTAATGGCTTGTTTCATCACTATGGCAACATAACCTGACAAAGGTAACTTAAGGGAGGAAATTAGCTTGGCTTCCAGGCCATCATGGCAAGGATGGTATGGGGACAGTGGCAGGAAAAAAAAGTTGGTCGTTTTGTGTCCATAGTCAGGAAGCAAAAAGTGAACATTGGTGCTCAGCTCTGTCTCCTGTTTATGCTGCCTGAGACTTCAGCCCATGGAATGATGTTTCCTACATTTAGGGTAGGTCTTTTTATCTCAGTTAACTTAGTTTAGATAATCCCTCACAGACATGCCTGGAAGCTCATTTCTTCAGTGATTCTAGAGTCAGTCAAGTTATTTGACAAGGCTTCTATTGGACTTCTAGTCAACAAGACTTTTCATTCCCCCTTTGAGAGATACTTGCTTTCTATGCTATGTATAAGACAGGATATTTCCATCTCCTGGAAAAGTGCCTCCTGGCTCCTCCCTGAAGGTAAAACCACCCATCCTTACAAATGAGCAGCACCTGTGTCCACACTGGCACTAGCTTTGACTATCTTTCTTGTGCCAGGTGACTTAGAAGCTGGGAGTTACCACTCTATGTTCAACCACTATCAGAAGATACTGATAGGACCATGAAGGAAATTGTAGAAGGTCTACTCTAAATTTACATCAAATATACTCTCTTGCTGGAAAGGTTCTCCAAAATAGGAGAGACTTAAATCTATTCACTGAAGAACAGAGGGAATCTGCTTGTATCTCCGGAAGGAATGGTGATTGTTATTCTTGTTTCTGCCTTTCTTGTCTGCGGGGTTAGAGAGTGGAGACGTTACGCGAGACACACGGTGGTGCAGGGTTAGGAAGGAGACAAGAACACGCAGCAGTCCCACGTGGGTGCACTTTAATGGGGGAGGGGTAACGACAAGTAAGGTACGGGTGTGCAGAGACGAAAGGAGAGGGGGGAAGAGAGAGGGGGCTCGTGGCGACCCCTGCTCTTAACAAGGAATGCAAGGGCATCTGGGAGAAGTGTTCTGCGTGCCCATTATCCATAGTCCAGGGGAATGTTGGGAGCTGTAGTTTTCAAAAGGAACAACAGTGATTTCATATTAATCAATCTAGACAAGTCCTACAAATATCAAAATATGAAGATTTAAAGCTATCAAACTATCTACCAAGCATTCATTCAGTTGACAATCTAGTCACCAGTCTTCCAACTCCGGAGGGAAACACTGGATCCAACACTACCACTCCCTTGGTTGGCCATGTCTCTCCTCTCACCTATCTTCTTGTTTACTTCTAAACTTTTTTTCAATAAGATCACAAGTAAACTGATTTGAAAATTTAATAAGTCTGATTATAGATGGCCCTTCAACAGCACCTGCACACAGGAACAACAAAGAAAGGCACTCATGTGATCACGACCAAGGGACTTATCTGTCCCTTGCTGGACCATTAGGCAGAGAAGTTCCTAGATGCTTTTCAATGAGGCCCCAGGACATAGAATAACTTTAAGGATAGAATAGAGCTCAGTTCTACACTCTTTTGAGACAATTAACCTGACTTCTACGACTCCAATGAACTAAGGAGAAAAGTTTCTCAGAAATTGAGTCAGGCAAGCATAGGCAATAGTTAGGAAACCTGGGACTCCTTCTGATTGGGGTTATGTACTCACGCCATTTTAAACAATGCACTTGGAAGCCTGAGACAGCTGATTCCACACACTGCACACACCCAAAACTCTGAACAATGCAACGACAAACTGTCAGCAACCTAGCACCTCCTACTGCATAAAGCTACACACACACCTGCCTTTTCCAAACAATGGAGTAAGTTTCCCCCTTTCTTAATGATAGTCAAACTTAGACAGATTAGCATAACTGTAGTCTAATTATATTAGTTAGGTCTGGGTGTGAGAAAAGGTGGACCTGAACTGGTATTGGGCAAATTGTATCCTGTATGTGAATTGGTAGAGACAACATACTATTTGCCATTTCATGGCTATGCCTAATTGGTTACACATTTAACTAAAATTAGACACGTTATGGAAAGGACATGTGCAGCAACAAAGGTTTATCTAATTCAAGTTTGTCAATCAAAATGGAGAACCACTAGACCTTTTAGTGAAATCTTCCTTTAGTAGCACTCAGGAAATAATACCCTGGGTCCTTGAGTATTTTCATTCTTCTGGCCCACTGTCACTCATGATAATGTGTCTGACCTGTCCTGTCACTTCACTCTGAATTAAACTCCTTTGCTACTCTTACAGCCTCTGTTGGCTTTTATTTTAATTCTTTACTAAGAAGCCAAGGACCTGGAAATCCCTGGCCTGGACTCAGTTACTTAGTAACAGTTCTGTGAGACAGTAATAGGGAATAAATATGTATTGGAGAGCAGGAAGGTATTCACTGAAAAAATGATAATGAATTCAAGATTTGAAAGAGGGTAAATGGTAGATAGGGCCAGTGATATTTCTTAATGGGTAATTGAGCTTGTAGCCAAGCTAGTGATTTGAATTTGATTTTCAATAGCCACATGGTGGAAGGAGAGGACCATCTCCTGGAAGTTGTCCTCTGACCTCCACATTGTGCCGTGGCACACGCACATGTGTGCACATGCGCACACACATACACCACACTAAGTAAATAAATGTAACAGAGTATTTTAAAAGAGTAAATATTGGCCGACTACCTGGGAACACCGACTCGACATGAACTAAGGTGGCATGATGTAAGTTCTAAGATTGGTATCTAAATGCTTCTCTACCCCTTCCAAGGGAAATAGTTAAATTGGACTTTGATAGTCTTCTTGGTGAAGGTCCTTTACTTGCCCTTGGAGGTAGAATGAACCCAGGTGAAAATGTTTAACAATGCTCTGAGAAGAAGCCTTTGGAAAGTTTCCTCAGTGATCTCTGCTCCCTTCTGTAGCAACCAAAGATGCTTTTCTCTCAGGAGCTTTGTACCTGTGGACCTGATTGATGCCATCCACAATGCTTTCATTTCCTGATACGTTTAGGGTCTATTATCAAAACGGGCTTTATTCTTCTGCACAGCCAGTTTTCTGCTAAGGGATCCAGGTGACACTGTAAAATGTGAGGAACGATGCCTCGTAAGCCAACTGTGCTGCGATGAAAAGTTAACCCACCTGATACTCGGTTTAAAGTATACGAGAACAAAGGCATGCTGGGCCTCAGAGCACAGACCCTGTGAGACACCTGAGTGCTAAGTGACAAGAAAGAAATAGGCCACTTTACCTAGCCTGAGCATGAAGAGATTTGAAGAGGGGTACTTAAAGGCCATAGGTCACAAGACAGGCTGGAGAAACAGACTCTGCACTGACCTCCAGCAGTGATGGACGAAACTAACCATAAAGCAAGCTTGCGGAGGGGGTTGCTTCCCTTTCTCAGTAGCAGCTGCCCTCAAGGCCACCAAGCACAAGGTGCACAGCCAAAATGACCACAGAGAAGCTCTCAATATCTCACCTGGTCAAGAAGTTGTTACTACTGCCAACCCAACTGAGCATGGAGTCTCCACTCCCCTCAAACCAAAAGAAGCAACAGACCTGCTCTTGTGGTACTCACAGTGTATGGAAGCATCAGTGTGGAGACAGTACTTGAATCCTTTCGCCCTTAATGACATTTTTTTTTAAAAAAAATTAAAATAAAAGAAACTGCCCGAATATGCAACAACAAAGAAGGTGCAGGGATATGCAGCAGATTCTAAAAGTTAGGGAAAGACTGTCTTAGACGATAAAGAATGAGAATAAACACCCTGAGAGTATTTAAAATGTTACAGTAGACAGTACCAGTGAAACCAGCTGTTCAGACAGTAGGCATTTGCATTTGTAGGCTTCCTAGCACTTAAATCACGTTCTTCCAGGCTTAAATTTATCATAGCTTAACAATACGGATAAGTGAATTTAGGGATGAGAAACTGAAACTAGTTTTTAACACGATTGTGTTATTGATGGAAAAAGAAAGTTTTATCTGTAGCTACTGTGCCATGACTTGGGGACAGCACTTATTTTCACCTCCACTCGTTATCTTAATCCAGCAGGGCAGTTAAAAATATCTACGCAAAGACCCTTTAACTGGTTAGCAGGGATACGAGGCTAGAGCTGGAGCAATGAATGGACTAAAGAATTAAGGAGCAAGCGATCCAGCAATAGTCTCCTTCCTGAATTTTAGATATACTCGAAGGGACCCTGCTATTTCTAGTCTTTTGGACATCTCTACCCTGGCCCTGGAAATATTTTCCACACCATGTATAAACTAGTACTCTATTGAATATTTGTGGGCACTCTCTTCAGAATTCTGGGGTCCTTATTTCCCTTGCATATTTGGTGTGCTGGCTGGGTTTTTTTTTTTTATGTCACCTCTACATAAGCTAAAGTCATTTGAGAGGATAGAACTCCAATTGAGAAAAATTTCTCCATAAGATCATACTGTAGGCATGACTGTAGGGCATTTTCTTAGAGATTGATATAGTAGGGCCTAGCCCATTGTGAGTGATGCCACCCCTGGACTGGTGATCCGGGGTGCTGTAAGAAAGTAGGACTAGCAAGGCATGAGAAGCAAGCCAGTAAAGAGTGTCCTAAATGAGCAGGAATCAGGGGCGGAATTTTTTAGGGTGAAGTTTTCCAGGATGGAGATTGCTGGGATTTCAGGCCTAGAGAGTGGGCTTTTCATTCTGTAGGGTGGGGGACTGGGTCGGGGAATTAGGACAGTTAGAGTGTTCTGTGAGTGGAACCTGGGAGTTGGAGGTCTGTGGTGGAGGAGCCTGGCCATTTGTATGGCTTGAGCAGCTTACACTGATGCTTTAAGCAAAGCAAGCTTATTGAAAAGTACAACATTCTATATACAATTTACAGGAAAAAAGCTGGCAAGGCCAGCAGAGAGTTAAGTCAGGCAAAGTTGGTGCAAAGAACATAGGATAACTCAGACTCAACTGCCTGAAAACTGTTAACCATAATCGAAGGGGAAGAGTAGGGTCCCCAGAAACTGAAACCTTGACTCTTTTGAGGTGGTTGTGGTTCAAGGGGTACCCAGGCTTTTTGAGACTGAGAGAGTTACCACAGAGTCATGCCATTTGGCAAGGTCTCTTGAGAGATTTCTTAAGCCAAGACACAAAATGGCCGCCTCTGAGAGGTCACCAGAGATAGCAGTAGGTTAATCTGGCAAGGTGGTTCGCATAAGGTGAGCCGGAGCATGTGCAGAGAGAGGTGGAAAAGTACAGCCTTTGTAGCTGAGTCACAGAGGGCACGGATAGGGGATCTCCATAAAACCTAGTTCTGAAGCTTAGCAAAGGTGAGGAACTTAGAAACTTTCCACTTGCCCAACGCTGGCTCCAGACCTAGACGATCCTTGCCAAGTCCATTTCTGAACAAGGACCCAGAATTAAAGTTCTCTTTGTCCTTTCATCAGGGCCTCTGAGAAAGCCTTGGTCAGTCTGGTTCCCCACAAAGCATTCTTCCTTCTTGCATCAATTCCCACCTTGACTTCCTGTCCTGATTTCCCTGGATGGTAGACTATAAGGAGTGAGTGGAAACACACCCTTCACTCCCAACTTGCTTTTGGTCATAGTGTTTGACCGTAACAACTGAAACCCTAGACATTTAGTCTTATGAATGCTGTAGGAATTCCTACTATCAGTAGCCATTAAGTTACCTGCCCACTTGGGCGTGGGCTCTTATACTATTTATGCTGATGTAAAGTGCAGGTCCAGCCTCTTTTCCTGCTGTAGGATTCTGGTGTTCCCTGTTCTGGCAGAGGATTGTGATCTGTGAGTCTACCCCTAAATAAATAACCCTCTTTTACACGCAGTTCTGAGTTATTGTGGGATTTCTTTTAAGCATTCTTCTTTATATGAACTATGGCTTCCTTGGCCTCTTTCAGTTCTGTGTTCTTAAGTCAGATAACCCATTGATTCTCAATTCCCCCTTCTTGAGCTATGATCTTGTTACAGGCATCTCATCAGACACAGTGTATAGCCTATTGGATGTTTTAGTTGCAGTTGGCTGGGACCATACCAAGTGTTTGGGGACCTAGGTGTGACCCTATGTGTACAGAATGTAGAATTTTAAGGGGGAAGACTTTGTCTAGGCATCTTGATGAGCAGCTTCAGGTGGTTGGAAGTGGGGGTAAGTAGATTGAAGCAAGCAGTTTTGACAGAGGCTAAATGGTTAGCCACATGAAGATTTCCACACAAATAGGCAGCTAAGGTGAATGATAGCTGAAGGAGAGTCCATACGCACAAAGTAGTTTTAACAAAGGCTAAACTAAGTTAGTTAGGGAATCCTGACCTTTGGGGTCCTAGAATATTACTGCGTAGTTTTCCATGGGATTCTTTATCAAAAAGATCAAGTTCTAGGTAAGTTGGAATGAACTCAGCAAGAATACAAGATGAGGACCCTCTTTATTGTCTTGCTTCACTACAATCTAGAAATTCCACTTTTCCCCTCAACATAGCATGCTTTTATTAATTCTTTGGGAATTTCATACACTGTCCCCCAATCACACTCACCTTCCATTCTTCCCAGGTCCACCTTCCCACCCTTGCATCCTCTCCCTCCAAAAAAACAAAAACCAACTAAGTCTAATTTGTGTTGTCCATATACTCATTGGAGCATGGTCCAACTCCTAGAGGCCAGCCCCTTAAAGAGACTGAGCTATCCCGCCCCACCCCCCACCTGCCAAAGTCATCATCTGTGAAGAGCCATGCTTATCATCTTTATCACAATTTATAAGGACTCTCTTCAATAGCTTCGTGTCTGAACTATTTCTCTTTGGGGAGGTTAGGGGATGAAGAGGTTGGTACAGTGGCTTTCAATAGCTCTCATTTTGATTTATACGTCTGCAATCATTGAAACCATGGCAAAAGATACCTTCCTGCCCACCTGTCCATAGCTGCTGGAGACAGGATCGTGGACACCAACCTGATTTTTGACACCAGCATGGATGGTGGACATCAACGTGGTCTTTGACTGTGCATGAGTCATGGACATCAATATGGTCCCCAGTGGCAGCACAGATTACGGACATCAACATGATTTCTGGTGATGGCATGGATCATGGAAGTCTTCCAAGAAAACTTAACCCAGAAAATGGCCAGTCTTCAGTCTTTATCTTGTTGCTGCTCAGAGTCGTGATCATGCACGCCATTGGGCAGCACATCAGGGGGTAGGATCTGTGTGAGCTCCAGGCAGCTGTATACCACTGTGCCCTCAGCGCCTGCCAGTGCCCTGGGCATGCCAATTGTGTTTGCAGCCCAAGAGCAGCTCGTAGGCCAGCGCTTTCCTCCCCAGAGCTTGGCAAGCAGTAGCAGCAGTAGCAGTGACTCCACACCTCACTCCAGGCCTGCAAGCTTAACGGCAGCACTTTCCTAGTAGGTGGTGTGGGGGCGACGTGGACATGGTGGTGGTCCAAGCCTCCCATTGAGTGGCCTGAACACCAGCTCTGCTCCACTGAGACCTGCTTCTTTGTTCACTGCAGTCGCATTCCCAAACCTGTCGCACCTCTGATTCTGCTTCTCTCTGCAGCACACTGCTCTGCTCTGCCATCTTTTTTTCCATCTTGAATATATTTAAAAGTCTATTTTTAAAAATAATTTTTAAAATTTTCTTTTAACTAGGACTTTTTTTTAAAAAAAAATAAATTCTGCTTGGCCCACTAGCTCTAGCTTTTTATTGGCTAACTCTTACATATTAACTTAACCCATTTCTACTAATCTGTATATCACCACATGGCTGTGGTTTACCTGATAAAGTTCTGCCTAGCTCCAGTGGGGCTACATGACTTCTCTCCGACTCTGCCTTTCTTTCTCCCAGCATTCAGTTTAGTTTTCTCCACCTACCTATGTTTTGCCCTATCAACAGACCAAGGCAATTTCTTTATTCATCAAAGCATACAGAGAAGAATCCCACATCACCTCCCCTTTTCTGTTTAAATAAAAAGGAAGGTTTTGATTTTAACATTTAACTAGGACTTTTTGCTTTAAAATCTCTGTTATAAATTAAAATGAATTTGGACTATTTTTTAAAACAATTTTAATATATATGAACATTCACTCATAAGTCAATGTCATGTAAACAACATTTAAAAAGTGCATAGATAGTACACACACACACATACACACACACACACACACACACACACACACACACACACACACACACGATAGATAAACTAAAAGCCAGATAGTTTTGTAGTTCTTATTTAGAGACTTTTAAAAGAACACTATTATATTAAGGATACTAGGGATTACCTCATTGTTTCCATCTCCTACTGATCACTGTTAGTCATTTGCTTTCTGTACAACATTTTGAACACTGTTGCTTTAGGTAATTATTTCAGGTAATTATTTTAAGCAATGGTAAATCTGGTTCTTGCTATTCTATTTTTATTGGAAGCAAATGTTTAGTTCACATAATGTTTTGTGGTTGTATTTATTATAAAATAATATTACCAATTTTAACTTTAATTTCTCATTGAGACATCCTGACATCTTCTTTTCTTCATCCTTGAACAGCTTGCTATAAGGAGACTACTGGCCTCTGTATCTTTATACTCAGGGCTCTTTCTGTGATTAACGTTTCCTTGCAACAAACACTGAGCTTGCAGAGAAAGCTGAGACCAATCAGTTTGCCTGTCAGTGTCTTGTTGGTTCTGTGGGCAAGGTTTTGTTCATGCTTGTGTTTTCTCTAGATTTTTACCTGATGACTCAGTAGATGACCTGTGTGTTGATTTTCAGGATGGACTAATAGACGGCTCCCTGATAAGACATTATAAAGATATTTTAAAAGACTATGGAACTTGTAAAGCTGTACATTTTAATGCTATGATATATTAATGTGAGATCTTGAGGACAAACAGAAAGGAACAGCTATGTCTTAACAGTGATGTGATTGTGTGTCAAATTGAGAATGAGGGGCTTGTGATTGCTGATCTTGGTGGTAAATTCTAAACCTCTGGGAAGAGGGAATCTTACTGAAAAAATCGCCTCCATCATATTGGCCTGAGGGTACATCTGTGGAGGCAGTTTCTTGATTTTTAAGGGTTAGAAGGAGGCTTCAACTGCTGGGTAGGGGTTCCCACACTTGGGCAGGTGTTGTGTAAGAAAACTGAACAACATAGACTATGTAACAAAAACTCTCTTCCAGGCATGGGAACTCTTCCTTCCAGTTGTTGGTCAGAGGGCTCCAATAGACTCCCAAAATAATATAGGCTTTTGCCATTGCCTTTGTTTGCCTGTAAGAACTTAAAGATGAGACTGTATTTCAGAAGATATCACACACTTTACACAGAGGACTTGGAGGAGTTGAGCCAGGTCTGGTTTAGAGGCCTCCTCTCAAAGGTCTATCACAGTATCAGGTGTCACTATAAACATCCTTGCTTTCTTCCTATGACATTCTCCACATGCTATCCAGCTCTTTTTCGTTGGTCTCCTTACAGTCTGTCAGTGTCCCTTCAAATATGGTTTTGTTGCTTTCTTGTTAGAGTTCTATTTTATTCAGGTAGGTTTAGCTCAACTGTGATTACAGTTCATGAGTCAGTGGCTTATCCTCAGTGGTTAATCACTTCCATCTTATAGTAATTTTCCACCTTTGAGATTCCTTTCCATCCCATACCACATTCATTAGAAGTGCCTCTTAAGAGAGAATACATGCCTTTTGCCCATGGGAACATCTGGTTGGATCCAGCTAGATCTGAATGTCATAAATTTGGACTGAGCTGTAGAGTCAGTGGCTAGACTGTGCTGCTGTCTGTCAGTATAGCTATAAAATCCTGTGGGTCTGAACCAGATTATCTCCAAATGACAGCTCAGATGTTGGGCTGAGTCTGGTTTCTCAAGAGGATAGCTTATTATACATTCAAAAAAGTAGGTTCAGAAAGAATAGCCAGTGAATAGTTTCTTTTCTCCTGTGAGACACAGCTATACTTTTTGCAAAAACATTTTGTGAGATTTCCTTTTCAGAAAAAATTTTTTTTCCTTGAGCCAGTTTGCATAGGTATATAAAAAGTGCTGTAAATTCGGGGTCCTTCACACACACACACACACACACACACACACACACACACACACACACCACACACACACACACATACCACACACACACACACTTTGGCTGTTTTGATTCATCTTTTATATTTGTTGACATACTTTTCAATCTATAACTCATGATAAGTCATCTCGGTTGCATTCTCAGCCATGCACTATTTTGTACTTGACGAACATAATTCATGCGAATTATGCCAGATGACTGTAGATCAGGATGAAGAATGAATTCTGTGGTGTACTGGTGGAATGCTGCTCTGTGTCAGGTTTTTACATACGGTCTTTCTGGTTCTTGGACTGAGCCAGGACCTTATTTACACTGTACATGAGCTCTAACTTCAGGTCTTCAGTTTGACTGCTTTCAGCTAATGATATCCCAACTATGTCTGTGTCATAACTTGGTGCGAAGTGAACTTGAGTCTTATTAGACTGGGGGTTTGGGGAAGTTTTCCCAGGTCTTTACTGTTTAATGTCCTCCTCTCTGAAATGGGACGATGATTACAAACTCAGTGTTGTGATGAGGGTCACAGACAGTACTGAGAGTTAACACAGCACAGCAGTTAAGATGGAAGGCTTTGGGCTAATCCCCTTGGATCTGTGAGCCATCTCTCTTCTTTTATCTCCTCAGGCAAGTAAGCTAACTTCTCTGCATTTTAGTTTCTTTGCCTTAAATATGTGGGTGATCATGGTACTTATTCCTTCATGAGACTGTTGTGAAGATTGAATTGACGTATAAAGCATTTAGAATATTTTCAAAATCTTTTTGTTTTGTCATTTATTTGTTCATTCACTTATTTATTTATTTATTTATTTATTTATTTATTTATTTATTTATTTAGTGTGTGTGTGTGTGTGTGTGTGTGTGTGTGTGTGTGTGTTGGTCAGAAGACAAAGTTGAGGTATTGTTTGTGGCCTTCCACCTCTTTTTTCAGGCAGGGCTTCCCTTGTTTCTGCTGTGCTGTGTACTCCAGGTGTCTTAGGGTTTCTATTACTGTGAAAAAAACACCATGACCAAAGGTATTTGGGAGGAAAAGGTTTATTTAAGCTTACAGTTCTGCAGCACAGTCTATCATGAAGAGAAGTCATGGCAGGAACTCAAACAAGGTGGGAATCTGGATTCAGGCGCTAATGCAGAGGTCATGAAGGAATGCTGCTTACTGGCTTGCTCCCCATGGTTTTCTTAACCTGCTTCTTCTAGAACCGAGGACCACTAGCCCAGGGACGGCACCCATTACTTTGAGATGGGCCTTCCCACATCAATCATCAATCAAGAAAATGCCTCACAAATCCTGTCCACAGGCCAGTCTGGTGGAGCATTTTCTGAAGTGATGCTTCCTCTTCCCAAATGACTCTTGTTACTGTGAATTTGACATAAAACCAGCTGGCATTGCCCCCGCTACCCAGTTTTAGCTCCCTTTGTCCTTTTGTCTTCTAGATTCCAGTTAGAAAAACCAGAGAACTCAGATTCTAGCCAAAATTATAAATAAGGGAAACAGGAAATATTCAGGAGCCTCTGAAGAAAACATTAAAAAACAAAAATCAAAGTAAAGCCAAATCTTAAAGGAAATATGAAGTACAATATAAAGGGCAATTAGAACAATTTGGGAAAAAAAGAAGAGTGTGGGGTGATTTTCATATCCAGCAGAATGGACCCATGTTTCCAGAGGAAGAGAAAATGCAGGGAAACTCAATCCCCCGTCCCTATTTTATCCTCTACTTTCTGTCAGACAGAATAACGATCAAACTGTAAAAGAAAAAGGCAGAAATTGAAAAATTTGCCAGATGAATACTATTTTGCAGATATTTCCTCCAAATTACAATATTCGTATCTGGAGGGCAATTCTCTAAGACTCAGGAATTATATTAGTTATTTTTCCTATTCCTGCCAAACAGTGCAATGCAGTGCAATGCGGTATAAAACAATAACAATGCACAAGAGAAAAGGTTTATTTCGGAGCACGGTTCAAGGATCTAGTCCATCATGGTTTGGGAAAGTCTTGGCAGCAGGAGCTTCAGTAGCTGGTTGCATTGCATGCAAGGTCAGCAAGCAGAGTGATGAAGCCTAGTGTTTAGGTCACTTTCTCCCTTTCTGGGGGTTCTCAACATCCCTAATGCTACAGCAATACTTTAATACAGTTCCTTCTGTTGTGGTGACCCCCAGCCATAAAATTATTTTTCTTGCTACTACATAACTGTAATTTTGCTACTGTTGTGAACCATAATGTAAATATCTGTGTTTTGTGATGGTTTTAGGAGATCCCTATGAAAGGGTCGTTTGACCCCAAAGGGGTTGTGACCCACAAGTTGAGAACCACTGTTTCTTTTATTCATCCTGGGACCCCAGCCCATAGGCTGGTACTACTCATAAGTAAGGTGGGTCTGTCTTTTCGATAGTCCCCCACAGGCATGCCCAAAGGCTAACCTAATCTGAATAATCCCCCACAGGCATGCCCAGAGGCCCTAGGTGATTATAGATCTTGTCAAATTGACAGTCACTGTGCAAATCTGGCCAAAATAATTGCTGTCTCAGTTTTAGTTTTTCTGGTTTGTAAGTTTATTAGTGGACATTTGTTGTTCAAAGCAGCAGGTGAGCAAAGCTCACAAGTCTCTGAAAACTCCAGACACTTACAAGCTCAGCAAGCCCTGCCTCCAAGGTTGAATAAGCAGGGACAATTGTTAGAAGGGCTCTCCAGGCCACCAGCCTAACTAGCTGCCAGCAAGCTATGTGGCGAGCTCCAGGAATGCCCCTTTAGTGAGTCTGTGCCCATGTTGGGTGAGCTTTTCAGTGATGCAGCTGCCCTTGAGTTATCTCTGCTTGTGGAAACTTCTACTACCCACATTCCTGTAAGTAACACCAATACTCTCATTGGTTCACTGGAGCAGATGTTGGGAGACTAGTACCTGTGACTTGTCACCAGTGTCTTACCTGGGGTCAATAGATGTTTATTTGTGACTCTCCAGGAGAAGTCATATTATGATGAGATACTAAGGAGACTCTCATGGAACCCTCAAGATGGTTCAACAAGTCAAGAAGGCTTGCTGCACAAGCCTGACCACCTGAGTTTGATCTTTGGGATCCATGTAAAAAGATGAATGTAATAGCATCCATCTATTTCCCCAGTGCTCATGGGGCAAGATGGGAGGAAAAGAGAGTTGATTGCTGGGGAGCTCATAAG
Organism: Microtus pennsylvanicus; assembly: GCF_037038515.1. Lineage (NCBI taxonomy): Eukaryota > Metazoa > Chordata > Mammalia > Rodentia > Cricetidae > Microtus > Microtus pennsylvanicus. The sequence continues at coordinate 12,857,101 of NC_134593.1, read as the reverse complement.
CTAGCGAGCCCAATGTGCTGGCTGGTTATATGTCAACTGGACACAAGCTAGAGTCAGTTTGGAAGAACATTCTATGGAAGGAGGGGCAGGAGAGAGTAGTGAGAAATGAGTCTGGTCAAAGTACATGATAGACTTGAACAAAATTGCCATCGTGAAACCTGCTGCTTGGTACAACAAACGCTCGCTAACAGACTTTTTAAAAAGGAAAAACTAAAGCTCTGAGACAGCAATTAACTTGGTCAAATCTGCACAGTTAGTAAATAGTAGAGCCAGGACTGGCATCTAAGTCATTAGACATTAATTCCTAAGCATCCTGCAAGGTGCCCCCAAGGACAAGAGTTAGCACAACTGGGAAGAGGGACATTGTCTGTGACTCTTCCCTGACCTTGTCTTTACTTAGTCAGAGAAACCACCATGCCTTTGAGCCCTTGCAGATAATTTTTTTTTTTAGTTCTTGTAATAATGTCCCAACCAGACTGCCTGTGTTAGACAGAATGAGGTTCCTCAGCTTGGGTTTTACAGTTTCAAAGCATACTTCATCTGGGCCCTTGAGGCTTTTGTAGAGCTCCCCACTGTGTCCTTGGCACTGTGTCTCTCAGAAGGCAGTAGTACATGGTAGAGTCTGATACTCATACTAAATATTTCACAGTGGGCAGTGGTTTTTTTTTTCTTTAATGTTTCTGGCTCAAAGTTTTTACTGCTTTCCATTGTCTCTATCTTAAACTGAGGAGCTTTGTTGGGATATCAAACATACCAGAGAAGAGTGGGGGTACCTCTCGGTTTATAATTACAACCCATAGTCACAACTTCCTCCTGACACAAGTACTTGGTTTTCTCTTTGACTGAATTGCCAGTAGTTCCTCCTGCAAAGGGAAAATGTTTATTTTATAGGTGTGACCATGATCATGTTATTTGGACAAAGCTTTCAAGATTTTGAGACTATACAATGTATTCTTTTTTTAAAAAAAATATTTATTTATTATGTATACAATGTTCTGTCTCTGTGTATGCCTAAAGGCCAGAAAAGGGCACCAGACCTCATTACAGATGGTTGCGAGCCACCATGTGGTTGCTGGGAATTGAAGTCAGGACCTCTGGAAGAGCAGGCAATGAATGCTCTTAATCACTGAGCCATCTCTCCAGCCCCATGTGGCAGCTGCTTTTACCTGATGGACCACCGCTTGTGCTCTACTGTAAAATTCTTTTTTTTTCTTTTTTATACAATGTATTCTTATAAAATGTACTAACCAAACATAAAGATCGGAATTAGAGAGTGCAGAGTGTTCGATAGCAGGTACTGAGTGCAGAGTGTTCGATAGCAGGTACTAGTCTGCCTGCAGGATCCTGCTGAAGCGAAGCAGTGAAGGCATTGCAGAAGGCTCTTGCAGTTTTGGTGGACAGCACCTCCGTGTGGCAAGTCCACAAACAGACTGTGAAAACACTCATCTGCTTCCGAACTCCACTGTTCTCTCCAGTGCTCATTCCAAAGACACTGGTCTCATCCAGGAATGGGCTGGGGGAGGCTCTCAGAATAACAGAGAAGATATGAGAAAGAATTTCATGATTATGTGAATACATGTGTGCATGTAACTTTCACTATTTTTACAAGTAGAAAATGAACATATTTATTCATGTGTTGTTTCTTAGTTTTTGAAGTACTGGAAGATTAAACTGAGGGCCTTGTGCACACTAGGCAAGTGTTCTGCTACAGTGTTCAATTGCTTCATCTCTATTAAAAAAAACCCTTTCCTTCTTCAATTGTAAAAATAGAATACATAGGAGCAGACCTCCTAATGGCATTTTCACACATCTTTTGTTGCAGCCAATTGTCCAGCTCTCCTTCCATGCCATGTATACACACATGTTATTCTTCTCAAGCCCCTTCTTAAAAACATCTTCTCTATTGCCATGGTCTACTTTTTAGTTTTTATGATTTATATTCACACACCCCCACATATATAGAAATTAGAAGCTAGGATTCTAATATGAGAGACTAGAGGCATTGTTCATCTTTCTGAACCTGGGTCACCTCATTTAACACAATGATTTCCAATTCCATTCATTTTCCCTGGTAATTTCATGATTTTCTTCATAATGTCTTTGTTGGTGATGTTTCTTGAAGACAACAGATAGATGGATCTTGCTTTCTAACCCAGTCAATCTGTGTCTTTTAATCGGTCTGTTAAGCCCATTTGCATTCAGGGGTATTATTGAGAGGGGGGGTTACTATTCTTATTTAGTTGGATGTAGTTTTGGTTGATTAGTAAATTGGTGGTTCTTTTCTTTTTCCTCAGTAATCTTGAAGATTTACTAGTTTGTTGTGTTGGGCATGACTGATTCTTTCTCTTCTCTCTTGTTAACCTATTCCTATCATAAAATGTATGTGTTCTTGTATACAACACTGTCTTTTCTTAGTTCTCTTTGTATGATATATGTTTAAGATGTTCTGCATACTGGCCTAGTTGCTGTGAACTATGTTAACTTGTGCTTGTTTTGAAATTATCTTTTTTCTATATCAGCTTGAAGAGATTAATTTTTTGCTGAATATAGCATTCCTGGCTGACAATTATTTACTTTAAGGGCTTGAAAGATCATTCCATGAGTCCCTGGATTTCAGGGTTGCTACTGAAGAGGTGATGGTTTTGCCTCTATATATGAGTTGGCATTTTTACCTGATAGTTTTTATTATTCTTTGTTTCATAGTTTTGTTACATTGACTTCTGTATGTTGTAGAGAAGTTGTTATTTGGTCATATCTACTTTTTTCTGAATGGTTCTTCTGTTTGGGTGCCTATTTCTTTTGTAGGTTTGGGATATTCTTGGCTACAATTTCCTTGAATAGATTGTCTAAGCCCATGGGTTTTATGTTAGCTCCTCCTTCTTAGCCGATGGAGTCTCATGTTTCATCTTTTGAGAGTATCCTATACTTTTTACCAGTTCTGAGCACGTTTGCTAAGCCTTTCCTTTACATGAGTCTGCATGTTACATTATCTTTTCTTCCATCTCTAGAATTCATTATTTTGTTTTGTCTTGTCTGCTGTTGGTGTTTATCTCAGTGGGTTTTGTTTGTTTGTTCAATTGATTGATTCTTGCATGGCTAGAATTTCTATTTAGTTGTTTTTCAGCATCTTAATTTATTTGTTGAACTTTCAAAATTTCATCCTTTTTGGTAACTCTCTTGTCTAGTTCCTGAATTGATTTCTGTTTTTGAGTCCTCTGCATGGTTATCGATTCTTTATAGAAGTAAGACTCTGGAGTCGTTTTCTGACTTCAGCTATCTCATTATCTGTGTTGTTGTTTGTTTGTATTGTGGAGTTGTCAGGTTTTGGAGGTGTCATGGTAGAGTTCTGCATTATGATTTTTTATGTTTTTTTTAACTCTACTTTCCACATCTGTTGGGATATATATGTCCTTAAGTTGGTCATTCCCCATTTCCTCACTGTTTTTCCAGTTTGTTTTATCTTAGATGAGTCCTGGTAAGCTGTCATTGCTTCCATTCGTGGCCAGGCAGAAAGTCTACTGCAGTAGCAACCACGATGGTTTGAAAGTAGCCCTACTGCTAAGAGCAGAAAGCACTCTTGGTTACTGTGCCCCTGCTAGGTTCAGAGACTGCAGCAGTAGGGTGCTGGTTGGGGAAGAAGAGTTTATAGTTTGTTTAGAACTAAATGTATCAATATTTGTAGTGAACTGAGGAGGGAATGGGAAAGAGAGAAGGGAATTAAGAAGAAGGAATGTTCAAGGCACGAAATGTTCAAGGAATGTTCAAGGTATGGAATGAAATATTGTCTGAGGCTGTTTTTCCAGATTCTCATCATTTTCCAGGCTACCTAATATAATCACTCAGAAATTGTATTAATTATATCACATAGCTTAAGCATATTTCTGGTCCTCTTATATCTTAAATTAACCAATTTCTATTATTTTATATTTTACCACAAGGCTCATGGCCTGTTGGCAAGGTTGACAGCAGCTACACAGCTTCTCCTTAACTCTGTCTTCTTCCTCCAGCATTCTCTTTAGTTTTCCCCACCTAACTCTATCACAGGCCAAAGCAGCTTCTTTATTCATTAACCAATAAAAGCAACACATATACAGGACTTCCAACACCATTTCTCCTTTTCTGTTTAAATGAAAAGGAAGGTTTTAACTTAGTAAAATTACATATAACAAAACTGGTATCAAGCAAGAATTACAGCTATAATATTTATATCTACTTTATCTTTTATCATAACTAAGGAAAACTATAACTATCCATTCTTCAACTCTATCAAAGACTCCAGAAGGATATAATATTACCTAAATAAACAGGAAGTGCATTGTAAACAACTTCCAAAACTTTAGAATTGACAGAGACATCTCGATACCTGGACAGTCATCCAAAGGTCTTCTATAACATCACAGGCGCCCATCTTCAGCCTACTGGCCCATAGTATCCAGAAGACTTTTCCATGAAGCAGGTAATTTCAAAGATAGTTCTACCTATATTGCCAGTTTGTCAGTCACTTTCTTCTGTGTGCTGAAAAATGTCTGGCAGACTCTTTCATGAAGCAGTAACCCCTAAGGACTGTCTTCCCTTCTTTAAGCAGCTTCAGCAATCATTTTTTCTGTGGGTCCTTCAAGTCCAGTCAAACAGTTAGGCTAGAGCAATTTCTTGCTCAAATTTCTAACAAACTCCATAAGGAGCCTCTTCTATGCCCATCATCCTTTTGAAACAATTGGTGCTTCCAGGAGCAGATGTGTCTCATTGTCATGAAAAGTCCTAAGTTATTAAAACATTTTAAATGTCATATTCTGTAGTCTTTGAAAGATCTGAAGAATATCTATTCATCTGAAATATATCTCTGTACATTTAGAAAATCTAACTAACATGACTACAAGCTTGACTATTATAGTGACTCTCTGTTAACTTATATTTCTTAATATACATTGCATTTTAAATGAGCTGCACAAACACAATACCTTAATCAAGAGGTATACATGTAACAAGATTGACCTTAAATTTGTATCAATAAACAAAGAGCCATACCAATGCAAATCTCTATAGTATATAACCCTATAAATGTAAACATTTATAAACAATATTTGGGAGTTTGGGCAGTTCTCTCCAAACTGTTTCCTGCTTTTTGTTGGGCGAATTTTGTTGGGTGATTTTGGGCTTGTGTATTGTGACCTTTTGGACGGTCTTGGTTCTTCAAACCACATTAGTTTGGAAGGGTTCAATAGGTTCTCATCCTCTGTGGAAAGAAAAGTAGAACCTCTTTTCCAAAACAACACATCCTTAAAACCAAATTTTGAAGTCAAGATACCTTTAAAATACATATGTTGGTTGAGCTTGGCAGCCCTCAGAATCAAATATCTCTCTGTAGTCAAAAAATTCAAAGAAAACATAATAATATACATAATCCAGACTCTTTATGTATTTTCCATCTTTATGTCTCTTAGTTTTTTTACTCTATTACTTCTTCTACAAGTTTAATGTTTATTTTATTATCTTTACTCCTTTAACTATGACTGTCTGTACTCTCCCCCCACTCAAGCCTATGCACATTTATCCGACACTGTGACCCATTTAGAGGTCTTTTTAAAAAAATTACCTGAATCTATCTTTATTGTGTATCTGTAATTCCTCTCTGACCAGGACCGCTTCTTAAAATGGAAAGCATCTTGGTTGTAGTGGCTCTGGATGTTAGCTCCACTCCTCTCTGCCCTTTAATATTGCAGAGGTGCAATTACCACCATCTCTGGGACTACTTGGTAGGAGCCGTACTCACCACTTTAACTCTGAGAAGAAATGTACAACACACAAATCCTTTTTATCTGAGTAAAAGCTAAATCTGTCATGCAGCACACTGTGTGGCCTGGAAATATCTCTGTGTATGGTGGTGGGAATCTGCCATATTATACATTAAGTTTACATAAAGGAAGGACAGACATGTTGGGAATCAGCCCCGCCGCTCCATATTACTACAAATGACGCCCAGACGTGTGGCTAACTGAGTCCACAGAAAGCCTGAGAAAGCTTGGGAAAGAGTAAAGCATGTTTTCTTGATTGTGACAATTTCTCTGGTCTACTCTGCTTGCTAGAGGCAAGCAAGCGCCTCATCTAAGAGAGGCTTCCTGACTCAGCTTTAGCTGCTAAGCCTGCAGCTCATTAAGAGGTCCTGCCACGAAACACTTAAAAGGTGTTGACGAAAAGCTGAACACATGCTTTTCGGTTTTCAGCCGTAGCAGGAAAAAAGCTGCGCTGTTTAAAAATGCCGGCTTTCTGGGCCATCCTGCCAGGGCAAACTCTGACTGTTTGAGGCAGGAGGGCTGGCTACCGAGAGAGGATTTGAGTGTTGTCTGTTGTAGCTTGCTGGCTGGCAGGGACCTTGAAATGCCATAGAGGTGTGGCTATAAACATGGCTGCAGCCTGTATATCCGCCATGAGGTTGGAAAGCTAAGGAATGGACTGGATCTAGCTGGCAAAGCCACGGCTTTAGTCCTACTGAGATTGCTTGGCAAATTAAAGACTCGTGGTCAGAAAAAGAGAGATATACAGTAAAGAGAGATTCAAAGACAGAGAAAAATTCTGAATGGTTTAAAGTGTGTTAAAAATATATGCAAGCTGAAAGTTGAAGTTCTTAAAGCAAAAAACAAAAAAAGGAAGAGAGTTGTTTTGTTTCATAGTACACACCTTTAATCCCAACACTTGGGAGGCAGAGGGAGATAGACCTCTGTGACTTCAAGGTGTGGTAGCACACGCCTTTAATCCCAGTGCCTAGAAGGCAGAGACGAACAGATCTCTGTGAGTTCAAGGTGTAGTGGCAAACACCTTTAATCCCAATGCCTGGGAGGCAGAGACAGGCGGATCTCTGTGAGTTCAAAGACAGCCTGGTCTACAGGGTTATTCCAGGTCAAAGATATGCGCTCAAAAAACAAAAAGTTAACTTAGGAATGTCACAGCTTAGATTCTTAAGCGCCTAGTGATTTAAAGGCGCAAATCAAAAGTGCTCCTGGATAGTAAAAAATTGCAGATTCACAATAGGACAGATTCAGACCACTAAATGAATCACACTGTTGGATGAATGTACGTTGGCTTGGGAGAGAGAAGAAAAAGAATATAGAGAATAAAGTTAATGGTTTAAAAAGAAAAAAGTAAAAGTAAAGTCTTTAAAGAGACAGAGTACAGATAGTTATAGATATAAATAAAAATAAGCCGCGTAAAAATGGAAAATTCACAAAGAGTCTGGATTATGTACATTGTGTTTTCTTTAAAATTTTTGACTGTAAAGGAGCTAAGTACAGAGAGACATTTCATTATATGGGCTGCCAACTGGAACCAGAATGGATATAAGGGTATTACGATTTCAAAATTTGGATCTAAGGATATGATGCTTTGGAGAGAGTCTTCTTTTGTTTTCACAGAGGATGAGACTCTATGGACTTCTTCTATCCTGATTTGGTATGATAGACCACGCCCTCCTGAAGGGTTGGTGTGAACATCTTCAGAAAATTACTTCGCTCAACTGCCAACTGAGATGACCCTGGCACACAGGTTATACCATGAAAGACCTAATTAACGACGCCCCCATTCAGCAGGAAGCAGTTTGGAGAGAAAAAACTGCGCCCATGTTCCCAAATATAGTTTATAAATGTTCTTTTACATTTAAAGGGGGATATGATATAGACATGAATAATTTGCATTAGTATAGATTTTGCTTTATTGATAGAGATTTACTGTCAATTTTGTTATATGTATAAATATTTCTGATGTAACTTTTACTTGATAACTGTTTTGTTATATGTAATTTTGCTATGTTAAAGTTAAAGCCTTTTTTTGTTTAAACCGAAAAAGGGGAAATGGTGGATGAAGGTCATTGGTTAAAATAAAAGAAGCTGCTTGGCTCTCATTGGTTAGGAGATAGGTGGGAGGAGTAAACAGAACAGAATGCCGGGAGGAAGAGGAAGTGAGCTCAGACTCGACAGCTCTCCTCTCCAGAGCAGACGCAAGAGAGACGCCATGCCCAGCTCCCGGGCAGACACACGCGATGAAGCTCTGAACTAGAATCTTCCCGGTAAGACCGGTGCTCACAGATTGTTAGAGATGGGTTGATCGGGATGTGAGAATTAGCCAGTAAGGGCTAGAGCTAAGGGCCAAGCAGTGTTTAAATGAATACAGTGTCTGTGTAATTATTTCAGGGCATAAGCTAGCCGGGCAGGTGGCTTGGGGTGTTGGGGATGCAGCCCCGCCGCTCCTATTACAACACAGACATAAAAAGGTTTTTCAGTGATATGCAAGGTACAATTCAACTGAACACTTAGTTGGAGGGAGGAAAGGACTTGGGGGCAGACTGGGAGGAATGGAGTAAGGGGAGACTGTGGTCAGGGTGTATCGTATGAGAGAAGAATAAATAAAAAGGAAAAAAAGAAAATTTCTATCTGAGATCTGCAGAATGAAAAACAAAGCACCAAAGCATAAGCACAAAAAAGGGAAAAAATAAAAAGTAAATGAAAAGTGAACAAAAGAGTACATCTACGGGCTGGAGAGATGGCTTGGCAGTTAGGAGCACACACTGCTCTTGCAGGGGACCTGAGTTTAGTTTCTAGCACACAGGTCCAATAACTCACTATGGTCTGTAACACCAACTTCAGGGGACTTTGATTGTACTGATGCCTGCAATCATGACACGATGCTCTTCACTCACAAACACACATATAAAAGTAAAACAAATCTTTATAAAAGTAAACTAAAGGCTAACATACACAAACATGGGCAGTGAAGTGAAGAAAGTGCTGTGTGTCTGTATGTGCGCTCAGCTCTTGGTGGTGGACAACCTCCCTCCGCCCCCCACCCCGCCAGTGTTGACCACGGCTCTGTCAGGTCACCCCAGTCAGTTCTGCCATAAACCTGGCTGGCTGAGACCAGGTGTCGAGACTCCTTTCCACATCCCTGCCGTCTCTCCAGCTGCATTGCTCCTCTGTGGCTTGCACTGGAGTGCAGCCCACATTGCTCTTCCATTCCCAGTGTCAGCCCTTGCTTATTCCCCAGTGGTGAGCAGGACCCAATAATGGGTGCTTCAAGATCAAGCTCTTTTCTGATGCTGTGGTTGTTGTTTGCTGTGTTCCATTCTCCTCTCTGGGGCTGCTGATTTCAGCCTCTTATTTGTCATTGAGTATCATGTACTGTATACAATTATATGTACCACATGTATTATACTTTTATGCCTGGCAGTGAAATGAATTTGATTTTATCAGAATTATTCACAAACACATGAATATTGCTCATGGGAACTCGCAAATCATTTTAGTTGGTATATATTCACTATACATAGTGCTGAGTTTCATCAGGACATTTTCATGCAAGTTTTTAGGATTTGACCACATCCCTTCCACCCTTCCCTTCTCCTTTCTCTTCCTCTCTCCAGTTAGTTCCCTTCTCTTCTTCAGAGATTTCTTCATCTACTGCATGTCTGTGTGTTTGTGTGGATGTGTGTGTGTGATCCACAAATAAGAGGACACTAAATTTATCTTTCTATGTCTGCTTAGCATAATAACTTGAATAGCATAATGATCTCCAGTTACATCCGTTTTCTGACAGATAGCATATACTTTTATTCTTCTTTATGGCTGAATAAAATTTTATTGTGTGTATTCCATATTTCCTTTATCTATGACTTTTGTTTTTATTCATTTGTTTATTTGGTTCTGACGTTTTTGAGTTAGGGTCTCATGTAATCAAGGCTGACCTCAAACTCTCTGTGTAGCTGAGAATGACCTTGAACTATTGCTTCTGTGGCACAGGCCCATTCCACAATGCCTTGCTCTAATTCTTTTTTGATGGACACGTAGGCTGATTCCGTAACTTAGCTATTGTTAATGATGTGGTAATAACCATCAATGCGTAAGGATTTCTGTGATGTTGACTTAAGGTATTTCAGGAACAGACTAAAGACTGTACACCTGGGTCATGTGGTGGATTCCATCTTAGCTTCCATACTGATTTTTACACTGGCTAGACTAATTTATATTCCTATCAGCAGCAAATAAGGGTTCTCCTTTTTCTGCATCATTGCCAGCATTTTCAGCTATTTTCTTATGATTGCCATTCTGAGCAGGGTAAAAGAAAAAAGAAAAATGTCAGTTTCACTATAATCTTCTTGAGCCATTGTTATATGTATAGTTTGTCTTTGACTGAAGTAGCATTATGAGGTATGAACAAATATATTTTATTTCGGAGCCTGAGAATTTAACTAGTGCACACACCCTTCCGTGGCTATTTTGTTAATTCTTTATATTTTCACTCTTTGCCTTAGAAGGGAAAACAAGGACCTAAGTAGGAATTTCCAGATGGATGATGCTAAGCAATTTTTAACAATGTAATTTCTCCTGTGGAGGTATTATTGAAAATTTTGGGGAGCGCTGCTTGGTGTACCACATTTCCAGGGAATTTGGGATTCCTGTGGAGGTATTATTGAAAATTTGGGGAGCGCTGCTTGGTGTACCACATTTCCAGGGAATTTGGGATTCTGTCTCAAGATTTCTAGTTTCATTAACAAAGAAGTTTAAGAATGAACTCGGAAGAAAGCATGAGGACAACTTTCAGTATTTAAAAGAAACACCCCAGGGTAGGCAAGCTACAAATCCCAGCAGCTGTCCAGAGGAGAAATATGAAGAGGAAGAGAGAAAACCATGCCATTTCTAAGCAGGTACATGGCCATATGTGAGCTTCAGAAAAAACAATGAGAAAGCTTCGAGTATCTGAGAAAGATGACCAGACTTTGGGAAGTATCCAGAAGAACAAAAAGGGCATAAAAAGAAGAAAAAGGATAAGTTAGACTTTCCCAAGTCATTCAAAAAAGCAAGCTGGCTTAGCCTGTCTGCAGGTCTCTGGCTGCCCAAGCAACGGCATCTGGGGTGGGAGTTCCAGGAAAGAACAGTGCATTATCTCTGAAAGGTCATCGCAAAGGAAAGATATACAAGCAAAGGACCTAAGACAGCACAGGCCTTTATTTTAGGGAAAAACCTACAGAAGGAGGTCTCTCTAAGAATCAGAGCCCTTGTCTGTTTGCATCTGGGGCAGTTGTAGGGTAGAAAGGGAGGGGTTACATCTGGGCAGTTGTAAAGGTAAAAAGGGGAGGGGTTACATCTGGGCAGCTATAGGGTAGAAAGTGAAGAGTTATATCTGGGGCAGTTATAGGTTAGAAGGGGAGGGAGGAAAAAAGAGGTTCATAAAAGTTTCCTGTTTTGGCTGGCAATTGGCAGTTGCTGGGGGTAACTGATGAGAAGTTAAACAGCCCTAGGTGATCAGGTAATTGATAAGCATTCTTCCTGGCTAGCTGTTATTTGGGGTCAACAGGGCAGGGAAGGAAAGAATCTACAGTAACAAGTTACTTTATTTCTGAAACAAAATTACTGAAGTGACTAGCATTGTTAAAATTCAACCAAAAGGAATGTGCTTTGCACAAAGGAGATCCCACAGCTAACATTCCCGATATAGACAGGTGGAAAGGGGAACACAGTTGTCATTCTTGCAGCTGTTTCCTGCTGGAAAAGGGGGGTGTCCTCACTGGGAGGTCTTGGGGAAGTTTCCGGTACCAGAAATTTTGGAAGAGAAGGAGGCTTTTGACATCTCTTTTGGCAGTGTCATGGATAAAAATCTCAGTCTTTGGCAAGCTCATGAAACGGATAATTATTCCTTCCATCTCTCTCCTGGCTTACGGTGAATCCTCCTTCCTGAGGCACGGATTTGGCTAGGTGATTGACTGGCTCAGCTGGATTAGTTTTTATGTTTTGGAAGGTTTGGAATGTAATGTCTCTACCCACGCCAGGAAACTAGTTTTCTTTTAATGGGTTTCCCCTGATCCCTGATCAAGTCTCCCATAACAGAGGGATGTTGCTGATGTAATCAGAAGGGAACAAAGCTGTCATCCCTGCCTAGGCAGTTCTTGTGGGTAAAGACAACGAATATGATGAAGTGGTAAAAACTCAGCCCCGGTTTTGGTTGGACTAATAAGACCTCCTCTGTAGATAGAACTCTCCTGGCACCATGAATTATATTCAGTTTTTGATACCCACACGATGGGGTATCCCACTAGCTTAAAATTGGGCGAATCTAATCTGTCTTTCCTTGTTGTAACTGCAGTGAATTATTGTCACATTATTGTGAGTCCTTTTATGCTCTGATCTGTAATATCAATGCCTGAATAATTTGACTATGAGTAATTAAAACTGAAGACCAGGGCTAGCACAACCCCTGTGCACTGTAATTCATTTAAAGTTCTGCTACCATTGTCTTACGTTTGGATAAGAAGCACATGTTTCTTTTTATTTGCATTAGACCCTGAAAATTATATAGACGGTCCTGCTGATGGTTGATATCTCCTGCATGCTCAGGAGTTCACATTCTTTTCATCCGTTAATTACCCATCATTGTGCAGAACAGGTTTATTAGCCATTCACTGTCCCTTCTGCTCCAATTTTTCCATTACTGTCAACACCACGTTTTGAAGCTGCTTTGAGTCTTCAGAGTCTTACATAACAGAAGGATGCATCATTATGTTATTCCTCCTGGAAGAGGCACAATGAATCTCCTATTATTTCCTCCAACCTCACAGGTCAGCTCACAGGAGCTCCTTGGCCAAAGAATTCCCAGAAATGCCATTTAATATGTCTACACCCCCTTTCCATAGCAGGAACAGTGTCAACAGCTACTCCTGAGTGGGCTTTTCATTGTGCAGGGAGCATCTGAGCTCAGTGTAACCAGCCCCCATCTGCTCTGATGTTAATTCAATAGTCTTCCTGCTTTCATCTTACCACCTCTATTCTCAGCAGAACAGCTGGATTGAGGCTTCTGAATGGAAGCGAGATCACATCATCCTCTTCTCGGAGGCTTCCTGTGGCTTCCCATTTCACCTAGCCCTTGAATATGGGAGGTGTTTACTGGCTGAGAACTGATTCCTTTTCTCTCCCTGGGAAGCTCTTGCCCCAGATTTCTTCAAGGTGTTCTCTCATCTGCTTCAAAGCCTCTCACAAATGTTACTTGCCTATTCTGACATCCTCCTAAAATTTCAAGGGGACTTATCTTCCTGTCATCTTGCATAGCAACCGCTGTACCTCTAACCTGCTTTGATTCTTTTCTCTCTTACTTATCTAACACACATGTAATTGACTTATGTTTGAAGCTTATTGAATTCAATTTTTATAAAATCTGACATTTTTTATGCATTTGCTATAGATACAGCACCCAGAATACAGTCTGGCACACAGTGGATGCTAAATAAACACCCATTAAGTAAACTTTTGAACTGAGGACAAATAGTCTTCCTGCATTACAAAGGGGTGGTCACTGTTACCATGACTACACACATGCCTTCCCCAGATGCATCCCTGCTGCTTTTGGATTGGATTTCACATACAGGTCAAGTTGCTTCTCTGTGGCCTGTGCTTCTAGGGAGGAAATTGATTTACTTAAGTTGTGCTTTGGCCTAGTACTTGAATCAATCAACTTTGTGCTGAGGTTTCAGGGCAGGCCTGGAGGCTGCTGGTTTCCTTATATTGATAAAAAGACATTATGTGGAACCTGCCCTCAATACCAGGGTAAAGCACTTAGAGTTTCTATGCCTTAAGACTGTGAACCCTTTCTTAGGATCTGACATAAGCCCTGTTAATTTGCTATGTTGCCCCCAAATATGGGCCTGTCCACTGCCTCCAGAGAAGCCACTTACTTGTTCTTTCCCTTGTCTTTATGAATTTCACCCAGTAAATACTGTTTTAAAAGCTCTGGTATGTGACATTATTTTGAATGTCAAAGTGATACAGCTGGTAAACACTTTCAGCTAAGAGGAGGATATAAGATTAACTTAAAAAAATCAGCAGCCCTCCTATACAAAAATGACAAATGGGTTGAGAAAGAAATAATGGAAAACAACACCCTTCACAATAGCCACAAATAATAAACAAATAAAATGCAAGATATAAAATATCTTGGTAACTCAAGGCAAGCAAGGGAAAGACCTGTATGACAAAAACTTCAAATATTTGAAGAAATAAATTGGAAAAGATATTAGAAGATGGAAAGATCTCCCATGCTCATGGATGGTTAGGATTAACATAGTAAAAAATGACCATTCTACTAAAAACAATCTACACATTCAATGCAATTCCTATCAAAATTCCAACATAATTCTTTACAGACCTTGGAAGGACAATTCTCAATTTCATATTGAAGAGCAAACAAACAAGGAAACAAAGAAGCAAAAAACTCTGGATCACCAAAATAATCCTGAACAAAAAAGGAACTGATTTCAAGCTTCTCTACAGAGCTCTAACAATAAAAACTTCACAGTGTTGACATCAAACAGACAAGTTGGTCAATGGAATCAAACTGAAGACCCAGACATAAATCCAGATAAACATGGACACCAGATTTTTGATAAAGAAGCCAGAAACACACACTAAAAAGAGATAATATTTTCTTTTTTTTTCCATTTTACAACTTAACCACAATTCCCTCTTCCTCCTCCTCTGGCTCTCTTCCTTCCTTCCCTCCACATAACCCCCCAGTCACTCCTCAGAAAGGATAAGGTCTCACATGGGGAGTCAACAAAGTCTGGCATATCAAGTTGATGCAGGACCAAGTCTCTCCCCACTGTATTTAGACTGAGCAAGGTATCCCTTCATAAGGAGTGGGGTCCAAAAAGCCAGTTCATGCACTGGGGATAAATCCTGGTCCTACTGCCAGTGGCCCCACAGACAGCCCAAGACACAGAACTGTGATTCATATTCAGAGGGCCTAGTTCAGTCCTATGCAGTTTCCCCAGCTGTCAGTCTACAGTCAGTAAGCTCCCACTAGCTTGGGTCAGGTGAAAAGACAGTATTTTCAACAAATGGGCTGGCATAACTGTATGTCTGCATGTAGAAGAATGCAAATATACCCATATTTATCACCCTGCAGAAAACCCTGTGGATCAAAGTCTTCAACATAAAACCAGATATACTGAACTTGATAGAAGAGAAAGTGGAGAATAGCCTTGAATGCTTTGGCACAGGAGAGGACTTCCTGAATGGAGCAGCAATAGTACAGGTATATGATCAACAATTATTAGATGGGATCTCATGAAACTAAAACCCTCTTTAAGGCAAAGGACACCATCAATAGGACAAAATGGCAGCCTACAGAATGGGAAAAGATTTTTACCAATTCCATATGTGATAGAGGAATAATATCCACAATATATAAAGAACTCAAGAAACTAGACATCAACAAACCACACAATCTAATTTAAAAATGGGATACATACATAAACAGAGAATTCTAAACAGAGGTGAGTCTCAAATGGCTGAGAAACACTTAATGAAATGATCAACATCCTTAGCCATCAGGGAAATGTAAATCAAAATGACTCTGAGATTTCATTTTACATCTATCAGAATAGCTAAGATTAATAACACAAGTGACATCTCATGCTGGTGAGAATGTGGAGCAAGGGGAATATTCCTTCACTGATGGTGGGAGTACAAACTTGAAATCAATATGATGCTTCCTCAGCAAATTGGGAATCAATTTACCTCAAGACCCAGTTATACCAGTCTTGGGCATATACCTAAAGGAGACTCCATATTACCATAAAAACACTTTCTCAACCATGCTAATTGCAGCTTTAGTCATAATAGCCAGCAGCTGGAAACAATCTAGTTGTCTCTCAACAGAAGAATAAATAAAAAAATGTGGTACATTTATACAATGGAGTAGTACTCAGTGTAAAAAAAGTGACATTATGAAATTTGTAAGCAAATGGATGGAACTAGAAAAAAATCATGCTGAGTGAGGTAACCCAGGCCCAGAAAGATAAATATGGTATATATTCACTTAGAAGTAGATATTAACCATTAAGTAAATGATAACTAAGCATAACCCTTAAACACAGATAAGTTAAGTAAAGAGGTGAGGTCCAGGGGGGATTTAATGGATCCCCTTGGAGGGGGAAATAGAACAGATTTTACAGGTGGACTGGTGGCAGGTGGGATCAGGAGTGGGGAGGGATCAGGTTAAGATGGAGATGGAATGGAGGGAGAGAGTGTGGCTAGAGATGGCTGGGATTGGAAGACATTGGGGGCTGGTGTGGAAAACTAGTATGGTCAAAGTCCCTAGTATTTTTGAATATGATCCCAATGAGGGCTCCTAGTAGTGGGAAGTATAGAGTCTCATCTGGCCATCTTTTATAGCCAAGCAATGGTTCCAGTGGAGGGAATGGGTTGCATTCATCTGAGTTGTTGGCAAAGGGGATTCCACAGAAATCCCCAAAGAATCCAGGCTGATGCTAAGACAAATGGTTACTGTTATTCTTTCGGTCCCCATCCTAGCCACGCCCACTCCTTTTAACCTCTAACCTCGCCTACCATTGCTCTCTTCTTCCTGCTTTCTCTTCCAGTGTACACACAGGGCTTTGCCTCTCTCCTCCTCTCTCTCCCTCCTTCTCTCTCTCTCTCTCTCTCTCTCTCTCTCTCTCTCTCTCTCTCTCTCTCTCTCTCCCCCCCTCTTCTCTCTTTTTCTCCTTTTTAATAAATACTTATGGCTATTTCCTGTGTTTATATGTCTGTTACTTGCCGCCACTGCCCATGCGGCGCGCGCCCTCCCGCTGGTGGGAAGCTGTAGCCGCTTGTTGCATGGCGACTCCACCAGCCCACCCCGGGGACCAACAACTGTCTCTTCGGGGCTAGCAGCTGCTTTTATGGCTCCATGGGTCTGCTCACATGTGCCCGCTGCATTGGGGGTTCCACCGCGTGGCTTCCTGCTGCCGCTGGGAACCCCCCATATTTTTTTAAGAGTAACAAATGGTGCCGTGACTAGTTACTCTCCAAAAAAACTGACAGTGAAGTTCAATTGCTAAGGACAGCATCCATACAACTCATTGAACATGGAGAAGTTGAGCTGGTACCTAGGGGGCATTCACTCCTATGTTCTAGTTTCTTTGGTGTGAGAAAGCACTATATAGGCTACCAAAAGAGAAACATGAACACCAATTCAGCCATGAAACCTTTGACCTATAATCTGTCCTGCTTGCAAAATGTGCTAGGACAGTGGTGGTAGAGAAGTGTGGGAATAGCCAACCAATGTCTGATTTAACTTAAGGCCCTCTCCAGAGAAGGAACCATACCTGACACTGCTTGGGTAACCAAGAACTAGAGACTAGATATTCCAGAGGCATAGGATAAAACCAAAAATGACTGGTCTAAAAAAATCAAATAAAGTGATTCCTAATGCCATTCTGCTATATTCATAGATCAGTGACTTATCCAGTCATCATCAGATAGTCTTCCTCTAGCAGAAAATGGGAAAAGATGCAGAGACCCACAGCCAGATATTATGTGGAGGAGAGAGTTGAAATTGGACGTCCCCATAAAAGCCCTCCCCTTAGAACTCAGGAAATCCTGCAGAAGATGAGGTTTGAAGATTATAGGATTCAGAGGGGCTGGAGAACAACTGAAGCAACTAAGCAAGGCACATATGAGCTCTCAGAGACTGAAGCAGCAAATACAGGGTCTACTTGGGTCTACATCAGGTTCTCTGTGTATATATATATTTTATACTCTGTGTAAAAATACTGAGTTAATATCTATATAATATCTATAATAGATATTAGCTCAGTATTTTTATGGGATTTTTGACTTTGAGAACAAGTCGATCTTTGACTCATTTGCCTGCTCTTAGGACTCTTTTCTTCATGTGGGGCTGCCATGCCCAACTCTGATATGAAAGTTTTTTTTTGATTCATCTTATTATAGTTTAATTTGTCAAGTTTGGCTGTTAACTCCTAGAAACCTGTTACTTTCTAAAGAGAGACAGAAAGGGAGTAAATCTGGAGAGGAGGGGAGGTGGGGAGGAACTGGAGAACTAGAGGGAGGGGAAACTATAATCAGGATATATTATATGAGAAAAAAATCTCTTTTTCAATAAATAAATAAATAAATAAACAAACAAATAAATAAATAAATGTCAGAGTGATGAGAAAAGGAGATAGGAACCAATCAGGCAGATGGTGCCATGGCCCTAAAAACAGGCAGCTCTGATTCTTGGTTTTAGCTAGGAATGTCAGAAATATTCTGGCTGGAGTCACCGATTCATGTCTTATTTTCAATTCTTCTCAGACCAGCAGATAAACCTGTCAGAAAGGTTCTGTCTAGAGGTCCTGGAGTGCATTGGTATCCACAACCCGGCTACAGGAACGGAAAGATGCTTGTATACCTGGTGAGTGGGCCACATGGACTGACCTCATCATCTCTCTAGGTCTCAACCCAGCCTTTGACATAAGTCTTAGAACAATCCCCCAAATAAACATCCTCATGGTGCCCACCTCTGGGACCCTTATCTGCTGCACTGGGACACTGCTTGCTTTCTCTCAAGTTCCCACTAATGAACCCATAATCAACTCCTTTATGAAAGCACACACTACCTGGGTTTATGAAATTCATTATTCAAAGCTGTGTGACAAGGACCCTGGAGCAGGTAACCCTGGGAGTCTTGTACTACAAAATTTTCCTAAGAACGCACTGTTCATGATAGAGATGTTCAAACATCGAGTCATTTCTTTTGACATCCAGCATGTTGTTTGTGTTGTCAGTGGTGAAGGGCTGGAGACACAGTGCTGTGCTGTCGTCCTCAGTAGCATTCAGACCTAACCAAGATTCGTGGCTTCAACGCAGAGGAGAATTTAGGGACTAGCCAGAAAGAAATAGAACTTGGGTTGTATTAAAAATAGGAAGATGGGATCAGTGGCGCAGTGGATAAAGATGATTGCTGCCAAGCCTGGTGACCTGTGATCAACTCCCAGAATCCACACGAGAGAAGAGAATAGGTTCCTGCAAGTTGTCCTCTGACCTCCACACCTGATCCAAGAGAATTAGTGTGGGCTTCTTTAGGAGAGATTGACAGTTTATTAATTACTTTTATTTTTATTCTTATATATGGGTATCTTGAATGCATGTATGCCTGTGAACTACTTGTGTGATTAGTGCCCCAAAAGGCCAGAGAGGGCATCTGATCTCCTAGAAATGGAGTTACAGGCAGTTGTGAGCCAGTTTGTTGGTGCTGAGAATGGAAACCTGGTCCTATGTAAGAACAGTCAGTGCTTTTAACTGCTGAGTTTGTTCCAGCCCCACAGAATGGCAGTTTGTTAAAAAGAACTTTTTAACATAGATATTCATGCATGAGGGTTAAGGAAAATCAGATGTTTGGGATGTGTGTGTGAGGTCTTCAGTGGAGAATCACAGCTAAGTGTCCTGCCATAGACTGCTATACCCTTTCAGTAGATCCCAACTGATGCCTCAGAAGGTTGCTAAGAGACTTTTTACCCTCTCCATCCCCTTGTATGAGATTCTAGGGTGGTTCCTGTGAAAGAAAGATTTCAAAGAGAAAAGGGACCTTACATGGATCATTTTACATTTGTGATTAACTGTCTAGAACACATAAAGCCCTGAATTTAACTTCCAGCACTTCAGAAACTTGGTGTATGCCTGAAATTTCAGCAGCTAAGAGGTGGAGGCAGGAGGATTAGGAATTCTAAGGTTGTCCTCAGCTGTGTAGTAAATTTGAGGTCAAGTTGGGCTACCTGAGACTTTGTTTCATGATGGAGGAAGGTCATTGGTTAAGTAATAAAGAAACTGCTTGGCCTTATAGGTTAAAACATAGATGGGAGGAGTAAACAGAACAGAATGCTGGGAGGAAGAGGAAGTGAGCTCAGAGGCCATGCTCCCCTCTCCTGGGCAGACACGATGAAGCAAGCCGCCAGGTCAGACATGCTGAATCTTTCCCGATAAGCTTGGTGCTACATAGATTACTAAAAATAGGTTAGGCAAAATATGAGAATTAGCCCATATGAGGCTAGAGCTAGTGGGCCAAGCAGTGTTTAAAGGACTCCAGTTTCCGTGTAATTATTCCAGGTAAAGCTAGCTGGGTGGCGGAACGTGGCCCGCAGCTCCTTCAACAGTTTCAAACCAAAATTATTTTCTTCCTGTTATATTTTTGCCATAAACTCTGCATGTGAATTGTAATGATCCAGGAAGAAGAGTATGGTGGATTGAATAAGAATACCCCCATAGGCTCATATATTTGATGCTTGGTCCCCGAGCATCCGGTTGGTAGAACTGTTTGGAAAAGATTAGGAGGTGTGACCTTTGAGATTTCAAAAGCCTACACCATTCCCAGTTAGTTTGCTCTCTCTCTCTCTCTCTCTCTCTCTCTCTCTCTCTCTCTCTCTCTCTCTCTCTCTCTCTCTCTCATGCTTCCCTAGTGCCATCCTCACTGCCATGCCTTTGGAACCATAACCCCCAAATTATATGATTTCTTTTATAAGTTATATTGGTCATGGCATTTTGGCAAGGTGATAGAAAAGTAACTAAGGCAAAAACTTCCAATGAAACTAAAATTTTTGAGACTTTGTATCCCTGGAACTGTATAGTATAGGCAGACCTAGGACTTGTGGTGATCTTCCAGCCTCTATTTCCTGAGTGCTGGGATTACTGGCATGTGCCATCATGCCAGGCCAAAGAGTCAAAGTGTTAATCCCATCAAGCAAGATGAAAGACCACAACCCCAAATCCAGTTTCAGAATTTGGGTTGGGGTCTTGTTCTTGCCGAGGCCTCCAAGAATGTTAATCCCACCAAGTGAGAATGAAGACAACCACCCAAATAAAGGCCAATTAAGCAAGTTTTATTTTCTATACATAGCACCGACTCTCCAAAGAAGGATTTGAGAGAGGAGTGTGGGTGAACTTTTCAGGTCTCTTTTTATAAGGGAAAAAGGTACAAACTGGGGATTTTTGGAGGAATTTGGCAATGTAAGGGCTTGGCAAGTGAATTACAGAAGCAGACAGCAGATAAGACTATTTGATAGATTGTCTTGGCAGAACATCTCAGGATTCCTTGGCATCTTATCTCAATAAGGTAGAGTTTAGGGTACTTCCAAAGTGTGAGTCAAACTCTATAAGGTGGGGAGCATGTCAAGTTCCATAAGTGTGTTAAAGCACAATCAAACATGACTTTTACAGAAATGACCTTATTCTGACCTTGTAACAAGATCGATTACAACCTTAAAATGGAGTCAGGCTGCTCCATCAAAATTCCTGACTTGGCATTAAAATGAACTTGAAAGTCTTCTGAGAAACTATCCTTAAAAAATAAAAGCATTGGGTAATATTTTTGAAAATGTGCTCATCAAGAGCTTTTATCATGAACCTCGAGTCTAAAGCTTACAGTAATAACACTGTTACTAAACACCACAGCATGGGATTGTTCACCCTATGCAAAGAGGACTTTCACCTGCTTCCTGTCTGAACTCCAGGAAAAAGTGAGCTTTGAAAAAGTGATCTATCCAACACATTTCAGACACAGAAGACCATGAACGACAGCATGATGCTTTTAAATGTCACCTTCTAAAGGCGTCCAAAAATCAGTTCCTGGAAGGTAGGTAGGACTGAGAACTGTGTGGTTGTCAACTGGCCTTTCCTGAAGAAAGTTCATGGTACACAGATTAAGCCAAGGTTGTAGTTGAGTCTCAGAGGATCAATAACTGCAGCAGGAGAGGAGGAAGGAGCGAGGCATCAGGGAACACCAAGGAGCCTGAAGACTGAGGCTTAGAGAAATCCCTCAGGCAGTCACAAGATTTTACACTTACATTTTATTGATCAGAATTGAATTCATGGCTATACCCGGCATCAGAGAAATCTGGGAGACAGAGTCCTTTATTCTGAAGCAGAGGAAAGAGGAGGTAAGCAATGAGAGGAAAATAGCAGACATTACCACCCAGGATAAAAGACACTGCCTCGTGATTAAAATCTAGATGAAGTGGATGGTTTCTCATGTATTATACAGTGCTAAAATGACTATATAAAGAAATACAGTATAAATTAGATGCATATATATACATATAATGCAGCTAAATAAGTGAAATGAATTAATTTCTTAGAACAATTTGGTAAACTTATTAGACTATTTTAATCATTATTTTGCATTTTTTTGTGTGTATTCACATGTGTGTGAGTACAGTGTATGTGTGTGTATGCACATGGCTGTGGAAACTAGAGGAAGATATCAGATATCCTATGCCAACATTTTCCACATTATTCCTTTGAGACAGTGTAGAAGGAGCTGCGGGCTGCTTCCTGCCACCCAGCTCCTGACCACCGGCTAGCTTTATCCGAAATAACAACACACAAATTGTATTCATTTAAACACTGCTTGGCCTATTTCTATTACTGTGTGTAGCACCACGAAGTGGTGACTTACCAGGGAGATTCTAGCCTACGTCCATCTTGGGTTGGAGCTTCATCACGTCTGGCTCAGAGAGGAGAGGTATGGCATCTGCCTAACTTCCCTTCTTCCCAGAATTCTGTTCTGTTTACTCCACCCACCTATGTTCTAACCTATCAGGCCAAGCAGTTTCTTTGTTAATTAACCAATGAAATCAACAGATTGATATATGACACTCCCACATCAAGACAGAGTCTCTTCTGAACTTGGAGCTAGGCTGGAGGTCAGCAAGTTTCAGGGATCCTTCTCCCAATAACTTTGGCCTTCCACTCTACTAAGGCTACAAGCCTGTCATGCCAAGCTGTGTATGTGAATGTTAGGACCCAGGCTCAGGTCCTCACGCTTATACAGCGCATACTCTTATCCACGGAGCTGTCCCTCCAGCATCTCAATAGCCCCTTTAAAGGCCAGGAAAGATTCTGTAGAAAGCAAAATGAAGATAGAGGAGAATTTAATGATATGATAACAAATGTTGAAGATATTGATGCCCATACAAATGTTTTTAGCCTCAAATAAAATTAATACAATTATGTACTTGGCCTCAAAGAAAATCTTTTTTTTCCCAAAAAGGTATGTTCTCCAATCATGATAAATGAATATAAAAATTAAGATCTCTGTCCTCCAGCACAGGATTCTGATCAAAATATATTATAATATATTTTTTAAAAATCTATGTCTTCCTTGGATAGGAAACAGGACAGAAAGGGAGGTACTAAAATCTCCTAAAATTCAAATGAATTCTTAGTCATACTCATCTTCTGAGGGTTTGCTTGCTATTGACTTTAAGAAAATCTAGTGGTTCTCACACAGTCCAAGAGTCTCTACAAGAAAGGAGACACAGGAGGCTTGAGTGTTATTCCTTTAGCAGACTAGTTTGGATGAGGATATCTTTTCCTCATCATCAATGGTTTCTTTGTGAAGTTGTTTCAAAGTGGAAATTGGTACATGAAGACATGATGCTAAAGTTTACAGAAATCTGATCAAAAATCTCTCACAACACCCTGTTTCTGATTATTCTATAACAATATGAACGCTGAGTTCAAAATGCAAAATAAAAATTTCCCAATGAACAGTCACCAGCAAAGAAGTTTGCTCTGTCACAGTTCTGGGAAGCTGAAATTTATGACACCTTGTACGTACCGACAAGTACAAGGGCAGAGTTCGTCTGCCTGGTGTGTTCCGTGCAAGGCCTTGTGGAATTGAGTTAGTTTTTCATGTCAAGTTTCATTTTTGTCAAAATATGGAAGTTATTATTGGCAGGACTGAAAGCTCTGCCTGATGACAGGAACCTTTGCTCCATCAGGTGCTGCTGCTGACCCCTCCCACCTACTGTGGAAGCTGATTGGCCCATGCAGGTGCTGGGGCAACCCAGAGGAGAGGGATCATGATCACTATTTATTGTTAATGATTGCACTTCTACTTAGGGCATGTTGAAATGTTGTTCGTTTTTACATTATAATTGTACTATCTGGAACATGTTCTGAGCCCGCCTGAATGAATATTATCATTTTCTTAGAAGTTTGGAATGAAAAATCCAAGGAAATTGGTATCTGAGGGTGCTGACTCAAGCTTCTTTATCTCAACGTTTGTACGAGGAGAAAAGCTTGGTTTCATTTACTATTTTAGAGAACATTTAATATGGACATTTTCTGAGAGTGAAATCTGTTTGCCATTAGCCTGAAAAGATGAATTAAATAAATGTCGATATTTAGCTAAAAAGTCAAGAATATAAAAAAAATGTCGAGAGAAGAAAAGGCTCAATAGATATATGAAAAACAAATATTCTCCCAACTGGCAATTCATCTAATTTACTTGAGGGAAATCTGGATATAAGCTAGAATATAAAATTTCCTTCAAATTGCTCCTTGAAGCTTTTCCTTGGGACTCCTTGGGCTGAAGAGTGTTTGAGATCACGTGTGGACATAGCTGTGTGGCTAGTACTCCTCTTTTTCAGTGCCGGGCACTGGGCCCAGGGCCTTGAACATGTTGCATAAGCGCTTTACCAGTATGTCCTCAGCCCCGGAGTGTTTTTGGTGCAGCTTTGTTGATTGGCTTCAAGGAGCATCTCAATTATGTAAATCTTTGTGGGAGTGAGAAGGCTGTGCTTGGGTTCCTGTCTATGGGTGGAGAGATGGTGGTGGAGGAGAATTACAGTAAATTCCCCATTCAAAGACAATTGCTGCTGGGATTTATCCATAACTTCCCCTCTTCTGCAGCTTCAACAGACATAGGAGGAAATACCACTATGCCCGGAGCTTTTTCCCCTCTTCATGTATACCTGCTTCCCTTCTTTTTCTAAAATTAAAATGGGGAAAATATGATTACTATAACAGGAGAAGTTATGGACTTTCTATTCTGTCTTTTCTTTTAAAAGACACCCAACCAGCTGTCAGGGCTCTCTTCTGACTGTGTTCCACAGAACTCTGTTGATAAAACCATTGATTGATAATAATTACTGTGGATAATTGTGTTTTGTTCCCAGTCATGTGCTCACTCTTTTGTTACAGCCACAGAGGAAACTTGAACTGAGCACTGTGAACCTCACTCCGACTTTCTATTTTTGTACTATCTAAGGACACATAACAGAAGGGGATCGACTTCCATATCTTTGCAACTTATCGCCCAGCTGAAGCCACAGTATGATTTCTGTGGCTTCTACATTTATGAATTTGGAATGAAAATGAGAAGTTTTAGACAGCAAAAACCCAGAGACAGAAACTGGGGTTCAACCTGAAAACCAGAAAAGCAAAACGGTCAAGCCACTAGAGAAGTCTTACCTCTACCAAGTCTGGGTGACTGCAAACTAAGCAGCCTAAGCCTCTCTCTCCTCCTGTTTTATATTCCCGCTAGGGCTGGGATTAAAAGCATGACTCCCTAGTACTGGGATTAAACGTGTAGGCTACCAATACCTAGATTTGTTTCTGCATTGATCTTGCGTACCCCATGGTAATCTTGAACTCACAGAGATCCATCTGCCTCTGTCTCTCAAATTCTGGGAATAAAACTGTGTAACCATTACCCGACCTCTAGTGACTTTAGTTTTGCCTCTGATCTTCAGGCAAAATTTATTTACTAAAATATAAATAATATAGCACTATACTTGTTTACTTTCTATTTACTATTTGATAACCTTGGTCCACCACACTGCACTTACCAACCGTGTGGCCTGAAAATGAAAAAACATGCCGTGTTTAAGAATTGAGAAAATGTGTGTGCTTCTTAGTATGGTTGCTATGCTAAAGGTATTAACTGACTGGCTTATAAGCAGTAGATATTGATCTCTACCACGTCTGTAGGAAGGAAGCCAAAGAACAAGTGCCAGCAGGTGGGGTTCCAGTGAGGGCCCTCTTCAGAACTATAGTCTACGTACTATCTCTCTTGTGGTGAAAGCCAGAGAATGGAAGGCATCTTAGCCTCTGACTCCGACTGTACTAACCCACCCCTACAGGTTCTAACTGAAATGCCCTGCGTGGAATACCTCTATACTGGGGCTGGGATTATGGCAATAAAGTTTCAGGGGCACAAACATTCAGTATTTAACAGTGAATATATAAAATCAGGAACACACTTGAATTTCTTGAGGGTTTCTTATCTGCTTACTGCCCACTGTAAACCTTTTGGGAAAAAAATTACCAGACACACAGAGATACAGCAGGACCTAGAAGGAAACAAATCTTTAAACAGTATTTTTCTCAGTGCTTTAGAAAGGAGATTTGAGCTTAATGTACAGTGTTAATTCTTCTAATTAAATTGTACTTAATTCACTGAAATTATAAAAATTGAATGCTTCCCAGCCATAAAGTTGGGGTTAATTCTCTTATTCAGGAAGGAAACCTTGGAAAATACAG
Organism: Microtus pennsylvanicus; assembly: GCF_037038515.1. Lineage (NCBI taxonomy): Eukaryota > Metazoa > Chordata > Mammalia > Rodentia > Cricetidae > Microtus > Microtus pennsylvanicus. The sequence continues at coordinate 12,830,966 of NC_134593.1, read as the reverse complement.
ATAGACTCACCGAGGACAGTGTTCATAGCTGCTGCTACTGTGGGATCATGCTGGGTCATCTCTCATGGGAAACTGGGATTTCTTTCTCTACAGAGTCTTATTTGGGGCTATAAGTCATCTGTGGTCATTTAAGGAATCCTTGGTGAGCACAGGTTCACAGGTTCTCATAGGTTACTACGAATACCTTTACTTTAGTGAGTGGTGCACCATCTTACTACCGTTACCCCAGAGACAGGGAATGAGATAGTTTGGAAAACAAAATATACTCATCACTTAAGTTGAGAGTGCAGAACATGGAAAAGGAGCTATTATTGATGGTGTAAGTGGAGTGTGAGTGGCCAAGTCTCACTTCTGAGGACCTTCAACTACCAGGTTTCACTCATGGAACATTCTAACTTTCTTGCAGAGTTAAAAAGCCCAGGCTGGGCGATGGTGGCGCACGCCTTTAATCCCAGCACTCGGGAGGCAGAGGCAGGTGAATCCTGTGAGTTCGAGACCAGCCTGGTCTACAGAGTTAGTTCCAGGACAGGCTCCAAAGCCACAGGGAAACCCTGTCTCGAAAAACCAAAAAAAGAAAAGAAAAAAAAAGAAGCCCAGGCTTAGGGCTTCGAATCTCACCAATTCCTGAGTTTACTTCAAGTTCTGGACTTGAAACATCACCAACCCCCACCTTGCAAAGTTCCATCTTGGAAAGCTCCGCCCTACCGGAAGGAAAGCTATATAAACCCTGTCTTAAGCTCAGTTCTCTGCTGCTTCTCATCTGAGCAGAGGCAGCCACCTTCTTGGGATTTTTCCCTCTCCTTTGTAAGTTTTGCTGTGTGGTGTGACTCTGTGGTATTCCTTGTTTCCCCACTGCAGGATACGTTTCCATCTGAGCTGTAACATATACAGGGGCCCTGCTATGACTAACAAAGCCATCTAAACCTAGCAATCCTTGGTCACCAGGGCATAGACAGTGGTCACGGATCTGTGAAAAGGGTACCGACAAAGTCTTCATGCTTGGGAGCCCAGAATGGAGGTGAGCTTGGCCAAGCTGTGACCTATGGTGCAGGGTCGTACTTCCGGGGCTGAATTAGCAATTGTCTAGCATTTCCTCTCAGACTGTGTGGAAGACTGAATGCCCGTAAGAAACAAGAAGCAGTCCAGTATTGGCTATGGGTGTGGCACAATCTCCTTCATTGGCTTATATGTCCTGTATTCTCAAATGATTCAGGCAGTAGTAAGGAAGGTGGGGGAGAGAAACAGAGACAGAGACACACACACAGAGAGACACACAGAGAGAATGAGATTCCTGCGTATTTGGCGGTTAGTTTTTCTAACATTAGTTGGAAAAATTTAAGAGACAGAAGAGAATTTGTAAC